>NC_090921.1:1015403839-1015706869 GCF_040938575.1 Ambystoma mexicanum | reverse complement strand
AACTATGCCCAGCATCCGTCATTAAGGATGGGATGGTGCAAAAGAATTGGCCTCGTTCATAACGTCCTTGATAAACCCTTCCTTCAAAAACTGCTCAGTGCCAGATAACCTCAAAGAAGCGTGGGTCATGCCACTTCTGAAAAAACACAACCTTGACCCCAACATCCCCACGAATTATAGGTCCATCACAACAGTTCTCTTCCTTCTAAAAATGTTAGACCGTGATGTCTATATACAAATTCAAAAACATCTGGAAGACAATGTGCTTGTAGAGAAGGTCCCAAATAAAGCCTGCACTCCAGCCGCCCATTTCGAAGTACCAGTAATGTTCATATCGAGATGTGACGTATGATCAAATAAATCGGCAGAGAGCCACAGTAGGGCTCTGCCCAGTGCCTATCAGAAGAACCATACCTGTTGAAGTACCAATAACCAGACAACCATTGACAGTAAGGTACCCATTGAGAAAACCCTACCAGCAAATGAAACTAAATGAAGGTTGCTTAAACACTGTCCCGGAAGAAACTTAAAAGGCCTTAATTGAAGATGAATGGTGACGTCACAAAGACCCGGACAGACTTGCAGATAGAAGATAAGACGACCCAGAGATGACACACAGACGAAACGCCATGAATAAGGATATAGAAGGAGAGACCATGTTGAAATATAAAGAAACGTAAGCTGTAAAGCAGGATGAAGTCCTTCAAACCAGCTAAACGCCTGTACATATGCTTGAAACAGCAAGAAAGCTAAGAAAACAGTGCGGCTTGCTATGCTTAGTAGAAGATAGACCGCGGCAAGCACCACCGATACATATCTACTTCAACAAAGCCCACTATACAAGTGTGAGTCCACTTTACACAAAAGCAGAATTAACTCGGGTTACTAGAGGTCAAACAGGACAGGATTCGTATTCCAGCTAAAACGAGAAGAGATGGCTGAAGCAAAACTCTGCAGAGGCAACGTGCACTGGGAAGAGCCAAGGTAAGACCAATAGAAGGAGCGAACAGTAGCTTTGCAGAATCAAAACTTAAGAACAGAACAGCCTATCTCGGGAAGGCCGAGGTAAGGAGGCTCAGGCAGGTGGCAAGCCGAACAAGAATTAAATGCACACATTGAAGGAAACTAGGCAGATTCACGGTGTGAGCAGCACATGACCATCAGAGCAAGAAGAGGCACAGGTTCACACCTACGCCTGGCTTTCGCCCAGACAGAGAGATCTTAACTTTTTCTGACAAGAAGATACAGCTTTGAGGCCAACCACAGCCAACTAATTGAGACATAGCCACAAAAGTATTGATTGATGGGAGGCCGGGTGAATCTTGGGGCATCCTGCACCTGGTTGACCATTTTGCATGCTGCGAAGTAAAGTGGAAATGTATGCATGGGATTGAAGCCAACCCAATTGTTAGCGAGAATTCTCTTTAGGCTGAATCTCCTAACCTAGTGAGTCCCCCAGCAGCTTTGCTGGATTTCTGGAGTTTTTTTTTTTCTCCTGCCGAGACTGAGACTCTTTTTCTCCCACTCTTGGACATGATTTATGGCGTTCCTTTGATTGTTAATGTGTTATGGGCTATGGGGTCCTTTACTCCATAGGGTCTCATGTGTTACACACCACCCTCCGTGCAGTAACACAGGGGTGTCATAGTGACACCCCACCCTAGACTCCATACCCTGGGACTGACTACTGTCTCCCAGGGCATGTAAAGTCACCATTGGCTTTACTAGTCCCAAATTATTAACAGAAACCGGTACAAACCATCTTGTGGACGTACTGGTCGGGGCAATTCGATTGCCCCGGTGTCTGTTAGTCGAGGGGGCACGTCTCCGTCCCCCTCCCCCCTGATCGAGTTTTGCCTGGTGGCAGTGGATACTACTTCTTATATTCGACCGCGAATATATCTCTATGGGATTTTCCCATTGTTCGAGGCTACCGACTTTAATTATTTAATTCTCATAGCCTCGAACATAACGCCGGTTTATTTATTTAATATTAATTCGCCGGTTGGTATTTTTTGGCAGGACTCAATTCTAAAATGGCGTTTGTGTTCTCTTCTGTGACTCCAACCCAAGTCGAGCCCTTTGTTCCACTTTTTGGCAGGCTTCTCCACAGAAGCCTCCAAAAGTGGTGCCACTCTGTCTGGGTACCACAGGGGGTGTGGGAGGGGGGTTTAGGCACCCTGGACTGAGTTACCTTGGTAACTCAAGTTGCACTCTTGTGTGATTGGCACCACTTAGCATGTTTGATTGACAGCTAGGCTGAGTGAATGGGGGTATGCTGCATAAAAGCAGGGCTTTGGGGACTGGAACATCAGAAGTCGCCACAGGACCTGAGAATCCGACGAGGGAGAAGCTGAGCCGACCTACCACAATGACACACCCGGTGGAGCCCTGCAGAACCGACTCACCACTTCCCGACGACGGAGAAGATCTCCCGGCTGGAGAGGCTTCTTCCCCTGACTGGTGGGCCTTCTACCTTCTTTTCTTCGCACCCCAGACCGGTTTGTGGTTGAACTGCCCGTGCCAAGCACCCCGGCGGCCGGATAGCCACTTACCACTGAACCGCAAATCAACGGACCGCTCCTTGTACCTGAGAAACTCAGCGGCTGGTTTCTTCCCTGGCAGTGCAACGGACGGAATCCTGTCTTCCTCCCCGACGAGATCCTCTCTTCCCCCGGACGAAGCACAGACTTGCATCTGCTGCCAGGAACAACTGCCCCTGCTGGAGTATTCTCACCACTTTAAGGTACTGTGTCCGCCAGGCCTCCCTTTCTAAAGATTGCTACAAGGTAATAATAACCCCTTAACCTTCTGGACTGGCCTGGCCGCCTTGACCCTCTAACTGGTCCCTTTCTTTGGTCCAACTCCTTTTTGAACCGTTACAAGACTTTTGTGCACTGCAACCGTGTGACCTTGGACACATTTCGTTATGATCCTCTTAAAGCGGATCCGGCCTACTGACTCTGAATTCAAGGTGTTACTTTGCCTTCCTCTCTTGTTGTGTTCGTGAAAAAGTGTTGGGATCTGTTTCAGTTTATTCTCTGCTTTTCTCTCCCTTTTTAAAACGAATTATTAGAGTGCCATCTACGTTAAGTGCTCACCGCTGTCTGAAAATAAGTGGGGCTTTACTTAAGACTTGTCTATTCTTTTAAGGGAGTGTATTTCTTTTAGTGACCGTGTTTTTGAATTGCTTACTATTAGTGCCTGTGTTTTTTCTAGATGTGGTTTTAAATACATAATTATCTCTTTTACACCAAGCCCTGCTCAGTGTTTAGTTGTTCTATTGTGTTCTCTTGACCTATTGTGAATACTCTGTATACTGCCTAACTCTTCTTGAGGGAAGTCTGACTGCTCATCCACAGCTACCAAGTGAATCTGTGTGGTACAGACTGCTACCAAGTGGGTTTACTGCCAAACATCTGTAGTCTTAAATCTTTTGCAGTGGTCCCAGAGGGAACTGCACAGGTTTCTGCCTAACACCAATCACAATGGACCAAATAATCTAGGGTCCTATAGATAGTAGAACCAATGGGACGTCGTACTCTTAATGACGTCTACAAGAGTAATGTTATAAGGAAGGGCTTGGACGCCCACCTGTTTGGTGTTTATCCAATCCCCTCACTCCGTTACCATATACAGATATAGTACCTATAGTAAAGTTACTTTTTCCTAACCAATAAAATTTCATGTTAACTTTTAGAGCGTTATACACGTCAGTGATGTGTTTTGAGTATAAATGTTACTGTTTGTATGAAGTTCTTGGGAGTTGGACTATTGCATCACTGTTGATTTCCATGTTTCCCTGTTTTTTGTACTTGTCATTAAATGGACTCCCCTTTGCCAAACCATTGAGTTGTCCTTATTGATTGGTGTTGGAGTAATATACCTGCACCCCCATCCATCTCAAAGGTGCAGCTATCTCGTCTTAAAGTACTGTGGAGCAAACCCCGACTCCATGGGCCGGCCGGGGGTCTCCCAGTACAAGCTATTAGGCCTCCGACAATCCAGCTTCAGACCCAGACACGGGACTGAGACTGCTCTTCTAGACTTAAAAATACAGATGGACGAGGTGAAAGACAAAGGTAAACTTGCCATTCTCCTTCTGTTAGATCTCTCTGCAGCTTTCTGGCTGACAATAAAATCCTGACGAAACACCTTACAACAGCAACAGCCTTCTCTCCTAGTGCAGCCAGCTGGATCCAATCCTTCCTTGCTAATAGAATTACCAGAGTCTTCTCTCAATCGGCACCTCCCATCCCTACTCACTATGGAGTGCCTCAGGGCTCGTGGGTCCCTCCCGTGCTTTATAACATATATTTACAAAGCTTCTCTTTGACCGTCTTGACAATCTGGCTGTCACATACACGAAATATGCTGACGACACCCAGATCCTCATCACTCACACTGGTTGCTACACCAAAGACACCATACTGATCAATGACATCTATCTTGAAATCCAAACCTGGATGGCAACTCTTGGTCTGTCTAAACGATGACGAGACTGAACTTTTGATCATTGGTTCCCAAGCCCCACTCAACAAATTAGATAAACGCTACTCCACATTCATCATTGACGGGAAACCATAAAAGTCTCCAGTGAAGTCAAAACGCTTGGTCTATTTAGACTCCACTTTGTCACTAAAAAATAGGTTAACACTACAGCCCCATCCACGGACTATACAAACAAACTCATACATTTTTATCCACCAACTGTTGTATCACACTGGCCAGAGCATTGATCCTCTCAAAGTTGGATTACTGCAATACCTTATTCCTCGGCTCCTCATCTCGGAATTTAAACAAACTCCAAGTTCTACAGAACAATGCTCTTAGATCAGCCTTAAATATCCCTCGCTACAGCCACATCTCAGCCCTTAGAAAGGAAGCGCTGTGGCTGCCTGTGTGTGACAGAATCACTCTAAGATCACTAGTCATCACACACATGCCTCTATAATACGGGCCCGAAATACCTGACAGACAAATTCTTCAGATAGCAATCGAACAGACCAACCAGATCCAAATACCTCCACCAACTCACCATCCGCAAATACAACCTAAAAACTGCAGGTGGATCTAGCTTTCCAGTGCTAGCGGCCAAATGTTGGAACACCCTGCCCCTGGACATAAGAGCAGAACCTTCTTTCTGGCACTTTAAGAGCAAAGACCAAATCATGGCTTTTCATCCAAACCCCAATTTAGCAGAGTTCACCTGCTCATTCTGCCCATGAATCGATTGTAAAGACTATATATACTGCAAATCTGTGAGCGTCTCTACCTGTATCATTGTAACTATGTTCACCCTCCTGTATTTAAGCTTAAGCGCCCAGATACCCTTGGGTTAGGTGCGCTATATAAAAAAAATAAACTAAACTAATTTAACAAGACCATAGATATATACTTCTCTTCACTTTTACAGCTTCTTTTTAGGCAACAGCTTGCACTTTGTACAGTGTGTCAAGTCAGTAGAAGGACTCGGACTAAAGGACATGTTCATGTGTAGTTTTATTTAAATTAAGTCTTCTCTGACCCTACTACTAAAAGGGAGTTCCCTTCCTAACAAAATTTAAAAAGGTGCTCGTAAAAATAATTGGTCCTCAGTCCAAACCTACTAAACTGGTCCTGCCACTTAGCAAAACTAAAATGGTGGAGTGGCCTGCACTCTTGGTGGTTCTCTCCAAAGGTGTCTCCGGTTGTCCCCGGAATCACTCCTGGGTCTGGGTACAATGGTTAAAAGTAAGTTTTTCCCAAGGAAAACAGTTCTCCTTATCCCTCCAACTAAATTTTGGACGTTGTTTAAACTTTGGGAAACGTCTGATATTTCCTTGATCCCTTTGCACCAAATTGGTCATTCTCTCTACACTTCAAACAACTTTTGGGTGCATCCATGCTCCTGTGAGATCTGCTTTTAACACTGTCTATTGGGCGCCTGTGTCTCCGTTTGAGTTTCCCTGACCCAATTTTTCAGGGAGTTATTTAGGATTCCCATGATGGCTTCCTCCTTTTGGCTCTTAGTTTTCTCGGATTCCTGTGACCCATCTCAAGACTTATGCTGCTCTTGTTTCTTGGACTTATTCTTTTGTGCTTGCTCTTCCTTTGGGTCCCTGTGACCCATGGATGGGGCTAGGGCAGTCCTTCCCCCTTCCATGCGAGTTCTCACTTCTCCCTCCGACCTGGGCAACCCACCTACCTGCTGTGTTGCAGTGCTTGTTCTAGTGAGGGCCCCTCTCATCCACTGTGATGGCTTTCTCCAGATTGCCGCTCTTCTGCTAGCAGTCTTCGCGTTCCTCTCGGCTCTTGTTGGCTCTTGCTCTGCGACTGAAAGACCCAGTTCTCCCTTCATCCCTGTATTCAGTGGCTGTTTGCGGGCTCCGGGTCCACCACATCCTTTATGTGGTTGTGCCCCAAGGTCTGCTTCACGCAGTCTCTGCTTCACAGGCCCACACGTTTCCTTGTCTGGCGGACTGCAGCTCCCTTGGAGGTCTGTGTCCTTCCGTGCTGCTGGCCGTCTCGCCGGCTCTGTACCTTTCTGACGTTCTCGCGTCAGCGTTGGGTTTCTCCTCCATTCAAGGGTTGTTGGCCCTTTATTCTCGTTCCTGTAATGAGAAGGGGTGTCTTGTTCATTGCAAGTTGTCAAGCAGGAGGAAAGTTCAGCTTTTTTAGTCATGTCTTGTCCTCTTTTCTTACAACCATATAGGCAGAGAGTACACTGGGTGTAGGGAGTACCCCCATGGGAATGAAGTCATTGTTCCCTAAAGGGTAGTCCCTCCCTGTAGGTCTCACTTGCCCAAACCCCTATGGATGTTTTTGTGCAGCAGGCTCGCCTCCCTAGCCTCAAAGGGGGTGAAGAATGTAGGAATTCTCCAGATTTGTCACATGAGCAAATGTTTTTCACCATGTGAGAGAGCAAAGTTGTGCAGTAGTATCCCCGGCAAATTAAAAATGAATGCCTGGGGATAACGCAGCAAATAGCCACTTCCATGAGGGACCCCACCCAATCACTGGCCCGGAATGTATTTACCAAGAAGCCTCCAGCCTTCGTACACACCAACCAGTGACAGTCTCCAATAGTCCGCAATTTAACTTTAGTCTGAGCAGTAGCGACTAAACCGGACACTCTGCTCAACCAGCCTAAGGTCCAAATCAAACTTTGTTTCGGGAATGCTAAAAACACCTGATACTTCCATCTCCCTGCCTCCACTCTTCCAAAATAATTGTTTCATAGAATCTTCTGCCTTGTTGGAAACAGCGCGTGCACTTTGGATGGTGAAATAGTAGTTGAGCATAAACATGTGTTTAGGGACTTATTGGCTTCATGGTGGGGAGGGAAAGCCACTAGGAGGCTTGGATCCTTTCTGCTGTTATACCCACAGTAAGTGGAACGAATGGAGAAGGAACTACTGGGCTAATGGGGCCAGGCTACCTGACTTTGTATGGAAACCATAGAAGGATCATGAGGTGGCTCATGCTAGCAACCCCTCAGACGAGCATAGATAAAGTAAGGGATGAAAGTAAAACATGGAATTTCATCCTGACTGAAGGAAGTGAGGAGGTGCTTTCTATGAGTCTGGTATGCTGTGAGTATGGCAAGAGTATATTGGAGGAAAAATTATCAATGGCTGTTCTTGTGAGGGGGGGAATTCGGCAGGGGGGGGGGCAGAGTTCTTCCAGCAGTGTGTTTTAGAATACTGTTGCATGATTTTTTTTTTTCACTTGTTATGGTTGCTGCAGTGATTCGCTGATTTTGGGTGTCCTTTGAAGGTTGCCAGCAAGCGGCCTCTGTGCTCGCTGGATCCAGTGGTGGCTACACTGGCACAGCGTGCGGACTGAGGGGGGAACGGACGTCCATGACTCGCTGAGGAAGCCGCAGCCTACATCTGAGCTGGCGGTGAGATCCGCACTGGAGACCAAGTGCCTCCCTTAGGATCAAGCTGATTGGCTGGCTGTAGGTTCATCCCCCTGTGATGGTGAGAGCTCAGTGATACTGCGGGGCACCAAGGAAGGGAGAGGACAGGCTGTGGAGATGACCAGTGAGGTGCAAGAAGTGTCATGTGGCAGAGAGCGCACTGCCATGGCATTCTTGGCCTCCCCTGCGGTGCTGGCCCAGAAGGGAAGGATTTTCCAATACAAGGATGTGGGCAGATTTCGAAGGTGATGCTGTCCGCTAAAGCAATTCCTGCGTTGCAGAAGGAGGCCAGCAGCAGACATGTTGCAGGAGTAACCCGGTCTGGTGGAATCTGCTGGGTTCCACTTTGGATGCTCTTAAGACTGATTGTGGGCAAACAGCCAATGGTGTGCCAGACTTTATGTGACACTGCGCTTCAAACGTGGAGTCTGACCAGCGGCGAGAGAAGGCGGTGCGCCACACCTTAGCTGTATGCCAGCATCTGTTTAGACTGAATGCGCCCTGTGCAGGTTTGCCACTAGGTTGAAGGCCCTACTTACACCGCAACCCAAACAGTGCTTCTTTTGATACTGGGGAATTTCGGAGGGGCCTGGTGGTGCCACCCTCCTGGCACACATTGAGCTTGCACTGTACCCCTGACTCGTTTGCTGCCTTGTCAGCGGAAGAGCACTCCTGGCATGGGGTTCCCTGGCTGCTACACTTGGTCTGGGACCGCCAAAAGAGGAAGCATCTATGTACAGCCTATCCCCACCACGCTGCATAGTTGTGTGTACACATTGCACACTCTTGGTATGCCGGCCACCAAACAAAAAGGAGGCAATAAAGGTACAATAATGGAGTCTTTTGCAGCTAAAGGGAAGCAGCGAGACCAGAGCCCAATAAAGGGGTCACAGAAGACTGACGCACTGCAGGCACAAGATGAGTCTCATGGCGTCACAGACCTCTTTGGAGGGCAAGATGGAAGGCGTTAAGATGTACACCTCCTGAGACAAAGATGTCTGATCTCTGGAGGAGAGGATTACAGCTTCAGAATCATTGCTACAGGAGACTGCTACAGCTGACTTGGAGTTGAGTGAGGGCCCTTGACGCAAAGAATACTGTACTAGAGATGCGTGCTGAAGACGCAGAAGGGAGGTGGTGAAGACATTCTGAGTGCTGGGTGTGCCGGAGGGAGCCGAGGGTTCAGACCCCACCTCCTGCATAGAGCACTTGATACTGCAAGAAGTTGGCCCAGGAAGATTGTCCCAGGGCTTCACGATTAAAAGGGCACACCGCTCGCTGGAGGAAAGACTGCCGCCGGCTGGCAATACAAGGCTTATAATCGCTAGAGTCCTTAACTTCAGGGATGTGATCCGGCAGTTTTCCATAGGAGACACTACACAACGGGGCAACTCGATGATTGCCATATACCTGGGTTTTACACCACTAGGCCACCAAAAAGAGACCTTTTTTCCATCTGCTGGGACTCAAATATATGCTAGTCTATCCTGCCAAACTGAAGGGGCTTTACAAGGGAAAGGTGATCTTCTTTTAGACTCAGGAGGCTGCTAACTCATGGATGGACCACAATGGCATGAAGGACATAGCTTTGGACGATGGATCAGGCAGCGGGCCCCCAAACTTATTGCAGCGGGAATCATGCAGTAGTCTACAGGATACAATTTGTACTTGCATTATCACTGCCCTGTGGCGACGTCTTGTAGCGGGAGTACAGTGCTACTGCCCATTGCCTGGTACTTCTACCAGAACGTTGGACATGATGCTACTTTGCTTCTGCTGGTACCTTCAGCTCGATACCCCCTTCGTCTTGAGAGAACGGCTGGATGCTGTTGAGCATTGTTTTGGACTCATTGTTGCGGCGCAGATTTTCTGTTTCAACATGGTTGATTGTTATTGTTTGGTGTGACTGTTGGCATCTGCGATACTGGGAGGTGGCTGGAGTCTGGGCTGAGGGCTGTAGGAGGGAGGGTGGAGGTTTGTGGCCGTCATTCGGTTTAGAATGCCTGGGGCAGATGGTGGGTGAGTTCACATGCTATTTGGATGACATCAATTAGAATACTGACCTGAATTGTCAGGGGAATGGGCTCCTACCTGCGCAGAAACCGGGTGTGGTCCTACTTGCGCAGGAAAACAAGATCAATTGCCTTACTGCAGGAAACTCACTTGCTCCCTGCAGCACAGGAGATAGTTGTGGCCAGGTAGGGAGGGACAGGATATGGGTCCACTTTCTCAAATAAGTGAAAATGCCAGAGGGATTTGGTGTGCAAAGACGCTGCAGTTCACTTTCGGCTCCTAGAGGGCAGATGTGTGATTGTACGTGGCTATGTGGAACATCAAGAGGTATACATAATGAACTGCTATTGCCCTAATCATGCGATAACTACTTACCCTCGCCCCTTGTGCAGCAGACTGCCTCGATTGAGGGATGCCCTGTTCCTCTGGGGTGGGCATTTTAACTGCACTAGAGACCCTAGATGGGTCAAACTCTGCACAGAACAGGTTGTTGCCAGCATCGGCTGCACTTGATGCTGTACTAACTGAACTCTCGCTGGTGGATCTCTGGAGGGAACTGAACACAGGCAGACTGGGATACTCAGCCCTGCATAAACTTCATACCAGAATGTATTGTTTGTGGGGGCTGAGCATTTGGCTGAATTATCAAGTACAGAATACACTGGGCGCTCAGTTTCAGATCACTCCCTGCTGGTAGTGTGCTGGGGGTTCCATGTGTTGATATCCCTGCAAAAATATCGTGATACAAAAATATCGCCATATTTTTGCGGCGATATTGACCCGTGGACCCTGTGGGGGACACCCATGCAACCCCCGCTCCCACAAAATATCCCCACCAAAAATATCGCCTATGGCGAGACAGAAGGCCATATGTACGGCAATATTTTTGGTAGGGATATTTTGTAGGGATACCGTGCTGGGATAGTCGGGAACCCAGAGCGCTGTCCCCGATGTGGTGCATGTTGGCAGCGCTATTGAGGGATGTCATCTTTAGAGACCGCCTGGTTGATTTTCTTGCTGTTTTTTTGGCGACTAATGTGGGCACTATGCTGGGGAACGATGTGGGAGACCAGGGAACAAGTTATTGCTGGAGCGGGCGGGATCAAGAGGTCGATGCGGGAAGACTTGAGGCCTTTGAAATCCTGGATTCCAACTATAGAATCGGACCAATTCGGACTCTTCTGCTGAGTCTAAACTTTTCCTATTGTGGACCCAATGTACAGAAGCATGGGAAAGATTTGATTACTCTGTATACATGGCATGCATGCATGCATGCATGGCTATGGGGACAAATCGGGGAGGCTGTTGGCGTGGCTCTGCTAGTCCGAGCAACCCCTGTGAGAGAAGAGTGCGGTGCCGCTTGGCAGTCTGTCGGCGATGAATTTTGTACATTCTATAGTGGGCTGTACAAACATGACACTGGTTGACCCAGAGGATCTGTGCTGTCCCAGATTAGGTTGCCACGGTGTGCTGAGCAAGCTGCTACTCTTGAGCTGCCTGTCAACTGGGAAGACACCGGGGGCTGGGTGGGGTTCTACAAAATCTTTGGTCCTACTCTCATCCCTGTCCTACTGAAAGTGTTTGAGGAAGCATATGAGCAGAGCCTCCTCCGGCCTAGTATGTGAGAAACGCTGATGGTCCCTATACCAAAACCTGGCAGAACTGTGTGAATCATATCTGCCTTTGGCAATGTTAAATCAAGACGTCTAATTACTAACCGTACTGCTGGTCCGGCGACTCCAGAGGGTAACTGGCATCCTAATACGCTAGGACCAAACTGGATTTGTGCCCGGGCGGAAACCTCTATGAACCTCTGCCGCCTGCAACATCCAATTGACCATACTAATTCCTTCGACGCAATTAAAGCGTTTGGTTCAGTCTACTGGGAATGGATGTGTGCTCCTTTGCAGGGCTTTGGGATTGGCAAGGGCTTCATTCGATGCTGCTGTACGAACAACGGTTGGCCAGGGTGAGAACAGGGATGCAGATGTCTGGGTCATGGGACATACAAAGAGGTACCCGACAGGGATTCCTGCTGTCGCCCATGCTTTGTATACTGGCTTTGGAACCCTAGTAGTATTCTTAAATCATGAATTCTCTGCGGCTGGCGTTGAGGTGGGGGAGGGGGGTCCTAGGCATCTTGTTTCTCTGTTAGGGAGAATTCTCTGTTAAGGCTAATTTTCCAAACCTAGTGAGTCCCCCAGCAGCTTTGCTGGATTTTTGGGGTTTATTTTCTTCTCCTAAGAGTGAGACTCTTTTTCTCCCACTCTTAGACAAGATTTGAGATATCCTTTGACTTTGTAATGTGTTATGGGGTATTTTACTCCATAGGGTTTCATGTAGTTTTTGGTAAGTGTGTTACACAGCACCCTCAGTGCAGTAACACAGGGGTGTCATAGCGACCCCCAAACATAGACTCCATACCCTGGGACTGACTGTCTCCCAGGGCATGTAAAGTCACCATTGACTTTACTAGTCTTAAATTGGGAACAGAGCCAGTACAAACCATCATATTGCGGAAGTACTGGTAGGGGTAATTAGATTGCCCCTTGGTCTGTTTTTCGAGGGGGCACTGTGCAGTCCCCTGTCGTCGAGTTTCTGGCTGGTGGCAGTGGTTACCACGCAAAATATTCCTTAAGAATATTTACTATGGGATTTTCCCATTCATTTTAAACGCACCACTTTTTGGTGCAATGTTAAAGATACCGCCGGGTTATTTAATATT
This sequence comes from Ambystoma mexicanum, assembly GCF_040938575.1. Lineage (NCBI taxonomy): Eukaryota > Metazoa > Chordata > Amphibia > Caudata > Ambystomatidae > Ambystoma > Ambystoma mexicanum. Next base: position 1,015,694,228 of record NC_090921.1, on the reverse strand, counting down.
TATTCCCTGGTTGGGTCTTTGTGCCAGGACTTGGTTTTAAAATGGCCTTTGTGTTCGCCTCTGTAACTCCAACCCAAGTTGAGCCCTTTGTTTCACTTTTTTGGCAGGCTTCTCCACAGAAGCCTCCAAAAGTGGTGCCAGTCTGTCTGGGTCTACACGATGTGTGGGAGGGGGTGGGGGGGTTTAGGCACCCTGGACTGAGTTGCCTCGGCAACTCAAGTCGCACTCTTGTGTGATTGGCCCAGTGGTGAGCCGCCCGGCTCACCACTTAGCATGTTTGAGTGACAGCTAGGACTGATGAATGGGGGTTTTCTGCATAAAAGCAGTGCTTTGGGGACTGGAACTTCAGAAGTCGCCACAGGACCAAAGAATCCGAAGAGGGAGAAGCTTAGCCGACCTGCAACGACGACCAAACCGGCGGAGCCCTGCTGAACCGCCTCACCACTTCCGACGACGGAGAAGATCTTCATCCGAGGAGTCTTCTTCCTTTGACTGGTGGGGATAACCAGTTTGCCTGTCTTTTCGCCTTCCCAGATCATCTCGTAGCCGCCTTGCCCGTGCCAAGCACCCCTGCAACCGGGATACCATGTTTTACCACCACCGCGAATAAAAGGGTAGTACCTTTTTAACCGGAGAACTCTGAGGCTGGTTTCTTCCCTGGCAGTGCAACGACCTTCAGCTTTCCTCCACGTCGAGATCTTCTCTTCCTCTGGACGACGCCGCAACTTGCACCCGCTGCCAGGAACAACTGCCCCGCTGGAGGATCCTCGCCACTTTCAAGGTACTGTGTCCGCCTGGCCTCCCTTGCAACGGTCTGTGTGGGGTGTCTCTTAAATCCACAATTTACCACTTGGGTTGGCCCTATGCTGTCTAACTGAACTTTTCTGAGCTGAACTAATTCCTTTCTGAACTCCCTGCAAGACTTTTCAAGCCTCTTAAGCTGTGTGATCTTGGGCGCATTGGTGTTCTACTCTCTCTAAGAGGGAGCCTGGCCTCTGAACTTTCATTTTCCTGCCTTGCTGGGTGCTTCTAAAGTATTAGTGTTGTGTGCTTTTCTAATTTCTGCCTTTTCCCTCCCTTTTTTGATAACTTATGAGTGCCATCTGTAGTTAAGCGCTCACCTCTGTCTGAAAATAAGTGGTGTTAACTAAGACTTGTTGAATAAGGGATGTATGTATATTAATAGTGACTGTGTTTTTCAAACTTGCTTACATAATAGTGCTGGAGTGTTTCTATAAGTGTGTCTTTAAATAATTATATACTTTGATACTAAAGCTCTGGTCAGTGTTTGCTTGTGCTACTGTATTTTGGTACCTATCTTGTATACTCTATATACTGTCTAACTCTTCTTGAGAGAAGTCTGGCTGCTCAGCCACAGCTACCAGGTAAATCCGGGTGGTGCAGACTGCTACCAATTGGGTTTATTGCCAACACCTGTAGTCTTAAGCCTTTTGCAGTGGTCCCTAAGGGAACTGCACAGGTTTCTGCCCAACAATCTCTATATGCCGATGTCCTCCTGTACTTGTGTGACCCATAACATCATCTGCCCATCATCCTACAGGTTCTGGACGACTTTGCCTGGCTGTCTAGGATCTCATTTAGCAGGCAGAAGTAGTGTCTTCCCTCTTGGTGGAACTGCAACGATACGATGCTTGTGACACCACTTTGCTAGAGATGTTCTTCTCGGGATCGAGGTTCCATCAATAGAGATTGGAATTCCCTTAAGTTCAGAGTGAGATTTCTCTAGAAGAAATAAAGTTGGTGGCTGCCCTATTGAATTTTAACATGTTCTCTGGATCGGGTGGTATTACCACTGAATTTTATATAACATTATGGGAACTATTCCTCATCTTGTGTAAGGTCTTTAATCGGTTTCTGAGGAGAGCAGCAGCACATCCTCCTTTGACATCAGCACTAATCCCTTAGATGCCGAAACTGAACAAGGCACATAAGGATTGTTCGAAATTTCACCCTGTATTTTTGCTTAACACAGATGTAAAGGTATTTGCAAAACTCTTTAGTATCAGACTTTATTTGGTCATGCAGACTTTGGGTCGCTACAATCAAGTGTGAGAGATCCAACACAGGATTCACCTGCATAGGCTGATTCTGGCTCTTGACACACCAGTAGGTATTGATGCCAAAATGGCCTTGGATTTTGTCAGCTGGCTTTATCCTTTGTACACCCTAAAAACATGTTTGGTTTTTGTCAGGGTTTCCCTACTTGTTCAAGCATTAAGTTTGTGTCCTTGTGGCTAGGGCTATGTTAAACTTTTGGATATCTGAGGTCCCTATAAAGATCAGGCATTGTCTGCCTTGGAATCTTTCTGACCTTACTATGGAAATGCTAGCTTTGTCCATGTGCAGCCATCTTGGCATTGCCACTCTTGTGCCACAATATTATGTCCAAAGGACAGCTTATGCCAATGACCCAGTGTTTGTCGGAGCTGGAAGTCTCAGCAAGGAGCTTAGCTTATTCTTACTACTTGATACGTTGGGCAAAACTTCAAAAGTCAAGTTGAACAGACGTAATCTCAATTAGTGTGGCGTGTAATGCTTCCATGTTGCGGTCAACACAAAAAGTGGGCAAACTACAAATGTACTTATCTAGATATTGGGCTGTCTCATGCTACGTCTTTTGGCACCCAATATCAATATCCAACATGTTTAGCCAAATGTAAGAGATGGAAAAGGTATTCCATTTAACTCAGTGGGGGTCATTTGTATGGCTACTACCCAATATCTTGTACATTTTCTGCATGATGCAGCTTACACTCTTCGAAGGGTGCAACAATCATAAAACATTTTAATATATTTGTATGTGACAACCATGGAAAAATCCTGCTCTTAAAGGTGAGGTGGAGAAAGGGTGCTTCTGTTTTCTCGACCTACAAAGATATCCATGTGCCTTCAACTCTTGGGCCTTAGGCCTGCAGGACTCTAATGGGGTAGTTAGTAAATATTCAACTAACTGCAGTTGCCAATTACACCTCTGTTGATCTTCCTGTCCAGGGACAGCTTATTCCACGTCCCTCAATTGGACCACAGTGAAAGAATAAAAAAAAACTTGTTGGATAAGGGGGATAATTTTCTACTAAATCCCAAGGCCCCCCTCTCCTCCCCCCTTTGGGTTAATCCGGTACTTAACTGACACAATAAAGCTTTGTACTGGACGCACTGCATCTCCGCAGTATCCAGATGAAGGTTGTCTGGTTGGACAAGACCCTGCTTTCCTGTCATTATTTAAAATTAAAGTATAGATTTCGGGGGTTGAATGGGTTGGGTGAAGTTAGAAAGCCTATTTGCTGTACTAGCTGACATTCTTCAGATTATTTTCCATGCAGTTCTCCTGCCTTTTTATCATAGAACTGCTTGCACTCCCCCCATCTTCATGCGGTCGGTTGAATAATCCCTTTCTGGAGAAAAACATCTGTATAGACTGCAAAAAGGAAGACCTTTGTAACTGGGCACTCGCTGCTTCCAACAAGGCAGAAGATTGTAAAAAAATTGTAATTGCTGAGGCAGGGAGAAAAAAGTATTGGGGTTATCACTGGAACAAAGTTTGACCTGGACCTTAGTCTGGTTGACCAGTTTCTGGAGACTGTCGAGCAGAGTCGATCTTAGAGGTCTGGTGGCAAACCCTCCATGGATCTTACAGAGTCAACCTGTCTAAAAGTTGAAGTCTAAATCCTTAAAGTAGCACAGTTGCTTTTTCCAGACCCCTCAAATATGACCTTTATTACATTAAAATCCCCACACAGAATAATTTGGCTCTTAAATATTTAGGTTCTTGGTTATCCAGCCCAGAAGGGTATGTGCATACATGTTTCTCAATATTGTGGGGGTTCCCTCAATAACTACCTGTCAGCACAAACATGCCTCAGTCAATATTTGAAGTGCCCACTCTATACCACAAGTTCTCATGAACTAAGATACGTACACCTCAGTTTTTTTTTATCAAAATTATCGGCAGTCTCACAATTTAAGAAAACATGGGTGTAGAGAAGGCGTATGACTTAACCCTGATGTCTCAATACAAAATGAAAAGTGGGTGGGTAGGGGTTAACACCAAGACCAAGGCAATGACCCTACACTGTACAACAAGGACCCAAAACGAGGTATAGGTCAGCCAGAACACAGGTGGGCGCCAAGTCTCAACCCACCAATAAGTAGGTTTGTGTATGTGCAATACGAAGAAACTGATTAATAAACTGGGAAGCTGTATAAAACCCCTCCATATTGACACAAACTCTAAGGGTTATTTAATTCTTTGTCCTGAAGCCCCTGCGCTGCTGGCTGCGAGGACTTGGTGATATTCAATACCCCTTGCCACATGATATGCTGGTGTGTTTCAAATACACCTTGATAGCCTATGCCCTCCTCGAATATTACTTCTAGCACAGAACATGTTAACTGGGCAAACAAGATCCATAATGTTAGCATTTCTTGCACACCATTTTCTGTTCATACCAGGTGAACTACTTAAGTGTTTATCAAGGACCTTATTTCTTAGAGTGATGGTGTCTGGTGCAGGGTCGCCCATTACTGCAAGGCGAGTAACCTTCTCCTTGGAGGAAGGTCCCTTGGTGAACCTGGAGGGTGTGGAGTCCAGATTACCTCCAACCTCCTTCCCTCCCCTCCACCACAAGGCAGGCAACACTCATGCTGTGGGTGAGTGCCCAGTATCTACCCCCCCCCCCCTGTGCACTACAGCAACGTTGCTTTACCCCCTGTCATAGTGTTCTCAAGTTTTCCCGGTGTGGGGTCCAGGTTATACTAGCCTTGCACCAGCACAGACTGCCTTATGCTGGTTTAAGGCTCTTCCTAAGGTAGAGGGTGGCTTGCTGTGCATTAGGTGTGCTGGTGAGTACCTTCCACTAGCCAACAATACTAAGTAAACCAGTATCCACATTCAAGACTAGAATATCAATTTTCAGAGGCCCTCCACCCGGTTCAAAATGAACAGGCTGAAGTGCCCAATAAATCTCAGACAAAACACAGACCGCACTGAACCCCCTACTAAGGAAAAGAAAGGAGGACAAAACAGCACAGCTAGAGTAGTCGGTTATTTCAATATCTCTTCTGACCAAAACCAAACCAAGTTTAACAACCCTGTCCTCTCGCAGCCACCCTAAACTCCAGAATACCACCAAATAAAGGTCCATTGTCTTTTTTCCCCTCCTAGAATTAGGGCCTGAATGAAAGAATGTGGTCTTCCCAACGGTAATGTGGTCCATATTTTGCTCCAAGTTTAAAGAAAAACGTCCGCTGTGAGATGGTCCTTAAAAGTATGAGTGACTGTCATGCACCAACTTGAACACTGCAGGGTACAACTTATAATATTTCATTTTGGCCTTGCTCTTTTTTCTGCCCATCCAAACAGGTGCTCATCTACCAGTTCCGTATTAAGGCCATTAAAAAACGTAGCTGGTTTCCTTTTGCCCCCTCCTTTAATCTCCTAGTTTACAGGCACTTATAATTTCGTTGCCGCACAATTTCTTTACCTGGTAACCTCAAATTCCTCTGTGAATTCCAATTCCTAGAATTGCCTCAGTCCAAGTCCTCCTATGGGCCCTTTCACTTTCAAATACTTTCCCCGGGGCGGTCCAACCGCACAGGCAGGGTCTTCCAAAGGGTTTCCTTTTCCACTACCTCTGGGAATCCTGCAATGTGGACACTTCCTGCACCTTGAGTAATTTTCCTTCTTTAACGGCCTCTGTAACAAAAGTCTTATGTAGAGCACTTCATAGGAATATGAATATAAGCATATGTGTAGTGCTGACGGGCGTTTCCTAACGTGGCTATACTTTTTCACTAGTGAGAAGTGGTATTGATACTAAATAGTTGTTCATGTCTTGGCACTGACCACTTCTGGCCCTAGGGAACTTGCCTCATTTAAGGTGACCATTTTGTGGGTATTTTGTCTGACCTGTCATTTGGGTATGGAACTCTAGTGGGTAGTCTCATCGCCCTCCTTGAGCACTCTTCTCACCAAGACGCCTTGCCTCTGGTGTAAGGCAATCTGAATCTTCACAACCTTTGGAAGGGTATCTTTCATGGCCGCTATAGCAGTTACCCTACTTGTCCCCGTGGCCATCAGTATCCTCATACTCAGAAACCAGATTGAGGGAAAGCGGGAGCTTGACTCTTAAGCTGCTGCCACTATTGCTAAAGTTCTAATTCCAGGACTAGTTGGGAACGTTACATTGTTCTTTAGTAATAACACACTTGAAACCATGGCTAATTCTGATAGGAGTTAGTCATCCCTGTTTGAAGTGTTGGGACACATGTGTTGGGTAAGAATCCCGAGCTATCAACACTATGGCTTCTCACTAGTGATTTTAAGTGCAGACATTTTCTATTTTTTAAGAGGATACCCTTTCGATCAAAAATGATTTCCAATAACACATTTTACAGATGTCCGAGGCATTACCACGAATGGTGCCTATACAATAGCACAGGTAGTGAGCTAGTTCAGGAGAGTGTCAACAAGTGGGACATATACTGGGATCGGGGAGGGAAATTAAGAGTTGATGATTATGAAGTGGGTTCATACCATAAGCCCAGGTAGGTGCACATACATGTCTCTGGGTGCAAGCACACACCTTTGTGCAACCTGCAAGCTTGTGTGTAAATTACAGCAAAGCCTTGTTTGCCCTTCATCCTTCCGCATTCGCTAAAATGAGTATCATTTAGTTGCATTTTTGTAACTGTTTTCTACAATACTGTGAAGAAGCAAAATTCTGCTAACGGTAGCATGGAAAAACAAGCTATTGTCGTATGATGATATTCCTGACGCATCTTGGATATGTTCTGGAATGAAAGGCTAAACCTGGGCATCTCCAGGTGTTCGGCATATATGTTGACTTACAATATTAAAGTATCCCTGTCCAGTATGGTGGGGCATGAGTAAAGTATTTAATGCTAGTCTGAAATTGTATTGTGTACATTGTTGAGGGGGATTGGGCGATTACTTGAAACACTCCGGCAGCTGTCTCTGTGCCTGGTCCTCTTACAAATAACCTGCTTTACTCATTCACTTCAGGTCATGGGAAAAATCACAAGGATGCAGCGTCTGTCCGGGCCACCCACCCCATACCTGCAGCCTGTGGGGTCTACTATTTTGAGGTGAAGATCGTGAGCAAAGGGAGAGATGGGTGAGTTACATTTCTTGAAGTGAATTTGTGCATGTCTCTGAGATCTGTAGCCACTTGTGTGCACGTTCATTTTGAGCTCTGCCGCTCTGCTCTTTGTATTGGAAGGGTTGTAGGTCAAATGTGGCACAGTCTAGCTTAGCTGGAGGCTATATTTGTTAACAGTTGGCAGCCTGCTAATCTCTTGGAATGGGGAGTATGCTTTTCCCTAGTGTCTACTGTGGGGCGATATGAGTATATGCTCTGCTGGCCTTCCTCATTGAATCTGATAGGACGTGTCCACTTTGAGTGTAATTCTGGATTCGTTGCACAGGATTCCAGATCACAAGGCTTCTTAAAGCAAACATTCTGTTGCAATTATTTATCAATTGTATGCATTGATTAAGTTTTATGTTCTTGAAAGTGAGCCTTGTTTGACTGTGATTGGTGTCCATCCTCCTACTCCACCTCTCTGTTGTAAACCTGTGATATTATTGTAACCTGATGTGCAGTCGCCACTCTCATTCCTCCCCAAACAATCTCCCACCCCCTCACCCCACTCTCTTGGCTCTCGGAAGTATTGGCTCAGTCGGTGCTGAAAATGCACACAAAAAATACTTTGGAAACGCAATCCTCGAGTGGAGTGCAGGAGGTGGAGTAAGGGGGCGTGCCACAGGCCAGTTGACAAAAAATCCTATCTCCATGGGACCCAAGCCTGGCGATTTGCATAAAAGCAAAGAGCATTTGGAGACAACAGAATATCTGCAATTTTGCATTTGAAATATGTCTGCGATAGTGATTCAGTATGAAACCATTTGAATGATAAGTGCAGAGTTGGATTCTGCTCTTTTCATTGATCACGATACTCAGCCTGACCGAAGAAGTCTGTAAATTGCAATACATATATACCAATTTGGAAAGATTCTGAACCGGATGCAAGTCTGTTTGTGCATTGAGCATACTTTTAGTCTGCAGAGTCTTCTGCAGTGCTAGTTGCATGGGCGAGACTTCACCTTGGAAACACCCCAGGGAATTTCCTGGGCCTTGGGACGGAGTGGAGCTCAGGCAGCGCTCCGACTTGTGGCAGACCATTTTCTGGCCTGCTTACAATCTAGCTCTTTATAAAACCCCACTTAATGTACTAAACTGCAGACGTGCCCCTCCAACCACTTACCCTGACCCCCCCCACCCATCTCCTCTTTTAGTCTCTGTGCAAACAACGTTTTTTCCCAAGATTGGCCTCTCAGCTCATGGTGTGACCAATGTTGGCTTTAATTTGCCCTTTTGCTTTCAGTGACTTAAGATCTTTCAGTTACGCTTCCCATAACAGGCTTGGTTGTCAGTTTGTAGGGTGGTTATTGTTACTTGTTTGTTCCTGTTGGAATAAGTTTGTTTTTTCTCAGCTGTGTCACTTAAATTGTGCTGCCAAGCTGAGTGGGGGTTGGGAGGAGGTACTTTCCTTTTGGTATTGAGATTTTAAGTGACAGGGGGTGCATAACACCTTTAATCACTGGCTCCCAGATGAGTAATATGAAAACCATAAACTGTTGGTGTCTTCTTGACTCCCTTGCTTGATGTATATGGGAGGCATAGAACCTTTCTATTTGTGTTGACTTCTTGGTAGGTGCGTGGCAAGCATGCAACCTTTTCAGCGAGGATAGCTTTTCTTGGAATAACCGGCATGAGAGAGTGAAGCATTTGTGTGCAGTGCTGCCTTCAACCTTGAGGCATATTTTTAGTTGGAGCGCTTGCAGTGGCTACTTGTAACCAGTTGGTGGGAAATCACGCTGCAATTTCTAGCTTGGATAGACGCGAAAAAGCACAAAAGACATACTTTATTAGCTCCTTGTCTTTCGGCCTCCTCCAAAAAACTAGACTCTATGTGTTAGTTTAGTGTTCAGACCTTGTTAGTCTGCCCTTTCAGCCAATGATGGAGTGGATGGATTTTCAGGGTGCTGGGCATCTGAAGATCTGGCCGTTCTTGTGCAGGGGCAATTGTTCTATGACTAGAAGTGCACAAATGAAAGACAAATATGTGCAGAAATGGGGAAAGGGCGCACATTTTTACACAAAGGGAACTCGTGACATAAAATATACTCCCCTTTCATAGAAAGAATGTTCTCTTTTTACATAGACTGCAAATATCTCACCGCTAGTTTGTACACCGATGGCTGCTTCGTCGCCTTCCTTTCATTGAAGGGTTACAAAATGGCATGAACTGTAGTAGCAGTCTCCAGTATTTACTAGTATGTGCTCATTGCAACTTAAGCGCATCTTTCTTTCTATTCACTATGTACATGCTAAATTCATATCGCCCTAGACTGTTCTGTACACTCATTTTGCACCACAGGTACACGCTGCTCTGTACTGCATCCAGGTAGCTCCGAACATATTGCTAACCTCGGTTCTTTTTGAATGCGGTGCACTATGTTGCGATACTGTTGGATTTGTATTGCGACATACATTGCAGGTGAAAGTGCTATAATATACCACACGTTTGACAAGCAAAGTGTATATAAGTACTGATCTAAGGGAGAAATTGCTACACGCAGAATACAGTGATGTGATCTTTAGGATTACAAGTCTTCACTCTGAGATCTTTCAGACCGTGGGTAAAATAATGACCTGGTAAGTGTGTTCTCTTCTTTTAAAAGGTCCTTTTTTAATAAAAAAAAAATATTAGCCAGTGACTTTCTGTGGAAACCTATTCTTGTGTCTAACTTGAAACTACTTTACCTTTTTCCATGTATGGAACTAAATTGGTGCGAGATCACACACAAGCTTGCATGCCTGTCAGTACCCGGTTGAGATATTGGCTGGAAAATTGAACGCTTCTTCTACCTCATCGTTAATGGAAAAAAAGTTGGTGACTGAAGTTTAACCATGCTTGTCACTGTAATTTTTACGATTCTTCTAGTTGGGCAGAATTAAGTTAAAACCTATGAAACATAACAGGGAGTAGAAGGGCTTCATGAGACCTGCAAAGTGAAGTAAATCTAGCATCAACACCATTTGTCTTATTTTCCTTGAATGAAGGGCCTTTGGTTTTAATTTTGAATGATTACATTTCCAGTTAGTTCAGCCTGCGCCTCACAATTTGCTTTTATGCCGGTCTGCGTCACAACTTGGTGCATGTCCGAGATTTCACTACGCTTCAAGCATTTCAGTTTAGTGACTAATAGTTTAAGAATTCTTTGTAACTCTACCAGCTGTACAAAAAATAAACCTTCATAGTTTTTCCCTCAGCCGTATTGGTTAGCTAAGTTCCAAGACCACTTTTTTATTCCGTTTTCTTTCTTCTAAGAGTGAGAAATCTGCAGTACAGACTGGCTTTCGTTGCATGGCCTCGCCTCCAAACAATGGTTTCTTTTCAGACCATTGCTCCCGGCTTCCTCCCCAGGCATGCTCCAGCAAACCTCAGCACAGGAAAGGCAGTGTGCAGTTTGGGTTCTAGCCTGCCCCATGTTGGCGGGCCCTCGTGCATCTTTGTAAGACCTTCGTATTCAGGCTGATAGAACAGGGTCTCGCATGTTTTCTTATTCATCTGGTGCTCTCACCCCGAAAGGTTCCTGCTGCATCCAGTGTGGTGAACCAGAAGTAGGACTCAGACGCTGGGACATCGTATTTAAGGATTTTTATTTTCTTCACTTAAGATTAGTCTGACCCTATTGGCCAGCTTCAAAGAAAATGGTATACTAAAATAATCTCAATGCGAAGTATCCCCAATGGTTTAAGGAAAAGATTATCTTGTCAGGATGAATCCAAACAGTCCCAAGTCCAAATCATATACTAGCCTCCACATTTATAACAAAACGAGCACAAATCCTAAAGGGTTTAACAACTAAAAAGATGGACTACTGCTTTTGTTCCAGGTTTTCTCCCTTCAGTATAAATTCTTCAGGTGCCACTGTAATGGTAAAGTGTCTCTTCATCGCAGGGCAGTTGCCTCCAATCTTTCTGTTATCCCCTTTGGGGTGATTTGCTATTAGCTCTAGTAGCTCTTCACATTGCCAGTTGAATAGCTTTAGTGCGTGTCTCCTCTTTGGGACTAAGATGAGTTACACTCTTCATGCCTGTTATTCCCCTCACAGGGTTGCTGGTTATTGGCTCTAAACACCTTTTGCATTGGTAATTCAACAATTGCTCTCCACTTGACTAGTCTTTGACTGGACTGGGACGAGTTGTAATTTTCATAGGCTCCTTCCCCGGCTGCCTCCTGCTTTTCCCATGTTCCGTGGTACCTTCAGGTGAGTATGGAAACCTTGCTCGGGGGTCTGTACTTGTTAAAGTATTCTTCTCGGTACGTGTTTTCTTCTCCCTCTGCTTTTGTCTCCACCCAGTTCTCGTCTTCCCCTCAGACTGCTGCCTGCAATGCATGTGGATGACTGAGAGCTCTGCTCACTCCCAGCAGTGAAGGTCTTGGGTTAGTTGCGCGGGTGCTCTGCCCACCACGATGCGCTCGTGGTCACACACCACCAGGTCCTCAACACCTCTTTTAACTCGGGCAGCCGTTGCCTTGCTCGCCGGCCTCTGTGTCTCACTTTTGCAAACCTCTCTGCTTCAAGTTGCGGGCTCCGCGGCTTGTCTGGACACCGCATAAAAGAATGGCAACTATCCTTCTTTCTGGGTAAACTGAGGGTTGTAGAAAAATAAAGGTTCTGTCGGTTTCCCTGTCCATGTGCAACCTGGTAGTAGTAGCTAGGTTGTGGACCAGTTTGAGTCAGCTTACTGTCTCGTCATTCTTCCTCTCACAGGGTTCTTAATATCTCAGCCCGGGGTGGGCTACGGGCTAGATTTACTCTGTGCATTATGATTTTTCCACCCCTGTGCAGAATGCACCTTCTCCCAGCCCCAGTACGGCAATGGGGTTGTTCAGCCCGGCTCAGTATCTTTCTCATACCCCCTCACAGGGCCTTTGGATTCTCTGCCCCAGGTGGTGCGCTACGGGCTTGGTCAACCCAGTTTTGTGATGTTTTCTCCACCCGCCAACCAGTGCCCGACGGTGGCCGCGTGCCTTCTCTCCAGGGGTGGGACACTGTTCCTGCAGATCTGTCCCCCGTTGCCACTTTGGGAGGCACTGTCTTTTTCTTTTTTTGTGTGGCTATTTCATCCCTTTCAGGATGGCGTCTGAGCATCGGGATGTTTGTACTTTGTGGTGCTTATGTTTGCTTCCTAGCTCATTATTCCCTGTTGTCTTGGGGTCCCTGCTTTTGTCAAAGTGGCTGTGTTTCTCATGGAGCCTGCAGTCTTTACCCACCATGCCCTTGTTGTGGTTCTCCACTCTCTGGCTGAGGGACTGCCTGGTCTCAGCATGGGCCAGCGTTGAGTGTTATCCAGTGGAGGCAAAGTCTCTCCATATCAGCTGACTTCTCCAGGCTTTAACCTCCACCCTGGAGTAAAGGTGAGCAGTTCATTGATCCGCCCCCTTGGTGAGTGATATGGGTCAGTAACCAAGCCCTCTACCTTTTTAAAAGGCCTGTGTATATTGGTAACATCTTCAATTCCCATATAACCAATGAACATTGAAGTCTTGGAAGGGAAAGGAAGTGTCTTGGCAGACGACTGGTGGGTGGGGGGGGGATTGAGAGGGTCACCCAGTGGTATCCCTTTTGCCCTGACCAGTAGGGAGGGTGTCGCATAGCAGGCTCACATCCCTAGTCCCAACAGGGATGGCACCCCCTTTGGTAGAAGGAAGAAATTCCCTGGATTCATCAGTGGTCTTGGAGAGCTTGTTATAGATGAAAAAATATATTGAGGAGTTGCATGATGATTCTGATAGATGTCTGGAGGAACTAGTGAACCAGCACATGTTTGAAATACAAAGACTATTGGGAATAGTATCCACGGTTGAAACCATCTTTTGCTAAGCCATATAAAGGTTTTTCAATCCTTCATTCAAAATATCCTCAAAGCTGTATTTGTGGCCAAAAATCGCTTCACAAGACTCCGAGAACAGCAACACACAGCCCATGTGACGTTTCCAACAGATATTAACCAGAGTTCACCTAGTTATGATTAGAGGAAATAATGCAAAGATTGATGTGGAGTACTCAATGCGTCTACTTGCTCGTATGGTCCTTTTCAGCAGGAACATTACCTGGTTGCCACCCTGCAATATCTTCTTGCAAACATATTCTAGCCACAAACCACAGATCACTGTGAAATTGTGCCCACGTTGAGACAAAGCCTCTAATCATTGAGCAAGTGAGGACAAACATTTAAAGGGAGTTCATTTTTAAATGTACTGGGAGCCCCACTAAAGGCTCACAAACCAAAAAGTAAAGGTTGAGATTAACAAAACCTAATGTCAGGATTGGGCTTGTGTTCTTAGCTCTAGTTTGTTTTTTTATACTTTTAGTTATACGATAGTCCTACATCAAGCAAACTTGATAAATATCACAACCTTGGTACTAAGCGTACTTATACTTTAAACCACAACATTTCATTTTAAATGGGATAAATATCGGGATGCTCAGTACTTTCATATTCAGAGTTCGTCTCAGTTGAGTACAGTCTAAATGGAGCCCAGATGTCCTTGGGGCGGCATGCAGGGGATACATATGACACATTTCTCTTCGCATTCATTGACGTAGGTTAATTCGCGTAGCCAGTCCTCGTAGCTATGTGCATGCTCGTATTTCCAACGATTTAAAATGCAACTTAAAAAAATCTTCTTGTGGTCTCCGAGGCTTTCCTAATGTCCCCAAGATGGTATTTAAGAGGGGCGAGTGGAAGGTGGGATATTCAACATATCTATAGCTTCCGTCACTTATCCCCAAAATGTCGTGACCTGGGGGCACGTCCAATACATATGGGAGGCGTTGGCATGTGGGCCCCCGCACTTCAAGCATTCACCCGTGTCATCTGGAGAAAACCTAGCCAATTTGGCAGGGGTGTAATGCAATTGGTTCAGTACTTTGAATTGAATCACACATAGTCCAGCATTTAGAGATACTGTTTTAGTCAGTTGTCAAAACTTGCTCCATTTCTCAACCCTCGTTGGCAGTCCCAAGTGTTTTCCCAAACTTCTCTAATGGTATTGTGGGAGGAAAGATGTGACTGTATTCTATATAGCCTGGACACCCCACATTGTGTGCCAGCTTTTGACACCATGGCGCTGATGGAACCATGCGTATCCAGCTCGATTGGGAATGAGGGCCATTTTTTGCAGAATGCGGTCTGCATTCGATAGTATTGAAGCACTCTCAGTTGCCCCCGCAATGTACTGATAAATAGTTCTTGGGATACAAACTGCCTGTCTGGGTACATGCCTATTTTCTTTTGTCCTAAGGGATCCCAGGATTTCTTCAGCACCTCGTGAAATGGGGGGGGCGGGGGGGAGGGCGGGGAGAATGCCCTAGTAATTCCACAGGGGAACTTCCCGATTTTGTAGGGAGCCTCCACCCCAATCTTCCTGAATATTCGAGCCCAAGCATTAAGTTATGCTAACAGGATCAAAGGTGCATAAGGCAATGTACCTTTCGCTGAATATGACCGACCGGAGCTCTGTGGAGGATGCCCCATATCGCTCCAAGGGTATGTGCGGGACCGGGTCGCCAGCATTGTACCAATAGCCAGCTAATTGGGCCTGTGATGCCAAATAGTATAGTTAAACATCTGGTGTCACTAAGCTCCATATTAATTCAGTTCAGACCATTTCTGCCAACTGATTCTTGGCACACCAGTGTCCTAAACAAATGTGGAGGCCAATTACTTCAGCTTAGTGAAAAATGCTTGTCCAGGCCACATTGGGACATTGCCAAAGAAATACAATGGCGTCGGGAGCACCACCATCTTCAGCAGACATACCCGCCCGTATAAAGAAATTGGCAGCTTCGCCCAAAGTACCAGCTTGAAGGTCAGTTGCTGCAGATAGGATTCATAATTGTCTATGTATAGTGATTGTTGGCTGCCCGACACCAAGATTCCCAGGTACCTGAAGCGCAATGGTGACCATTTAAAGCCCCCAGTGGTCCGTCAGTTGAACTGTGGATGGCGTAAGAGGAAATAGTTCAGACTTGGTGTCATTTATTCTGTATTCAGAGTATCTTGAAAACTCGTGGGCATCTTTCATTATTGGGGCTAGGTTGTGCCCAGGGTCTCGCACATAGAGCGGTGTGTCTCCAGCGTACAGAGATTATCTGGGGTGGACCATTTATTCGTATACCCCTGTGTCCCTGTAACTTCCTGACTAGTGCTCCCATCGGTTCAATAGTAAGAGCAACTAATAGGGGGACAAGGGGCAGCCCTGCCTAGGACTGGTACAACTTTTTTTTTATCGCCAGGCTTTCCAACGCCTTCTGTTCAACCATTTTTTTTTTTTGTGACCCCCTTCCCCCCCATAAAAATTCAAAAATAAAATGCCATAAAGGCTTTCATTATTTTTTCCATGATGAAACAGCAGGCGTTAGAAAGCCTGTCGATGAATGAAAGAAAATGGAGCCCCAGGACCTCTGGCCAGGGAGAATAGCACCAACAGTGTTTGATTGGTGAGGACCCTTGCCCCTGGGTTAGAGTATATCACTTGGATAGATCTAAAAAAATAAGGACCAACTCCAAAACGACATAGTACATAGAACAAATAGCGCCAGAATTGAAAGTCTTCTCCGCATTTAAGGCGGCCACTACCGCTCTAGCCTAGGGATTCACCTCCATCAGCACACAGAACCAATGCAAATCAGTGCCGTAGATCTTGTGGGTATGAAGCCCGTCTGACTGGTTAAGGTGTACCAGTTGGAGCAAGATCGGGAGTTGCCTCATAGCAAGAATTTTCGCAAACATCTTGGAGCCTGTATTAATTAGGGACAGTGGTCTATAGGCAGCCACGTCCTGGAGAGGTCTATGAGGTTTAAGTAGTAATAATGCCCTCATGCATTGATTGTGGGAGT
The DNA here is from genome assembly GCF_040938575.1 of Ambystoma mexicanum. Taxonomy (NCBI): domain Eukaryota; kingdom Metazoa; phylum Chordata; class Amphibia; order Caudata; family Ambystomatidae; genus Ambystoma; species Ambystoma mexicanum. The sequence goes on along the minus strand of NC_090921.1, from coordinate 1,015,678,207 downwards.
GCCCCTTGTTCGAAGGACAATTCCCACACCTTTCGTAATGTGGGAGCCCCAATCCATCAGATCCCGGGGCCTTCACCGTAGCTAATGGCTATTGCACCTTCAATCTCCTCCAGCGTGATGGGCTGCTCCAGGGCGAGAGACTCCTCAGTCGACAGCGTGGGCAGCTCTATAATAGTTAGATATTGGGAAAGTTCATACTCTGTGATCTCATTGTAATTGGACTAGAGTAGAAACTGGAAAACATTTTAATTGATCTCCTTCTTGCTTATCAACCGTGTTATCCAGGCCCTGGATACTTGCAATAAGATGATGGTTCTCAGGCTTCACCAATCTGGCTAACAATCTGCCAGCTTTGTCCTCCTCACGGTATCTCCTTGGATTGGTGGCAGAAAGCTATAGACAGGATATTATTTTAGTTGGCGATTTATCTCCCCTTCCCACACAGGAGAGCGGGTGGGGAGGGTGTCTTCATGCAGTACTGTCCTGCTGCCATGCACTGGCTGCCACTAGAAGGGTTTATGGGGCTGATCACAATATGAGCTGTTGATGATAGACTGATGCCTTTTAAAGTCTTAAGTTGTAGGTACTTGTTAATCTCCTCTATTCCATCAAAAATCAAGTTGAAATCTTGATCAGTTCGCTATGGGCGGTTACTGCGAGTAGCCTAGAACAGCATTGCCAGGGGATTCAGATTGTCACGCTTCACCAGGGGATCGGCGCCGTTGCGGCCGCCGCATGGCACCGCATGGCTCCAACAAGCATTGCTCAGGGCCTCTCACAGGAACGTTGCAGCCGGTGTTTCTATTACAGCTGGCTCCCCTTCCCTTCCAATAATATTGCATGGTCCGGGTTACCTCTCGGATCTCAGCGCCGGCGTTGCACCTCCTCCACCAGCCAGTGTCTGCTCCTCTTCACAGAGGGAAGCGTCTGCTGGGACTTCTGTGGCCCAACAAGTCGCCACAAATATATCCCCAGCTAAGTAACTAGCAGAGCCAGGATTTGGATGTGTCTGAAAATCACAGATGTTCTTGGGACAGAATATTTTCGGCCTCAGAGCCGAGACGTTAGTCGGCCATATTGGTTGGGGCTCAGCAGCGCCCCCTGGCACTTGTTAGACTTTAAGGCACACTGGCTTTTGTTCTTGGTCTTCTGAACACGTGAGGCCAGCAGAACTCTAGTCAGACAGAAAATAAAGTTCAACACCTTTATTGGTACAAGACACCAGGTTATAGTTGGGTAAATTCCTGTAAGGGTAAGGGTATGGGCATGGGATGGTGTCCAAAACAGGTGGGCATACTCTATGGCTTGGGATAGGCAAACTGAATAGGATGGTACTGTTTTTTAAAATTGCATCTATTTCCCCGTCTTTTCTTGGTAAAGGTTCAAACTCCTGATCAACTACAGTCTGCACTTTGACCCAAACCACTTGTTGGTACTGGAGTGGGTGAACACCTTCAGGCTTCGGAGGGTTCCCACTATAACTCAAATGGGAACAGTTAAACTGAAGTTGTTTAGAGGGAGAACTATGCCGAGGTGCAAAGGGCCTACTATAACGGTGCTAGTGTACAAGATTAGGTTTTATAGCCCTAGGGATATAGCGCGCAGCCCTCCTTTTGAAAGCAACCTGGTGCCAAGTAGGGCCAAGACTGGAAACGGACACAAAGACTTAATTGTAGCCACAAATCTACCAGCACGCACCTATTTCCCATCATTCTTATACACTGAAATGATGGATCTGATAAATGGGCCTCCTTGCTAGGTTTAGAGCTTCTCTACCGAATTTAGAAGCATTGGTTTTATTTACTCATGGATCAAGGTTGAAGGTTTGTCTGCCGCGGTCATTGGTGCGAAGTGGCAGCAGCTAACCAGAATTAATTTAAAAAAAATGTATTTCCCATGAGAGAAAAAGCTTAATGAAAGAATAAGCATAGACAAAGTAATGTGTTTTGCTTTTTGAATTAGATTTTGTGTTGGCCACCTAGGTAGTATTTTAAAGAGACAGCATTACATTTGCAGGCACAACCGCATATGCCCCAGTAATGGATCCGATGCCGATTAATATCTCAAACACATAATGTAGTCCCCAAATGTAATGTGCACCCTCGCATGTCTGGTTGTTGCCATCATATGCTGTATTAATACCAGCTCATAATCTTATGCAAGGTACAGCCGTCATATGTAAGGTGCATCCCATCAAATGCCAAGTGCACCCTAAAATGCCTCAGTAATATCTAATTCAGGCCTCTTGCGTGGTATAGTTACAGTGCGTAAGGTACTGTATAGCTGAACCCTTTAGCAGAACCTTAAATGCCACAGTAATGCCAGCCAATGGAAGTTAATTCCTCAAATGCATGGCACAGGCACAGCTTGCATTAAAATGCATGGTATTGCAATTCGTGCATCACTGCCAGATGCCATTCTACCCAGTGCTTCTCCAGTAGCCCCTCACTTGGCAGAGGAACTCTGTTTCCACGTAGATGAGCTCTGCAGTCCAGACCACACTTATCACAATTGTGATCTTTTCTCACACGTCCACAGTGGATCTTCTCCATGTGGGAATTTCGGCTGGTGGTCAGCAACACTCAGTCAAACGAGAAGTGTCTACTATATGCATCTTGAAAGAGCCTAGATTCAGGTTCCATGGGTTATGCAGCGGTCAATTTTTTAATGCATTCCCTTCCTCCTATTTTTAGTTACCAAAGATGTGCAAAACCTTCCAGGCAGTGCCAATTAGCACCTCATTCTGATCACAGCTCATTGGCCCCTGAACATATGGTTCTCTGGCCATTTTGTCATTGGAGCCTCATCAACCTACCTCCACCCTGAAGTGGCTGGGGGAGGGGGAGAGTGTTCCTCTTGCAACAGCAAATGGGTCGCATTCCCCCTGCCTCTACTAGCCTTTTCTCTCAACAGTTTCAAATCCGAGGGCTTTAACTTTGGATCTTTCCTACGACAACATGCAAGTCTTTTTAAGGTGGTCAGGAAGAACGCAACCTTATCTGTTTGACAAATGGATCAAGTTCTGCCACTGCTGTCGAAGGACTTTGAAACTACAACTTATAATTTTAGCAAGGGCATCTTTAAACTTAATGTCAAGCTTTTATGGGTGAGGGTAGTGATTTGAGCCTAAGAGGAACTGAAGGACGTATTTAATCCCTCTACATCTCTCACACGATACTTTAATTAAGAAAAAGCAAGAATCACATCTGGGGCCGAGGTCCTGTTACATAATGCAAAAGCCTTGTGCAAATGAAAATTAATAGAAGATTGGGCATAGCCACCTCCTTTGAGTAAAATCACAAGAAATGTTTAACAGACTGTACCAACTTCTGTAAAAAGGGGCAACATCTTGGATTCGACAACCAGTTGCTGGTCGTTTCCGCAACGGTAAAGAAATTAAAGCAAAACAGCGTGTAGTGCCCCCTTATCTCCAGGAAACCTGGTATTCAGGTAAGGGTCCGCACTAAATGAGTAATTGAAAATCAGATTGACACCTTTTTGCTGAATGCTGGCAATGTACAATGCCTCCAATTTTACTTTAATAGTAAGTATTGCAGATCTGTGGAGTAAGTAAAATAAATCATATTAAATGACATTTTTTTTTGTATCTGAACCATTTGCAAGATGTACCAGTAGGGGAAAAAATAACATCCAACGTGGCCTCTCTGTATGGCCCTAAATCTTTCACACGAGGATGCTCAGACGTGCAGCGTCCGATGGGATGGGAAGCCCAGGTGTTAGCAGTGGACATCTGGAATCGAAGAAAAGCAGTCTCTTCTTCGATTAAGCAATAAGTGGTGGTGTGACCACAAACCTGCCATGGTGGACTAGCCAGTCCATAAACTACACCAACACTATATGATAGTTTATTTATATAGCACCTATACACAATGTTTCCAAGAGCTTCAAGCCAAGGGAGGGAACAAGGGAAAATACATTCTTACATGCCATGAACAGTAAGGATGTGAAATTAACTCTTGTACTGGCAACATTTCAGATAGCGCAAGTGCTAAGACGTACATAAGGAAGGGAGGGGGAGTGGGAAGGAAATGGAAACACAGGTGACTACCGTGTGAGGCCTGACAACATTTCTGGTAGAGCAGAGAAAAAAAGGTGAGGGAGAGGGGTGCAGAAAGGGAGGGGAGGAACAAATCAAGCAACTATTGTACTAGGCCTGACGACATTTCAAATAGTGCTGGAGTGGGGAGGAGGGGGAAAAGTATATGGGAAGGAGACAGACTAGATTTCCATCATACTAGGTCCTGGGACAATTCTGATAGAGTAAGTTCATAGGATAAAGGAAAAGGGAGAAGAGGAGAGAACAGAGTATGCAGTCAAAAAGAGTGCAGAAGCAAGAGGGGAGAGCAAATACAATTGCAGTAGTCAGTAGTAACACATAATGTTGCAATCCAGGATACAAGATGAAGATGGGAACAGCCCGAATCGGGGCCACCAGGAGTATAAGATACAAAGGAAGTCCAGCATGATAGTTGAGAAAGGGTGACGCACTGTGAAACAATGAAGTCCATAATTGGCCACAAGACAGTAATGGTCAAACCAGAATATATCAGGACAGACTCTTGCAGAAGTAAGCTGGAGGGGAAGGGGGTGGAGCAGGGTAGCAGAATCAAGCAAAACAGGCAACACCTGTGTGCAAGAAGGGTGGGGGGCACAAGGGAACATCACAGGGGGACCAGAGTGGGTGGGGATGGCCTGTGGGGACAGAGGGAGTAAACGCATGTTGGTGCATGCTTACTATCACCAAGACCGAGCGGAGCGTCCTGAAGGAAGAAGCAAGACAGCCTTGTGAAGGATCAGAGATGATTATCCCCAGAAACCTGGTCTGGGTCCCTCAGGTGGCCAAGGAAAGGCTGATGCATCCTTATCCCGACCCTGGGAGTGGTGTACTGTGGGAGGATCACATGTGGGTGCGGGGGATAGTTCAGACCAGGAACTTTCCCCATAATCCCAGTCTTTTGATGGCTTTTTGCCAAACTGTAGAAGTTGAAAAACCTAAATTTAGTGGAAGAAACCGAGTCTTGGAATCCTAGAGGTACTCTGGCGAGGAAGAGGGCTTCAGAGGTATGCACATTTAACAAGTTGGGCAGTTGATCCTAGTAGCCATTTCAGTAGTCGGGCAATTGAGCCTAATAGCTCGTACCTGAAGCCTATTACACAACCTGTGAGGCATAAAAGGCCCCCACAAGAAAGCAGGAGCAGCTGGAACGGGAGCTGGAAGGCCAGCAGCAGCAGATTAAGTGGGAGCACAGAAGGGACACCGGAACGTGGAGACTGCAGATTTCACCAGCAAGGTCTGCGAGAGTCCTGTTCTCCCAAAACCTGAATGGCAGAGGGGATTGCAGAGCTGTGAGTGTGCAGGAGAACAAGGCCAGAAGCAGAAGTCAAGCCAAAAGTCTTGGGAGAAAAAGGAACTCCCAATTGAAGTGGCTGGATCGGAGGCACCCGTGCTGGAGTAGGATGTGGTTCCCTAGCAAGCCTGAAGTAGTAGCAGATGTCGGGGGAAGCAGTGCAACCTGCAAGATCGGTGTCCCTGAAGCCGGTGAGTGAAGCGCAGTGTTAAAATGCACTTCGCGCAACCTTGGCGGTAACTGTATCCAGCTTATAAGTGACTTGTGTATGGTCTAACGCAGAGGAAAGCTGTTTCTTTATCTGAAGTCTTATTTCACCATGGAAATATAACATTGGTGTGTCCCCACTCCCCCTGTCCTGCTGCTCCTGATTACCCCTCCGTCCCTCCTGTTGTGAATTAATTGGCTGCCTGGCCCTTTTAGTGGGCCATCCTAGGCAGCCCCCGCCGTGCCAGCCCCCTCTGCCATGGACCAGAGGCTAAGGACCGCTCCAGTGGTGTCTGCCGGTATCTGCCATGGGAGCATGAGGCCTGCAGCCGTCAACTTACTGCAACTTTTCAAGTAAGTTAAATCTGGGTGTATTGCATTGTGCTGTGTTTAGAAAACTGAGCTTCCCACCACTCCCACCTCCCCCACCCCTTTTAGGAAAGTTGAATCTGGTATTTGCATTCCATTCTGGTAACTGTGGCACTGTTACTGGGTCCCTTTAGGCTCCCACCCACAACACCAGCCTTGGCGTTCAATGCTGTGTGTTGCTTGTTCTCCCCCTGTCTTCCTTTGTTGTGACTCCCGCCCCTCCACCCCCATTGCGCCTCCTGAGTTGTCTGCCATAGGGCTGGGCATCTCTCATCTTTGGCCCGTCTCCTACCTCCTTCGCACCCTCCATGGTGGTCGCGGTTTCTCCCATCTTCTATAACTGCTACTCTCTCCTATCCCTCTCACTAAATCTGGTCACCAGAAGTTCAAAAGGGACCTCCTGGTCTGTAACCAAAGCCTCCCTATCGCATATGGTCTCTGTTCTTACCCCTTTTTCATTCTCTCCCACTAACGGTGTCACTCAGTGGGAGGTCATCCTGACCACCTTGCACTCCTCAAAGACCATCCTTAATATCGATCTGAATAGCAGTCTTGGTCCAGGGCCCTCAGCCCAATCTCCTCCTTTTCGATAGGCTTTTCCCCGTGTCTTATTAACTTCCTTCCTTTTCCTGCTGCTCATACCTACGCACCTCTGGCTCCTCCGCCACCCCCATCTTTCGCCATCTCTCTGGCACCCTCATCGTCTGTCTACTATGCCACCTCCTCTCTCCTCCTCTGCCCACTCTCGTGCCACTCTACCAACTCCGCAGGGTGTACCTCTTGCCTGTACCCCTCCACGGAAGTCTTTGAAGCATGGCAATCTGCTCCACGTCGCTACTCTCGCTCTGCTGTTGAACACTCGTCCAATATCTGCAGACTCATCGAACTTGATTTTGATGGTTCACGACCGGCTCTGTCACAAGTTTTGACTCTCTCCTCCCCGATGGTTACAAGATCGTCTCCGAATCCAGAACCACCCGTCCAGGAGGTGGCGTAGTTATGATCTTTCCGGAGTGGATCATTGCTTCTCATTCCCACGCAGGCCTACTCCTCCTTTGAATGTCTGGTCTGCAGGCTCTCTGTCTCTCCTCGTGCCCTGTCTCTTACTGTGGCCACCTAACCAGGTTGCCCTCTTCCTTTCTGAGTGGGCAGACCTCTCCTTCTCTGCTTGCTTCTACCTCTCACCCTCTCCTCCTTGAAGCCCTTAATATCCATCTGGATGCTTCTAACACCTCCTCTGGGCTCTTTCACAGGGCCTCATCACGACTTTGGCGGTAACCCTTAAAATCGGCGCTAACGCTATTAGCGCCGATTTTAAGGGTCCGTCGGATCACGAATCCAAAAGCCGCCGGCGCCATTACAGCCGGCGCAAGTACAGCCGGCTGTACAAGCGCCGGCCATAACCGCGCCAGGAACCATTCGCGCTAAAACATCAGCAATCACGAGTCGGTGCTATTAGCGCCATAAAAGCGGCGGACAATCCGCCGAAAATACCTCCAGCAAAAAGCTGAAGGTAACAGAACACAGGCCGGGGCATGGCCAGCACGCATGCTGGAAGGACAGGCTCCCGCGGAGCTCCGTTCCGAGATCCTTGCAAATCGAGCTAATATCGCTATAACTGGTCTGCAAACTTGAAAAACCGAATAACATCGAAGGGGAACCGTTTACTGACATTCGACCCTGTTCCTGGGGCGAACCGGGGCAGGGAAGGCTGAAAACACGAAGCTGAACGCTGAGCCCCTGGGACCCACAAGATGGCGGCTCCCACCGCGGAATGAGAAGGAAGCTACGGAGGCCTAAATTACCTTGCGGAGCGCGCCAACAAAGGAATCTCTCCCACACCGAAGCCGACGGGGCAGGCCACTCGTCCCCCAGCTGCGGAGAAACCACAGGGACTGAAATTCGAGCCCAGCCATACCGGCGCCGAAGGCACTCTGGGGAGCCGTCGCCGCGGGAGGAACGAGGGCCGGAGTGACGCACTCGTGGTGCAGTCGAGCGGAGCTGATGGGACATCGTAGAAACACCGGGCACAGTGTCCCAACATATAACAAAGTAAGTGAGGCTGAAAAGAACCGGGACCCCCCCCACCCGGCCAACCAATAAGTGGGGGCGGCCAACTCGACTCACGGACCCGCTACCCTCCGCCCAAAGACACGAAAACCATAACTCAAACCAAGAGCCGCAGGGAAGGCCTGCATAGCTTGTGGAACCAGACCCGGCACAAGAGACTGTGGGACCGGACATCGGGGATGTCTCCCCCCTCAAAAATAAACCGAAATTGGTTACGATGGATTCTTTCACGACAGTCGGACCCCAAAGACAATCACAAGAAGACCGGCAGACCTCGGAAGAGCCGCCTCAACAAGAAGAGGACCTCAAACACACGCCAGTCCTGCAGGCAATAGCGGCCCTCCGCACATCATTCGAAGGGAAGATAGAGGAGGAGGACGCCCGAAACCTAACTGAAAGGGTCCGATCCTAGAAACTACCCTGCAAGACGACGTGGAAAGTACCCAAGATCTAAAGATAAAAGTCCAAGACTTGGAACAAAAAGTGGCAAGGCTGGAGGCGAGCTCTGAGGATGCCGAGGGTCGAGCACGCCGAAATAACATTCCTATACTGGGGGTTACAGAGGACTTGGAATGCCCAGACTCGACAGAATTTATCGAAACATTGCTACAACAGGAAATTGGTCCAGGAAACCTCATCCAGGGGTTCTCCAGTGAAAGAGCCCACAGATCTCTACAGAAACGCCCCCCACCCGGCTCACATCCGCGCCCAATCATTGCCAAAATTTTAAACTTTTGCGACCGGGAAACTATATTGCGGTACTCCAGAGAAGGTGGAGAGATCAAGAGGAAAGACTCGACAATAGTCATGTACCCAGATTATACCCCCACAGTGCAACGAGAAAGGAACTCCTGCATCCCAATAAAAGCACAATTACGAAAGCTCAACCTAAAATACATGTTGCTCTACCCGTCGCACCTCAAAATTCTGTACATAGGAAGAGCGATATTTCTGGAGACCCCATCCGCAGCAAACATGTGGCTCGAACATAACCTGGCTGATGGCAAGGAGGAACCACCACGGTCAGACTTGGGGTGACTACGAACCCGCCATGGCAAGAAGAGCAGAGCGATTCCCCCACTCGAATACAGACAGCAGACAATTATACTACAATTGAGTCCTACTGTGATGTAAGCCAGATCGAATAGGAGCTAGGAGGACCACGCGAAATAAAAGAAAGGCGACCCACCCCACTGGAATCTGTGCAGGAAATCCACCTACACACTACCTGATCCGGAAGGCCAGGAGTGGCCTGGAAGGCTCGGGACCCCCTGAGCGCTGCAATTTGAAAGCAACTGCTAGGGGCAGTTTGTGTTGTGTTTTTTGTTTTTTTTTTTTTTGTATTTTTTGGTTTCCCCCATTCACACAATGGGAGTTACTCAAGTTAAAAAGTCTCCAACAGGTGTAACAGGTGGTGCCGGGGAGGACGGGCACGGAGGGAAGAGGCCAAAAAGGGGTGAACGAACGGAAGAGGTTGACGGTTGCTGGACTGAAGCAGCGGAAATCCTATTAACCCACCATGGCAACTAGAATAAAAATAATGACTTGGTACGTGAGGGGCTTGGGAACTTACCTACGCCGGAACAGAATCCAGTCCTACTTGAACAGAAAGGGAGTGCAAATAGCACTGTTGCAGGAGACGCAGTGCACGGCAGACTCTCTGGCCAAATTAGGCGAGCATTGGGGAGGACAAGGAATTGGAACCACCTACTCCAAATATGCCAGAGGAGTATACACCTGGATTCACCCCCAGCTCCCATTCCATTTTATTAAGTCCAAGATAGATCCGGAGGGCAGGTTTGCGATACTGTGGGGCCGACTAGAACAGGAAGAGGTATGTATAGTGAACTCCTATCTTCCCAACACTAATATTCCGGCACATCTGAACTCAATGTATCCCAAAATCGCCCCATACAGGCACAGCATCTTTTTTTGGGCAGGGGACTTCAACTGTGTACGAGATCCCAACCTTGACAGGTCCCAGCCCCACCCGAAAGGTCCCTCAGCAGCCATGGTAGTCCTATCCCTAATAGACGGACTAGATCTTGATGACACATGGAGGGAGCAGCACCCCAACGCCCGAGGATACTCGTACTTCTCCTCCCCACATGACCTTCATACGAGGTTAGATTACGTTTTCATTAGCAAAGAACACCTGTCACAAATAGACAGTGCACAATACCTAGGGAGAACCATCTCATACCGCTCGCCACTTCTAGTCGAATAGAACCACACTGGCCCTAGACACCCCCCCCCCCCCTCCCTATGTGGAGAATGCCGATTGACACCCTGGGTGAACTGGCATTCAGGGAGGAGCTGCACAATTTTATAGACAACTTTTATAGAGGTAAATACCGGAAGTGTCGACCACCTGAGCACGATGTGGGATGCCCTAAAAGTAGTGATAAGGGGGGAAACTATAACAAAAGCGGGAGGTATCAGAAAACAGCTGCGAGGCGAACTAGACCAGTGGGAGCAAGAGATTGAGCAATTTGACGCCACCCCGGTGAACACTCACCAGAGAGAGGACCCCCTCAAAGCACTTCGAGTTAAATGCACATCGGCATGGGACAGACTAGTTAAAGTTGACTACACCACCAAGACTAACAGAGCACACACAGAAGCCGACAGGCCGAGTAGAATGCTGTCCTGGCTGTGCAAGAAAGAACACCCCATGCACACAATCACCAAGATACAGGATGCAGAGGGCAATGAATTCCAAACACAACAAGGCATAAATGACGCCTTCAAGCGTTTTTATGAACATCTATACTCCCATAAAGACCACGTTCCCCGAGACCAAATCAGATACATTGGAGAAAATAGGACTCCCCAGACTAACCCCTGAGCAGACTGAGGCCCTAGATGCAGACATCACGACCGAAGATGTCAAGGCACTCTGGTCCCAGGCGCAGGAGCGACGCAATACCAACCTCCCCCACTATGGTCGTGGAGCCTGCAAGTCGAAGCTTACGCAGGCTACCCGGACCAGAGCAGGGAAGGAGGGTTAGGGTCTCGCTGGTTGGATAGGTTGGGGGGTTTTAGGAAAACCGGATTGAGGATTGGGTAGTGGTTGTGGATAGGACGGGGAATTTTAGGGAAAGGGTTGATTGTTGCACACTTTAGATGTACTTGGTACCAAGTAGCTATTCGCACCCCAGTTCCACATAGTCAGACTTAGGCCCCCTCACTGGTTAATCTAACATACAAGTCTAACCCATGCACCTAGTTCAGTCCATAACTAAATACCATTATTTTCCAGCATGCACACTTAGCTCTGGTTTTCAGTGTTCTGTCCGTGGTGGAGCCGTCAAGTCTTGTGGCAGGTCCGTAGAGTTCTGTGCTGGTCCAAGCTAAAAGAAATAACACGAGTTAAGTTTTTGCCTCTGAATTCTGGTAACCTTCACAATCATTCCTCATGCGCGTTCAAACCACACAACATTCATTGCTGGCACCCGAGCTCTAATCTCGGTCTTTTGAGTGTGCCAAAGTTCGCCACTTCTCCGGGGCCTTTCCACTAGTTCCTGATGTGGAAAATTGCCGGTGTTAACCTCCACAGGGGTCTTCCTTCAGACCGCCGCGGAAAGTTGCCTCATGTGTTTTCGCCTCCCGTGCGCCTTGTTCTCCCTGGTCCCAGGAGGCGAGAACACACGTACACGTTGGGTACGGATATTTCCGTACACTTCCCTTCCCCACAACAATACCAGCGCGGATTGGCGACACGCCAAGAATACACGCCCACTTATCTTTTCGTTAGGCGCAGGGGCTAGGAATGGACGGACTAAAGCCCCCTGCGCTTCTCCCCCGATCCCTCTGATTCCCAAGATGGGTAAATGGACTTATCTTGTGGGAGCGAGGGGCCGGACTGCTTCTCCGGTGGGTCGGGGCCCCTCGCGAGTGATTCTGGTGGAGCTGAGCTCTGCACGTCCTCTCCTTCCGAAGTCTCAAGCGCAAGCCCCGTGCCTCGGGGCTTGCGCATGCGTGTTGACGAGCCACACCCTGCTGGGCTCCTGATTGGCCCGCAGCGGCCCCGGGCATGCTGGGAGTTGTAGGCAGGAGACTGCTTCTGCTGGGAGATGTAGTCTTTTAGGGCTGCTTTTCTGCAGAAGGGGCACAGCAACCTTTTAAATGGATACAACTTTCTAGACACAGCTCGTACGCCCTGTCTAAGCATCACAGCCCCCACCATGCCCCTCTGTACCCCTTGTCTTGGTCTGGTCTCGGCTTCAGCCCTGACAGAAGATATAACCGAAGCGATTAAATCGCTGGCCAACTGCAAGACCCCTGGGACCGATGGGCTACCCGCTGAGTTTTATAAAGCGTACGAGACCTCCCTAACACCTTTTTATTACATGAGGTTTTTCAAGAAGCATATGAGAGGGATATTGCCCGACAGCATGAGAGAGACCCTTTTGATCCCGATCATTAAACCTAACAAACCTGTCGACGAATGCGGCTCTTGCCGCCCAATAGCCATGCTCAATTATGATGTGAAAATACTGACAACGATATTAGCGAAGAGGTTGGCTAGAATCATAGGGGAGATCGTGCACATGGATCAGTGTGGCTTCATACCGAGCCAGAACACGACCATGAAGTTACGCAGATTACAACAGGTTATAAACCAAACTGAGGCTAGCACGGAGGCATGTGCACTGCTATCCCTTGATGCCATTAAGGCGTTATATTCTATATATTGGGAATGGCTCGTAGTGGTTCTAGAAGGTTTCGGCTTTGGCCCGGGGTTCATTAGGTGGATCAAGATACTTTACACAAAACCCAGGGCTAGGGTAAAAACCGCAAAGTATGTATCCGAGGTCTGGGACATATGCAGGGGCACTAGGCAGGGATGTCCACTATCCACTGCTTTATGTGCTAGGACTGGAACCTATTGCCATCTATTTTTGGAAACAATTCTTCGATGGTGGGATACGCCTGGGGGGAGTGGACCACATCATCTCACTTTATGCAGACGATGTGCTGCTATATGTTACGGACCACACAATAACATGCCCACAATGCTAGATGTCGTAGACAACTTTGCGAAGGTCTCAGGCATACAATTTAGCAGGGCGAAGTCCTGCATCTTCCCTCTAGCTGGCCTCAAGAGCAAGAATATTGGACAACTTCCTTCTGTGGGGATACAGTGGGAGGTCACCTCGTTTAAATACCTGGGAATACACACAATGCACACCCCCGCACTGATGCACGAACACAACACTAAATCCGCAATCCCCGTCTTGAGAAAATCCATGAACTTCTGGGCAAAACTTCCCCTGTCTATGATGGGCAGAGCCTCAATAATTAAAATGATTGTCCTCCCTAGGTTCCTGTACAGGTTCCAAAATGTACATTACTACATCAATGCTTCCTTTTTTCGCCTGCTAGAAGTGATACTCCGTGATTTCCTATGGGGGCAAGGAAGACGCAAGATAGCACTCACCACCTTGGTCCTGCCGCAAAGCCAGGGGGGAATTCAACTCCCAAACTTCGAGAAATATTATTTGGAAGTTTTGTGACCAAGTGGCTGGCAAACGACACCACATCTGAGACACACCTGCTACAACCCTTGGTCTCCCCGATCCATCTTAAGGAACTTATTTGGGCCCCCAGCCACCTGATGCGAAATGCCCCCTTCTTGTCTGCCCTAGGGCGAAAAGTATGGCACAGAGCAGAGGCACTCGCCCACGCAAAGCATCTCTACTCCCCAGACATACCAATGATCTCGGACCTATGCAGATCCGACATGGACCTGCAACACCTCAGATGCTGGGAAGAAAAAGGGATATATACGTGGGGAGACCTATACGACGATGGCACCTTTAAGGAATTTGAAACACTACAGGAGGAAGCCGGAATCCACACAGGCCAGTTTCTGTGGTATCAAAGGATACGGACTACAGCACGAAACAAATGGACAACATGGCCGGAGGAACCGGAATCAAACTCTCTGATCACACTATTGTACAGCTTGGGAGAGGGATGGAGACCAGTGTCCCAGATCTTTGGCTACTTAAGTGACACCCCCAACCCACGAAGTGCCGATCTGAAAAGAAGATGGGGGAATTAAAAATAAACAGAACACCGGCCACAGCAATAAGGACCCAGGTGGAACCACTGCAAATCAGAGGCCTACAAAGGACCCACCCATGCACAACACACCCTCCCCAAAACCATTACACCAAAAGGAGCAGGGAGGAGACAGAAATAAGGACCCAGGTAGAACCACTGCAAATCGGAGGCCTACAAAGGACCCACCCATGCACAACACACCCTCCCCAACACCATGCTGCCATTTGGAGCTGGGAGCCTTGATGTTTACTTCTAGCTGCTGCGTCTGGAGCTACAGAGGCCAGCCAACCAGGCCAGGGCCCTGGGAGTGCAGGGGTCAGTGAGGATGAGGAAAAGGAGTCGGAGAGCAGCACCAGCAAGGCAGCCAGCCATCCCCAGGGTCAGGCCAACACCCTGGGCCCTGACTGATGGTCAGTTGGTGACAGATTATCGGCTAGACAGGGCAACCATCAGCCAGTAGCTGGACACAATCCAGGGTGACATTGGCAGCCGCATTGCCACCAGCACGGCAGTACCTCCCCTAGTGAAGCTCGTGTTTGTGCTTCAATTTCTTGGCACTGGCAGCTACCAACATACCATTGCCATGATGCATGGAATGTGCCAGTCCACAATCAGTGCCATGCTGGGACAGGTGCTTGATGCACTGTTGAATCATGTGAACGAACACATTGCATTGCCAGGCACAGCTGCACCAGCTAAAGTGTCAATACTATGCCATTGCCCAAGTCATGAATGTAATAGCAGCCCTGGACTGCACACATGTGGCACTCATACCACCCCATGCACATGAGGATGCCTACAGAAACCGGAAACAGTACCATTCCCTCAACGTGCAGATGAAATGTGGTCCCGACCACACCTTCATCCACTTCTCTGCCCGCTACCCACGATCCACCCACGACTCCATGATCCTGCGCAACAGTACCCTGCCGGCGTACATGAAAAGGCATTGAGGGCAAAACACATGGCTACTGGGTGAGTACAAATGTATACCATAAAGCATGTCAATCCACAACAGTTGGTGCCTGTCACAGAATCCATCATTCACAATAGGCAGCGGCATTACTGCAGCATACACATTCAAGCACCTTGCATGATAAACCTCGGACATGTGCAACACAGCAGAACACACCCATGCAGGATGTACGGCATGTGGCGGCACAGTGACATATAGAAGCCCCACCACAATAAAGCCTCCTGTGTGCCTAGCACCATGGCTCCCAACACTGACACAGTACAGAATTCCCACCCTGTCCACCCAACAATTTTCAAACCATAAGCTGGCATAACCACAAACGCACCACACATAAGTAGGCCGAGTAATGACAATGTTCATCCCACGAACACTGTCCCCAAAATGGCCAGGGAAATGCATGGAGAACAGTACAGAGCAGTGACAACCAGCAAATGCAACTGTAGCCAAATGGATTTGCAATGACACATGAGGCAGCCACTTCTGTCATGCAGAAGTAGATGGAAGTGCCCCCTTATCCTGCGACAACTGGAGTACTGTTACATACAGATACATAGGCGTACCAAATGGTGAGTACCCCATTGATTCAATCGTGCCCGTAGGACAGCACACTCCACAATGTTATAGGCCAAATGATATAAAAGGCAAAATGACACTGATGACAGAGCCCTGTACACCCACTGGACTTACCTTGTCCCCATACCGTCTTCCTCTCCCCTGCAGGTGAATCTGCATATACCCAAGGCACGTGGCACATGACCCCTGTGCGTCACCCACACACGGCGGTGGAGCGGGCATACAACCTTGCCCATGCCCGTACACGAATCTGCGTGGAGAGGGCATTTGGACTGGCGAAGGCACGCTTCCGGTGTCTCAACCGCACGGGAGGGACAATGGTGTATGCACCAGAATAAGTAGGCTAAATTGTACTGACATGTGCCATGCTGCACAACATCTGCTGTCGCAGAAATGTGCCACTGCCCCCTGATGCCCATCCACCTGAGGGTGGTAGTGAGGGCGATGAAGTGCCAGAATGTGTTGCACATGCACAAAGGATTGGGCTGAGGGAGGGGAGGTTGGCCAGACGGGGATTGATCGATGAATTATTTTAGAAAAGGGTAATGGGTAGATCGGAAATATGTCACTTCAACATTGAATTGCATCAGTGACGATCCCTACTGTCCATGCATTGTGAATTTTCTAATGTGATTTATTTAACATCCAACAATCCCCCCTCCCTCCAGTGAACACCCAGCACACTATCCTCCCTCCCCCCAGTAAACGCCAGCACACTATCCCCCCTCCCCCCAGTAGACTACCCCAACTGTGCAGATAGGCGCATGTGTCATCAGGGAAACAACAACAATGCCATGCACCACTAGGATGGTCGCGGGTGCTTCCCTTTTCCGGGCCCCTCCGGTGTGCGTGCCCTTAGGTGGCGCATGGACCGGCGCCTAGGAGATGGCTCTAGGGAACCCTCCGTGGGTGTGGTCGATGTCGAGGGGACTGAAGCAGTGGCCATCATGTGCTGTCGCATGAGGTTGTTTGCCTCCCGTGTCTGTTCAGCAAGTGCTGAGACTACCTCTGTCAACTCCCTCACTCGTTGGCCAAAGCCTGTCAGGGCAGCAGTACATTGTTCAACGATTTGGCATGTACGCGCATTGTCCCGCGCTATGTACTTGCAGCCATGCGTTATTGATTGACTGACTGCCTTGATGTGCCTGCTCTGCACCTTCGCCATCGATTCAACCCTGGCCTGTTTGGCCTCAATGATGTTGAGTCGGCCCATCACTGCTGCCCCAGTGACGAAGGGCTCCCCTGGTGCGTCACGTGGTGGCCTACGACTTGTGTGCTGTCAGGGGCGTGGGGGCTACATGGAGCCAGCCTGGACTGGGCTGCCTGGCTCAGAGTGCCGGTCTTCTGGGCTTCCATAAAATAGCGTGTCCACGTCGGGCTGCGGTGTGCGGACACGACGCACAGGCACATGTCGACTCGCTGTATGCCTGGGCTTGGGCTTCACTGGGGTGTGATCATCCCTTCAGCCTCACTACTTCCGGGAGAGTGTTGTCCTACGGCATGATGGCCACGTGGAGGTGTTGCTCCCACGTCGGGCTCCGATGCAGACCTCTCTCCCTCAGCATCGGGGCTGGGATTGGTGGCTTGGGGTGAGCTGGTGGTCGCATCCCTCCAGCCATGTGGCTGCCGCTGCTGTCTGGCGGGGCTGCGTTGGGGTGAGGTGGGTGTTGGCCTGGGTCGTCTCCCTTCGGTGCGGCCTCTTTGTGGGGTGCTGGTGGAGGCGCAGTGCTGTGGGCGCTGTGTTGGTGTGACCTCCCCATCATCTTCGTCCCGTTGGGATCGACGTGTGCCTGTGGGGTACATAGGGTGTGGTTTGAGTTCAATGCTACATATTTGTGTGATGCAGGTCATGCCAACAAGTATGATTGAAGACAGTAACAATGACGCAATCAACTTGCATTCTGTTCAGTCGCCATGTGGTGCTTGTTGTGAATGTGTATGGAGGTACACTGCATGGGAATGTGTGGTTGGGGTGCTCTGCGCTCTGGTTTTTGGGGGGGTGTTCATGCACACTCCAACTCTACGTAGCTGTCCTATGGCTATGGAAGTCTATCCTCTGCCCCTGTCATTCATGCACTGCACGTCTAGGCAGCACTACCTTTCTAGGGATTTAGGCCTCACTTATGGGTGTATGCAGTACCTCAGACACATGTCTTCGCTTTCATTCACTAAGGGTCTGCATGTGTGGTACTTTCAGCTGCATGTATTTGGGGATGGGACTCACCTGCCGTTGGGTCGATGCCAGTCCCTGCCTCCACTCCACCAATGCCCTCGATGGTTCCAACGTCTATCAGGGCTGTCATTTTCTCCTCCTGAGGTGAGTTCGGGTGGGGGAGGGGGTGGGCTTCCTCCAGTGGCCCTGCTTGCACTCCTGTGCTGTGACAGAATGCCACGGACTCGCACGCGCAGGTAATTCAGGCGCTTGCGGCAATCCTCCCCATCCCGGGGCACGCGCCCCACAGCACTGACCCTTTGGCTGATGGTTCGCCATATTTGGGCTCTGCGCTGGCCACTAGTTCTTCGCTGCTGCAGCTCCTCGTGGTGTATCTGTTCTTCCTCGACCAGTACTGCTAGCTCCTGGTCACTGAATTTGGGCTTCCTCACTCTGTCCAGGGCGGACCTGCCCCTAGTGCACTCCTGAGACATGTTTTGGCCTTGGATCGCGTGGATGGCTTCAGAAGCTGTGATATCCGACGGATTGTGATTTACAATATGGCTGCCGCTTTAGTTCACGTTCCTGCGGTGACGCGTTTCCCGCGCGCTCATAGCACGCGCTATGGGCGCGACATGACGGTAGCGCACGGTGTGCCAGATTTAAAGGTTCGCGCTAACGCCATGGACCGGGGCGCGTGCACGATAACTCGTTATCTGGCGGATTATCCGCCGGGGGCCTTGGCGTTAGCGCTAATTAGGTCCGGCGGATAATCCGCCACATTTACCGCCAAAGTCGTGATGAGGCCCACAGTCTCTGCGACCTATTCTACCCTTTGACCCGACACAGTCCGCTGTGCACACCCTTATGTTATCATCTCCTCTGAAATCCCCTGTCATGATCTCTGCTTCCAAAAGATCAGGACTTGCCCGACTCCCTTGGAAGCAGACCCATAACCCCGGTTCCGAGTGCCAGCCAGTCCCAATTGGGACCTTTTAGACCCTGTCCTGGCGCCAGTGGCACCAGGCTCATAAAGATGCCCAGTCCCAGCGCTGGAAGCGCCGGGCTCATAATGCTTGGGTGGACTTACCTGCAGCAGACCATGCTGCTTACTTACCTGTCAGTTGAACCCCTGATCCTCTTCTGTTTGGGACTACTTTTCCTGTTGGGTGGGGCAGGAGCCACTCCCTAGGTTCAGAACACTGGAACTCTTCTGGAAAGCAGGAACTCTTTTCTTACCTAGGCGTGGCTGTGGAAGGAGACACCTAAGCACTACAGGAAGCTATTTAAACCATACCCGATGGATGAATCTTGCTTTGCGTTATTCTGCATTCACTGCAGCAGAACGCTCATCGTGTCTTCTGCTTCTGATCCTGGGCCTAAGGGAACAAAGGCTTACCATCCTGGAATCCAGTCTTCAGCAGCACCTGTAAAGACAAAGAAAGAACAGGTTAGCACTACGGTCTTCAGTGGCAGCGCATCTCTTACCTGGTCCATCGGCTGTCACCAACGCCTCGCGCTGCATTCCGGCATCTGAAAGACAAAGGCTTACCTACTCTTCGCACGCTCCGGAGGCCTTCGGCGCTGCATCCCGCATCTGAAAGACAAAAGAAGGTGCGTTTAAAGACATTGGGCAACTTTATTACTCACGTGCCATTACTCCTTCCCATGCCGAATCCAGTGGGTATTCCAGCACCCTTCAGCTTCTCTAAAGCTCCGAACTTGTACCTGCAAGATAAAAGGGACAGTTAGTGCGCATCGTGAAGCAGGCTACAAGTGCTTACTTGCGTGCTTCCAGGCGTTTCTATTCCTCACGCGGGTTCGATCCTCAACTCTCATCAGCCCGCCATCCGCCATCGCCGGAACCCTGCAAAACAAGAGATATCATTACAAAAGACTTTTGACATTTGAAGTGCCCAGAACTTACCGTTCGTGCAGTTAACGACGGACAGCAGTCCTCTGAGGTCAAGAGGCCTGCACCCTTATCCAGTGAAGAAACTGGTTACGGCACCCTGCCCCGAGGCAGATGGAGAGCTCGGCGTTCACTTACCTAAGGTGAGGGCGTTAACCTTTGGGGATCTACAGGAGAAGAGAAAGGGAAGAGGAGAGAGGCACCCAATAACCCCAGTCCATTAATCCCATATTTTCTATCTGGAGACATCTTACTCTTCGAGTCAGACATACAGTGCACAGAGGTCCAGCCCAAAGAGCCAACCGTGTGTTACACATCACCTTTGAAGATACGGCATTCACCCAGTCAAGACCGGCGCCTCTGCGGAAATCAGGTGAGCGTTACATCCCCCCTCTCAAACCCTCTCACCATTCTGCTCTAGAACCAACCACTTTCTTCTCTTACCACGTGGTGCACTCTGGCCCCTAGTTAAAGCCGACCCGGCACTGCTACCCACCTTCTTGGCCATCCGGCCTATGAAGCACCTGTCAGTGGAGGCTTTCACCGCTACTTTCTCGCCTCTTCCTGTGCCTGCAGCTTACTCACTGACACTGCCCTCTCTAACCTGCATCTCTCGATGACGAACACTCTTGATGTCTTTGCCCTTGTCACGAGGATACGTCTGAAGCCCACCTTCCAAGTCCAACTCTTGGTATGACTCGGACCCCGCCACCCTTAAACGCAAGTGCAGGGTGGCCGAGAGGAAGTGGAGGGCATCGGCCACATCCTCTGACAAACCTGCCTGTTGCCTGCTCCCAAGGCAATACCGCCTCTGTCCTTTCCAAATAGAGAGCCTACATCCAAGCCTGCGTCTCTGCGGCCTCTGACAACACTGACAACACGGCCGAAGTCTTCAAAATCTGCAAGGAGCTGGCCAATCCTGCTGCAGTCTCCACCTCTCCTGTTTCCTCCCAGGCCCTCTGCACAACACTGTATTTTCATTTCACCACTAAAACTCTGGACATCCTGTCCTCTCCTTCTCTGCCCACCTCTCCCTCTCCTCCTCGATCTCCCATTCCCCTGTGTTTACTCCTGACTGTTTCTAGAAGTCCGATCTATGAAAGTATCATCCAAGCAGGTGCTCCTATGCTCCTCCAGAACCATCAAAGAGCACATCGGCACCCTTGCTCAAGCCTTGGCCGATTACTGTAATCACTTTTTTCCACTGTTACTTCCCCCCCCCCTTCTAAAGCACTCCCTTGTGCACCCCCTTCTTCCGATCTTCCTCTCCGGCAAACTACCGCCTGATCTCTCTCCTTTGTTGGGCAAACTCCTGCAAAAGCTGCCCATCCCCCAGCTTATTCTCCATACCAAATCTGTTGGTTGTCTCCATGACCATCAGTCTGCCTTTAGAGCAGCCAGAAGCACGAAACTGCTCTCATGAAAACATGTGAACACCTGCTCTTAAATCTTGACTCTAGCCTTCCTTCTGTCCTCATTTTCTATCTTTCCTCTGCTTTCGACACGGTCAACCACACCATCCTGATCAATTTTCCGTCAACCTGGGCTTCACGGATCAGGCCCTAGCCTGGTTGACCTCTTTCCTCTCTGATAGACCTTCCCAGGTCCAACTGGGGTCCTTTGTCTCCGCATATATTAGTATTTATTTGTATTTATTTTATTTATATAGCGTGCCTGGCCCCAAGGCATCTGGGCGCATATCTTAGGTTATGTGGTGTTCCCCAGGGCTCTAACCTCTCACTCTGGCTCTTCAACCTTCACTTGGCACCTCTGGCCCATCTCTATCTTCTCTCCTAACTTTGTGTTATGCAGATGGCACTCTGCTTTCCTTCAGGCTCCTCTCTCTCTCGTTCTCTGCCTGAATGCCACGAAGACTGAGATCCTCCTCATTGTGACGCCTGCTCTTTCTTTCCCTCTGGCCGCCCTCCTTGGGCCCGCTACCTGCACCTCCCCGCGAGGCAAATAACCTTGGTGTCATCCTCGACTCCACCCTCCTTCTTTCCTCACATCAGACGTCTCTAGGAAGTTCCACTACCAGCTGCACCTCTTGAGGTATTCTTCCTTTTCTCACATTCCCCCAGAAGCCCACTGACTCCAGAGCCCTGGTTCTCTCTAGGCTGAACTACTGCAACAGCCTCTTTCTAAATATGCCTGCCTCTACTTTGCCCTCTGCAACTAATCAAGAACAGGACTGCGAGACTTGTCCTTGGCCTCAAGCCCACGGATCGGATCTCTCCATCCTTGAAATCTCTCCACTGGCTCCCAGTGGCTGCGAGGATCAAGTTGAAGACCCTCTGCATTGCCACAAGGCTTTCTGGGGGACCACACTACATCCAACACTTTCCTTCTCAAGCCCTCAGCTCATCCACCTCCAACTCTGAGTGTCAGTTGCTTCTCCAGGCTGAGAATGGGGATCCCCCCAACCCCCGATCCCCTCCCCCAAAAATGAAGCTTTTTCAATGGAATGTGCATGTTAAAATGACGGGATGAAATTGCAGGCAATGAAATGACATGGAACCCCTCTCACCAGGGACTGTTTCTGCAACCCTACACTCTCCTGCCTCCTAGCACTTAAAACTGGCGGCACTGACTTGGGCTTTGTTTATTTTACCACCTCCTGCACGTCCCCCATCTGAATGACACAAGGCCTAGTACGATTGTTGTTTTGGGCCTCAACTTTGTGATTTCAAAACACCATATTGTGTGAGTTCAGAGTAGCATTTCAGACATTTATGGGGAAGGTGCATCAAAGAATTCTTAAATATTCCTGAGAGTGAATCAGATAACTGTCGTGGTTTAAGAAACATCTAAATGTTGTGCCCCTGGACATGCACATTCTGTGGAATCCATAATGTTTGTGAAAAAGGCCCTAGAAGAAGTAGGAGTTGACGGTGGAGGTAATCCCCAGCAATCAAATCTAAGTGGGAAAGAGCAAGAGGTGCTTCAAACCTTGGGTCCAATAAATTTAGGGATTCCCCAAGCGAATAAAGGTGGAGCTATGTTTATAACTAATAGAGCGGACTATGTAGATGAATGGCTTCGACTCTTGTTTGATGAAGGGTGTTATCGCAAACTAGTGATCTTAGTTTGAAACTGTTAGAGATAATTTTTTTTAAAACTTTCTTTATTGAATTTCCAGTCACAACTAATAACCAACAATAAACCCAAACTCCTTTTTCTCGACTCACAGTATATCAAATCAGTGTCTATAGTCTTTCAGCACGTGCTGGTGATGTCACGCCAAGCCAGCTGTTATTTTCTTTTTGGTCCTTGATCGGCGGCGTTCCAGCCTTTCCACTTTCTTCGCATTTAGTCTACATACAGTATCGCCCGTTTGCCTCAGGGGACTGTTGGCTTGGCAGCCTCCACTTGATATTGTCGGAAAGGAGGCCAATAGTCAATTGGGCGGCTGGTGACGGGTGAGTGTCGTGTATCTGGTTTCTCTTATTTCACACATTCTCATATTTTCTAACCAAGCCAAGAACGTGGGTGGGGTTTGCTCTTACCCCACGTTCTAGCTGCTAGGTACCTGGCGACCCCTGAGGCCATACCCAGCAGTCTCTTTTCGCTCTGGGATTCCCCCTCAGTTAACCCCAGGAGCCACAGTGCAGGTGAGTAGGTCCTTGTTGGGATAACATTTCCTTCATTGCATCTTGAATAACCTAATACAGTGACAGTCCCATGCCATATGATACATCTGCTAGTTATTTGCTGCATCTCTTACACACTGGGGAACTCTCAGGGTAGAAACTGCTGGGTCTCGGGGGGGGGGGGGGGGGGGTGTGGGGGGGAAGAGTAGTAGACTTGATGCAGGAATTTGTTGTGAATTAGTCTGTAGCGGGCATTTAGAGTTTCTATTGGTCTTCGCTCATCACCTTGTCTAAGGAGGACTCCCACGCACCCCTGAACCCTTGCCGCTGCATCCCACTCCCATTTCTAATCTTATAAATGGTAGAGACTAGTTTACTGGGGGTTGGAGGCTGAATCACATATTGTTGGGCCTGGTGGGGGACAGGGGCAAACGGGAAATCACGCCATTTTGTTTTTAGTAACCCTCTGAGTCTGTAATACAGGAGTAGGGTCATCGTGTTGTCGCCCCCACCCCCCTTAGTGCGCAGCACCTCCCATTGCATGAACTGCCAGTCTGATACCAGATCTCCTAGTTTCTGCACCCCCAGCTTTTGGAAATGTTCCTTGAAATAACTTTTCATGAGTGAGGGGGACGCCAATTACGTTATATCGATAGTTCTGGGTGGTAGTTGAGGGCAGCCTCCAATAGGCGGCCCAAACGCTCCCATGCTTTGCACGACATGGCAATCGGCTGGACCGCATCTCTCAGGCTTGTATTCCTATTTCCCCATAGCATTCCCATGAGGTCATGTGGGAAAGATACCGCTTTTGCTGCTATCATGTGTGGGGTGCTAGGTTGTGGGGGGGGGGGTTCCAGCCCGCTATATATTGCAGTTGGGCCGCTAAATAGTACATTTATATTTCAGGGTATTCAGTCCTCTGTTCGTATGTAGCTGCTAGGGTATCATATGCTATATGAGGTTGTTTGCCTGCCCACATCAATTTGATCATAATTTTCTTAATGCAAGTCCAATAGTGGGCCGGGGACCATATTGGCACATTGTTAAAAAATGTAGAGCATCTTGGGTAATATGACCATTTTAGCTAGGGCTATATGAGCGGCTTGTGAGATTGGGAGTAGGATCCATGACTGTACCTTCATACAGGGATACAATAGTGCGAGAAGAATTCACGCTGATACCCCATTGTGAATGTAGTTACTAAATGTGGCACGCCAGTGGTTCCATAGCTAGGGCAAATAGGATAGGGGAGAAGGGGCATCCCTGTCGAGTTCCCGCGTGGGGTCGATGTATTCTGAGACTACTCAGTTTGTGTATATTGCAGCCCTTGGGGTCGTGTATAGCAGTCTAATCCAGCTGATGTACGTAAGGCCAAAACCTGGATCGCCAAAGCACTTTGAAGGGGAAGGGCCACTCCATAGAGTCACAGACCTTCTCAGCATTGAGGGCCGCGATTGCTATTGGGATCTCTGGGTTCACGGTATGCATTAGAGTGAATAAGCGGCTAAGATTATTCTGGGTAGAACGGCCCAGGAAGAACTAATGCAGGCATATGCAGTAGTAGTCGTTCAGATAGTATTTTTTACAGAATTTTCAGTGTTGATTAACTATAATGGTCTATACGATGCTAATTGTCAGGGATCTTTACCTGGTTTAGGAAGCGCCATCACCAGCGCAGACCTAGGAGTTTCTGGGAGGGTACCACCTGCCAAGGCCGCCTCCTAAATATGCAGAAGATGGGGGAACTAGTATGTTTGCGTATGCTTTATAAAATCCGGCTGTTATCCCATCCAGTCCTGGTGCCTTCATGTTGGGGAGTGATTTAATTGCTTTGTGGATCTCTTACTCAGAGATTTGGGCGTTTAGGGCATCCACCTGATCTCGAGCCAGCCAGCCCAGTGCTATTTTATCTAGGTATTGTCCGAACTTTGTTCCCAGAGGTGTTGCGTGATGTATATAGGCGGGTATAATACTCCCCGAATTCTTTATTAATCCCCTGTAGGTCCTTGATAATACCTCCATTCTGACCTCTGCTATAGGGGTATTTTGTTCCTGTTTTATGGCTCAGGCCAGGGTTTTGCTGGGGGGGGGAACCCTCCCTCCCCATACCTCACTGCTACTATTGGGTCCCCCAGGAATTTTCCTTCGCTAGCCACTAGCTGTTTGTGTTCATCCCTGCGGTCCTTCAACTGTCGCTGGACCTCAGGAGTGTCCAAGTCGGCCTGTTCATTCTCCAGCTCTCAAATAATGCCTTCTCGTCTATCCATGGACCTGTGAATCGCCTTCAGAACCCCCCCCACCCCTCCTCTTTTGAAACGCAGCATCCCCTGATGTAAACTTTGAAAGCCTTCAATATGGTACCCTGATTGCCTGATTGGGCTCTGAGCCGTCGTTTGTTTGAAAGAAGGTTGTTGGTTGTTACGTCTTGACCAATTTCGGCTCGGAACGTCTTCTCTAGGGCCCATCGCTCTGAACCACCATTGTAGTTGCCTGGGGGGGAGGGGGGGGGCTTGTGAAATCTGAGATATGGGCCCGTACAGGTGAATGATCTGAGGGGGTTCGGGGAAGTATACTTGCTCCTGTGACCTTCCTGGCAATGGAGCTGTACGCCATGATGTAATCAATCCTGGAAGAACTGTGATGTACCCTGGAGAAGGTGTACTCTCTAGTAGTAGGGTGTTCGCCCCGCCATAGTTTATGGAGGTCGTGGTATGTAGAGATTAAGGCCCATGCTTTAGCTGCCTGGGGAAGGGCCTGCTGTGATATTAGACTTGTCCATCTCTAGTGCGAGTGCTAAATTAAAGTCTCCTACCCATATTATCTCATATGTCGGGAGCTTATGGATATGTCTGGCACATTGGTGGAATAACTGGTGTCTGTGTTGGGAGCATATATGTTCCGATTCTGGAGCTTTGTGCCGAATAGTTCCCCTGCTAGGATTAAGTATCAGCCTTCCTCATCCGTGATTTGTTTGTGTAGCCTAAATTGTAGAGATCCGTGAATGTACGTTGAAAACCCCTCTGGAGTGTGTAGAAAAGGACACACAACATCTATGTATACCCCAACCCGCTAATTTGGGGAGGGGGGTGCCCCTGCCCAGGTGTT
Organism: Ambystoma mexicanum; assembly: GCF_040938575.1. Lineage (NCBI taxonomy): Eukaryota > Metazoa > Chordata > Amphibia > Caudata > Ambystomatidae > Ambystoma > Ambystoma mexicanum. The sequence continues at coordinate 1,015,651,812 of NC_090921.1, read as the reverse complement.
TCCTGTAGGCATAATATATTGACTTTATGGTTCATGCTAAAGTTTGCTATTAGGCTTTCATTTTTATTTTTCTTTTTTTTTTTTTTTTGTAAAACCCCTCACGTTCCAGGACATTACTGTGAGAGACTCTTTGCTTCCCTCCTGTTAGTCGCGGCCATATCATGCAGAGTATATTAGTAGTGGGTGATCTGATGCCTAAGGCGCAATCAACTTTCCCATCCCCGGTCTTGCCGGGACTCAAGTTGATAGTATGATTTATGCGAGTCGTGTAGTTTCTACTGTTAATGCAGGTGCCCATAAACGTTGGGCCAAATACCCTGTGCCCTTCCCCTCCCCCTACCCACCCACGCCAGAAACACTAACCTACCGGCTTCCCCCAAACCCCCCCCCCCATTTCCCTCCTCCAAACATAAAGAAACAGCACCGCAGTCTCTACGCTATTGGGGCCCTGAGGGCAGCCATAGCGCTCCATGCCGCAACGGCTAATCTGTAGTGTGCCCTTACCGTCACCCGGTGCCCCGGAGTCCTCAATTTGTGACTAGCTTCTTAAAGGATATCATGGTCAGGGTGGGTGTCGTGGTGAACCTCTTGTATCTGGTAGGATCCGGCTTGATGAAGAGCATAGTCGAGCCGTTGTATTCCACACCTTGTTTGCTGGGAACATCATTGATTATCTTATCGCTTTCCCTCGCGGTATGTTTTTTCAGCCTGGAAGGTCTTCCTTTGGTCTTGGACTGCTGGACTGAAATCTGGTAAGAGTTGTATAGTGGATTCGCCCCATTTCAGTTATTTCTTTTCACGTGCTGCTCGGAGAATGGCGTCCCTGTCACGGTAGCAGAAGATTCTGGCGATTATGGTGCGCTCCGGTGTGTGGTTTCGCCGCTAGAATGGTGCGCTTGCTCCACCATGTACATGTTTGACAATGGGGGATTGTCAGTCGACCAGAAGTTCTACACATTTTTCCATGTCGTCTGTGTGGTTTTCGGAACTCCCATAATATGAATATTGTTCCTTCTTGAGCGCCCCTCCAAGTCCTCGTTCTTAGCTGCTATCTTTTTCACAACTTGTTGTAGGCTAGACACTTGGCGCTGCAGGGATGTGACCTTATCTTAATTTACCTCGATCCTCTGTTCTGCTTCCGCCGTACGCCCACACAGTTACTCAATTTGTATTGCAGAGATATCCGCCTTACAGGTGAGGGCATCGATCTTGGCACCAAGGGTGTCGGCGCTGCCTTTTTGTGCCAGCAGTGATTGATTCAGGGCGGATACGTCCACTTGTTCTGTCGCCTGGGCTTGTGGAGTGGCAGCTGCAGCATGAGCTTTTTCCGCACGTGTAAACTGCCCATCCTCGCTTGCTTTTTTGGGTTGACCAGTCTAGTGCTAAGGGTTTTTGTCCCGGTTAGTATTGCTTCCCGCGGTGTCTGGGCCTTGGTGCGGGTTTCTACACCTATTGCCAGGAATAGTCACTGCTGTGAGTACGCCTCAGTGGCTGGAGTATCCTGTTAGGCTTTGAGTGGTGGATCGCCAATGTGTGCCTCAACCCCGCCTGGTATTCGCAGTCACGGGCCTCGGGTGGCCCGTCACTCCGGGTCTCACAAGCGGCTCGTGGAGGGCGCTTTTGTCCTGTGATGGATAGGTATTGTCGTTGCCCTCGGGATGGTGGTGAGGAGATTGGGGACAGTTATCCACCAGTTCCCTTAAGGCTTGCAGGGCGCGTCATTTTGCACTCCAGCCCAGTCAGCACTTCTCCTTTGTCAAGGGGGGGCGCGCACGATTGTCTAGTGCACCCCCAATGTCTTCCGGCTGGTGGAATAGTAGGGGTTCTGTATGCCGCTCACCTTCGGATCTCGCTGTGCCACGGTGCTCTTGCCCCTCGGGCAGTCAGGTCACATCGCGTAGCCGGCAGGGGAGCGCCGACAGCCTGCGCACAGTCCACAGCTGATTTACCGGGACGGGTCATGTCCTCAGCTCCTTGTGCACAAATCCGCATGAGCCCACCCAGCGCCCTCAACAGCCCTGCTTGTCCGTGCGGTCCACGCCCACCCCCTCTCACTTGGGTCGCGCTCAGCCACACCGCACTGTCTTGCTACGCAGCTCGGAAGCAGCGGTTTTTCCCAGATTTTCAACGGCTTATGTCTGGTTCCCACATAGATCATTTCCCACGGTCTCAAGGAAGTTCCAGACAGTGGATGGCAGGATAGTTTGCAAGTTTTTGGTATGCCGTTGCCGAAGCTTCTCAGGCAGTGGCCATCTTGGCAATCTGCGCAACAGCGCCCCAACTGTTAAAGATAATTAAGACCAAAGTAGCGAGAGCAGTGGCCTCCCATTTGATTAGTAAACAAGACGCAGAGTATCTGGTAAGGGAAAATTCACAAGGACTTGGCCAAACCCCCTGAAAGACCGATTGTCTCGAGTGGTAACTCGCTTTTGGAATCCTTGTCCAAGTATGTTGATGTCTACCTTAAACTATTTTGTCCAAGAAATAAAGAGCTATGTTAAAGACACTAGAGATGCCATTAATAAGATAGGAGGGTTAGGTTTTTCATCCTACTGGAAATATACTGATGTGCTTGGATATTCAATCTTTATTCACTAATATCCCCCCAGAGAGCAATCCTGGAAGTGATCGAGGAGACCATCAAGAGTAAGGATGATCATCCAGTCAGTAATTCTTTTGTTTGGTGTACGGAGCTAGCCCTCACTAATTACTTTTTCCAATTTGATGGTAGTCTTTATGTACAAATAGAAGGAACAGCAATGGGAGCAGCTGTGGTGCAAAATTTGGCGAACCTTTGTCAACATGTTCGCAGAAACTGGTCTACTCGGGGCTTATGATGGTTAAGATGTATTGATGATGATTTTGTTTTGTGGTGTGGGATGCAAGGAAAAGCAATGGATTTTGTGAAATAGCTCAATAATAAAAATAGGTATTTGAAATTTACCACAGTGATGAGCAATACTGAAGTCCATTGTCTTGACATCACTATCACTCAGAGGGGAGACTACTGGTTAAACCATTTAATAAGGCAACAGACATAAATGCACTACTACATTATGCGAGCCATCATGCACGAAAAGATTCAGGTTTGAAACAGTACTTTATGGGGCCTACCACACGTAACAGGCCATCATCCGTGTGGAAACTGTTATATGCCCTGTTACTAAAAAAACAAGCTGTCGATATTGGATTACCCAGAGAATGGGAAATGAAGGATCACACAAATTGTAACTCAATGATTGTTATGATAGGTTATTTATAATGCGCTAAATACCCAGAGGTTTATAAGCATGGACCCGGGGATCAAACTTGAGTTGCTCCGCATCGTCTTGCTTCCAAGGTGAGCACATTGCTGCGAAGTTATCTCGAGACTCAATGAAGGTTATGTACTTAATTACGTGTGCATGTAAGCGCATGTTCATAGGGAAAACTAACAGGAAGTGTAAAATGAGACTAATTGAACACACAAGCTGCATAAACAAAATAAGATTGTGCAAGCGCCTCTCGTGAAACATTATATGGCATTGGGTCATACTCCCTCAGATATACAATGGGTGATCCTAAAACATGTTAAAAGAGCCACGCAAGAGGCTATTAACAAGACTTCTCAATTTGGAACAAAATAATTTTTTTTGACAGTCATGTGATTGGGCTCAATGACTGTGGGTGCACAATGCGACATATAAGTAATGTGAATCGTTTGATGGCTTTTGTGTCCCATTATTTACGTTACAATAACTTCGTAAAAATGAAGAAATGGGAATGGGCAAGTACAAGGAGTGTTTTTTTGTTTTTTTTTTAATTAAAATTTGGACTAACTATGCTACTCTGTTCACTTTAGAACTACTGTCTTTGTTAACATGAAAAAACAAGGTTGCTAAGTCTTAGTTTTGAACAATTCTAGAAGATGTATACATTTTTTTTTTGTTGGAAACTTAGTCGTAAACAGAGTTGAATAAGATCCCTTAAGTGATCGGGTTGATCCGTTGACTCCATATCCCTTAATTATGAGAGTAACTCCAAATTGGAGGCAGACCATGAAACCAGGGCCGTCCTCATAGGGATAACGTGGTTCGCAGCCACATTTTAGCTCACTGTACCTTTCACAAAGGAGGAATAATGAAGATTGCCCATGCTGAGAGCGCTGGACTGTCTTGATTCTATTAAAGACAAGGAGGCAAGCATTAGGTTTTCTTTCTTTATTACTGGCAATCAGCACTTTCAAATTCAAACTTTTTTTTTTTCAACTTTAACAAACTCATCAACATTTTGTTCATTTCCCTTATCTTGAACTAAGTGTTGTTAGCTTGTGCTCTTACAAAAAAATGTCTCTGAATGCACTACTGAATCCCTGTTTCCTTGTAGTCCTGCCTGAAACACCTTGTCCAATCAGGCTCTGTCCTCCGCTATATGAGCCCCTTAAATGCGACAATCCTCCTCTTTCTTTGCTGATGAACAACTAATCAACATTAACCAGCAACTGCCAAATCCGACTGACTAAACTGCAGCCCCTGAACTTTAACATTCCAATGGAACTAGACTTGACTTCCTGCTCTTGACGATGTAGATCTCTCATGTCTGTTTCTGATATTCCCCTGCAATCAATAGACAAATAATCATAAGGGTGGGTTCTACTTCTTCCATGTCATTTAGGTTACAACAATATCCAAACCTTTCTTTACGTATACAATATTACATATAACTGGGTGGGATATAATGCTTGCCTCCTTGTCTTTAATAGAATCAAGACTGTCCAGCGCTCTCAGCATGGGCAATCTTCATTCTGTGGCGAGACAGGAGGCGAGCATTATGCTTGTTCAAAGCTGTCAATTACTGTATTTGCTATCTGGGAGATGGGCTTGAAATAAAAGGTTTTGAATGTAGATTCATTAGACCAGTCCGCAGATTTCATAATGTCTTGCAATGATAATCCTGCTGAGAATGCCCTCGAAGCCATCGCGCCCCTTAAAGAATTAGCACCAAACTGCTCTAAATCAATGCCTGCCCAGTGCATGACTTCCCTAACCCACCTAGCTATAGTGGCTGTCGCTACTGCGTGAAATAGTTTCCTACGTGCGATCAAGAGCTGAGTAACTCCTCTGGGTCTGTAATGCGCTGTAGCTGCTTCGTAATCTTTAATGCATTGCGCTACGCATAGTTTGTTATTGGGAAAATACGGGTGTGAAATAATCGATGAATCTGACTTTGTCCTATTTGCTACGTTAAATGCCACTCCTTCTGGGTATAATATCTTTCTGTCCACTTCTAAGGCCTTTACGTCTGATACCCTCCTGCAAGCTATGAGGCAATGAAGCATCGCTAACTTCCCTAATAGCTGTGATCGTGAGAGGTAATTGTTATGTGGCCATGTCAGGAACAGCTTAAAGACTTCTTGTGCATACCAGAAAGTTGTGTATTTGGGACATGGGGGTTTTCGCATCTTGATACCTTTTTAGAAGTTGTAAAATCGTTGGGTGTTCACCTATCGGTGCTCCTTCTACTTTATCATGGCCTGCTGGAATGGCGACCTATACACTCCAATAGTCCTGAATGCTGCACCTTCCGCAAAGCGCTGCGCTAGGAAATTGAGTGCCTGTACTAAAAGTGCTGAAACAGGATTAGTATCAATTCCCTCGCAGAATGCGCTCCGCTTCCAGAGTCCCTGATGCACTCGGAAGCAAGTTGCGAAATTCCTGGCAGATGCCATCTCTGCCCGAAACCCTGCAAGCCATCAGGCGGAGTGTGTCCCCCATGACTAGTGGATGGAATTGCCCGATTGGGTCCCGAAGGATGTCCACCCTGTGAGGAATCACTCTCAGGAAATCAATAGAAAGTTCCATCACTACTGGAAACCACGGCTGCGATTTCCAGATCGAAACCACTAACACCAACTCTGCTTGGTCTCTGCGCACTTTCGCCAGAACTCTCGATATCATTGCAAATGGGGGAAAGGCGTAGTGAATTGCTCCCTTCTACTGCTGCAGGAAAGCGTCTGTGCCCGCTGCCGCTGGGTCTATCCTCCAACTGAAAAATGTGGCTATCTGAGCATTCAGCCTGGATGCGAATAGGTCAGTGTCTAGGGGACCCCATAAGGTCTGGAAAAGCTGAAAAACCTCCGCCGGGAGACTCCCATCGCTGGAGTCTACCAAATATCGCAAATTCCAGTCCGCCATTGTGTTTTGTACTCCTGGCAAGTATTCTGCTGATACTGATATTTGTTGTCTCAGGCAATAGTGGCAAAAATCTTTTGCCAACTCGGCTAACATCCTGGAGGAGGGCCCTCCCAGTTTGTTGATATAACGGACTGCTGATATGTTGTACATTTTTAGAAGTACACAGCATATGGCTCAGTCTTTGGTAAAGGCCTGCACTGCGAAAGAGCCTGCCAGGAGCTCTAGGCAATTTATGTGGAGCGATAGTTCCTGTGCGGACCATTTCCCTCCTGTTTGCAAGGAGCCGCATCGCGCCCCTCACCCGGCTCTGCTCGCTTCTGACTCTGACGATGTCCGGGGTATCTCTGAAAATGGCCCTGCCATTCCAGGCTTCCATGTTTTGTAACCACCAGTGGAGTTCGGTGATGGCCTCATGGTCCAGTGTTACTAACTGATGGTAGCCTAGCCCTCCCCTGAGGTGTCTTATCTTCAACCTCTGCAGTGCTCTGTAGTGTAGCGGACCGGGGGAAAATAGCTTGAATGGAAGCTGCGAGTAATCGGACTATCCGAGCTAGGCTGCAAAGAGACACTACTTTCTTCACTACTATCGCTCTTAGCTCCTTTTTTATACCTTTTTATCTTTGCTGCAGGAAGCTCTAGCGTGGCCTTCTTGGTATCTATCACAAAACCTAGAAAGTCCATCCTCTGCGATGGGTTCCGCTCAGATTTTTCTTTGTTTATGACGAAGCCGAGCGAGATTATGAGTTCGCACACCCACGCTGCTTGGTCTCGTAGGCTGGCGGCGCATTGTCCCAGTATGAGGATGTCGTCCAGGTATAAGATCATCCTGACCCCCTCCCCTCCCCCTTTTCCCGAATAGCTGCTGCTACCGGGCACATGATTTTTGTGAACGCCCATGGTGCTGAAGCTAGGCTGAATGGCAGGCAGGTGAACCTCCAAATGTCCTCTCCCCATCGAAAACGGAGATATCTCTGGTGATGAGTTGCTATCAGGATCGAAAGATGGGCGTCTTTCAGGTCTAGCCTGACTAATCAATCTCCTGTTCGAGAAGGTCCCTCAGGAGGTGAATCTCCTCCATTTTGAAGTGTCTGTACACTACCCACTCGTTCAAGTTCTTTAAATTGATGACGGGGTCTCACTTTCTCACCTCTGTGCACTAGAAACATGTTGCTGAGGAAACCTTCGCTTTGCGTTCTTTCCCTTTCTATAGCGCCCTTGTCTGCTAGGCTTCGGAGTTCGCTGCATAGCCGATGTCACTCTGCTTAGGGCATGTGCATCTTCACTGGTTCTCGTGCTTGTGTGGGGGCGCTTACAAATTCTATCTGCATGCCTGAAACTGCTTGCAATACCCATGCATCGCTGGATAATTCTTCCCATGCATTCAAGAACCAACGTGTCCTGCCTCCCATAGGGAGAACAGCTAGCTGGGTACTCACTGCTTGGTGCGTTTGCTTGTCTGTAGGAGCCTCTTCCCCCAGCCTTTTCTGGGGAACCGGAACCTGGTTGAAAAGAAGTTGTCCTGTTGTCGGTTCTCCCAGTATTGGGCTCTGTGTCCTTGAGGCCTTCTGAATTGACCAAAACTACCGGACGCCCAACCTATTTGCCGTCCGGTCCCAGCAAAAACCTGCCCAGGGAAGATACGTTTGATGGAATTTTGCGCCTTCTCGAGCGCCGAGTATGTTCCAACAAACTGGGACATTTCTTTTGCAAAGGTGTCTCCAAATAGTAGTCCTTTTGCTTCTCCTCTTGCCTCGTACGAGGCCAGATCACTCAATTTGTTGTCACTTTTGAGTAGGACTCCACGTCTCCTTTCTGCTGAGAGGGCGCAGTTAGCGTTACCCAATAAGCAAACTGCTCTTTGCGCCTAGTTTCGCAGTGCCACGACATCTACTGGCTTGCCGGTGCCTGCTGCTTTCTCCGCCAGGCCCATTATTTTGGCAAGCGGGCCTGACACGTCTAGTACTCTGTCCTGACATCCCCGCCACGCTCTATCTACACCTTTCCTAATATCTTTTGTCGCTTTTGTGACGAATGTCACCATCTTTGGATCCAATTCCGGTGTTTTGGTGACTTTCCCAGGTAAAAGTGGCCTGGGACACTCCGGTCTCATCTTCGCCTTGACTTCCTTATCCAGTGGCTTTCGCAGGTGTAGTGCCATATATTGTGCCACTCTGGGCAAAGGCACCCACTCAGGATCTGGGATGAGCAATCGCCTCAGGGTCGAACATCTCTAGTGCCCCTTCGTCTTCCTCCTCTTGAGGTTCTTGGGTTGATTTGGGTTGAGGCATGACTGTCTTCCTCGCCCGGTGAGTATCCCGCGTCGTCATCTTCCCCTTCATTGTACACCCCTGGGGTAGGGGTCGAGAGTCCGGCACTGCCGCCCTCATCATGAAGGCTTTCTTACTGGGTCGGCTGACTCTTGAGGTGGTAAACTCACCCCTTCTGTGGTGCTCGAGGGCGTCAAAGAGGGGGTCCTCTTCCGAGCTTTCTTACAGCCCTCAACCTCTTCTTTGGGTTGTTTGCTGATGTCCCCTCCCCTGGGCTCAGTACCCTTTTCCCGCTTATTCGGCAGCAACAAAGAAAGAGGATTGTCGCATTGAAGGGGCTCATAGGGGAGGACAGAGCCTGATTGGACAGGGAGTTGTTTCAGGCAGGACTACAAGAAAACAGGGATTCAATAGTCCATTCAGAGACATATTTTTTTTTGTAAGAGCACAAACAACCCTTTTAGTTCAAGAAAAGGGACATGAACAAAATGTTGATGAGTTTGTTAAAGTTGTAAAAAAAAAGTTTGAATTTGAAAGTGCTGATTGGCAGTAATAAAAAAAGAAAGCATAATGCTTGCCTCGTGTCTCGCCATAGAATCATTTGCATATCGGTCTTTGTCCTGCCCACTTGGGCAATCCTCCTTTGAACAAGAGTACCACTGGCAACCCCAGACACGTGTTTCGGCCTAGTGGGACCTCATAAGTGAGATGGAGTTGTTCCTCTGAGCACAGTGAGCAAGCAGTCCATGTCTGGACAACCCTGGGTAACTTAGGGTGACCAACGCTAAGTTCCTTAAACATAGAAAAAGAGGTACGCGTCCTCCTGCGAGAACGAACACGGCCTATGACCTGTTCTAGATAGCTCTTCTGACAATGTCTGCTTTGCAGCACATGGCTGTGTATGAAAGGCAGGTGGGGGTGTTTCAATGCACACAGAATAAGCCTGGGAGGTGGATAAAGATGTTGGCATCATTTAAAGAGGTTTATCATCACAGTTTGGTCCACCAAAATATCAGTTCAGGCACTGCTCAAACCCAACACGTGCACTGTGAATCACACGCTGCTCTAGCACAAAACCACGCAATCCTGCCTAGCCAACAGGAAAGATGAGGAAAAGAACACTCATAAATGCCTCCTGCGTTACCGGAGACTCACCCGGCTGCCATCGTCCCACGTGCACAGAAAGGTAATAATCCCAGTCGAGGCAGTCCACAAAACGGCGCGAGGAGCGAAAATGTGCTGTGAATCACAGCAAGTAATGTTGCCCGTCTGGTTTCTTCTGTTTACTCAGGGCTGCATAGAGGACAAGTCACCCCTGAGCCCAGAGCTCTATCAGCCCAGGGGAACGTCTCATCCACCTCCCTGGGGAGAGGCGATGAATACCCTGGGGGGTGGAGGGGAGGAACAGAGGGGTGGCCGACTGTGCTGGCCATCCCTCCAGCGCCCCTTCTGGGGGTTGGCCATCCACTGTTCGTCAGGTCACTCTCTAAATCTTCCCTGCAAACTTTCCTGGTTTCCTTCACTCCAATCGCAATTTGTCATGGTTTTAGCTGGAATACAGATGTTATAATTTTTGATTTGTATAGCGCAAAACCACTGACCCTGGGGCTTAAGGGCACTGAAATGAACAAAAACAAGTGGCTAAAAGCCACAGGAGAAGTGTAGTGAAGGAGGAAGATTGATGGTAGAAGGCCATGACATAGTTGAACAAGTAAGTCTTCAGGCCTTTTCTAAATACTCTTGATGGGGAGGTTATTCCAGGCAATGGGTGCCGCAGAATAAAAAGCTCCCGCCTTAGCCTGCGACCATCTGCAAACTGGGAGAGTTAGCTTGGAGTGACTTTTCGATCGTAGGCTGTATTTACTCATCTTTAGCAATATCTCATTAAGTTGGCTAGTACCCGAGTTTTTCATGCAATTGAATGAAATGGCCAAGAATATACAAGGGCTGTAAACCTGTGCCTGAACTAGTATTGCAGTTCTTATCCGAGCTGTAGGAACGAGCACTCAAATTTGACACACTAGTGTTTTATTTCATTAAATGCAAGCATTTGATGGCGCTCAAGCTTACCCGTGCCTGCCGATCGATTTTGCATTGCGAGCATTTCGCTTTGTCGCAGGGTCTCACACATGGGCGACATTGCGCAGACACGGAGGACGGCTCCACCCCTCCAAATAAGGGGGCAGAGGTTGCTTCTCCGATGGAGGGAGCGGCCGCATGTGTCGGTCCCTGGACGCGCTCGTTATGAGCATGTGTACTGCTCGGCACACACGGCAGCTCTCTGTCGCTACATCTGTTCTGACACTTGTCACGAGCGGGGTGGGTGGGGGGCTCCTGTGTGTTTGGAGTGCCTGGTGCTACGTAGCAGCAAGAGCTGCACTAGTAGAAAGACTCATGTGGTGCCAAGCAAATCTCTCATGAACAATAAAACGGTGCAATGATGCTATTGAATTTTCAGTATACAACATATTGATGCAAAATAAGCGCTCGCAGTCTAGATAGAATGCATCTTGCTTAAGAGCAGATAGAGGAGGAGGAGACCTATACAGGAAGTGACTTGAGGGTTCCAAGGAAAGGAAGTTGGTGAAAGGAACTACAGGACTATAAGGAGCTACAATCGCCCACAGTCCTTTAAGTGAAGAATAAAAAAGAAAACTGAATTCTTCTCGGCTCGTGCTGAAGGCTTGTGGCCTGCTGTGATTTTCCTCGGCCATGACATGTCTTCTACATGTTCATGCTATTCTATATTCTCCATATGTTAATTATACGTGGTTCTGTCGGGTCCTATGGGTGTTCCTGCAGTTCCATAGGGTTCCATAGGGTTGATTGCTTAGAAGCATCTGCAAGCTTCACTCAGGCTCTCATCCCTTGCAGTTGCCTTTAAGCTAATGACAAAATAATAAAACCAATGGCAGTATGTATGTGTCTGACCTCTGTTACGCATGTGTTCATGTATTCGGGTGCAAGTTTGTCCCGCTGTGCGGATGGCATGTATTCTTCCTGTTTAACGCTGCTTTGTCATGGTGTCTCCAGCGACGTCTGCACATGGTTTCTTGGCGCTTTAGTCAATACTATCAATACTTTCAATTGAAGTCTCCTTCATTGCTTCCTGAGGCTCTTCATCCACTCTGGGCTAAGTTTGTACTGCTCCTGTTCTGTAGGGCTGGCTGAGTGGGTACCTCTCGACATACTGATCGATCATTGGAGCACTGGGATCGGTCAGAAATAGTATGGGCAATCACAGTATTTCCTGTTCTTCTTCTGTGCCATGTACCTTGTAGAAGGAGGGTGAATTTGACTATGATGTAACATTACGCACTGTATCACTGCGTCCCAGATATATGAAAACTAATCAACTGATGTGCATGTTCAGTATTAGTTTAAATGTACATCTACACGTACTGTGCACGTAATTGCATGCCTATGCATGGAAGTTCACATAAAGTGAAGTTTAACTTTGATGTGAATTTTTAATACTTTTAAGAGACGCATAGGAGTTTCACATTTCATACATGTATGAAACTTCCATCTCTTACTTCTGAAAACAGGTAAAGTCACTCCTGACTTGGATGTGAGTTTTCCTACATATAGTAACGTGTATGTATGAATTTTACATCTTGTACACGTATGTTTACAGTTCGTTATCAAAGATGCACCTTCATGCAGTGCATGTGGGATATATAGCTAAATCTTAAAACATTTACATCTCAAATTTGGGCAGCTCAATTTGCAATTTTATTTTCACTGCATCAATCTCAGATGCTATCATGGTGCTGCAAAAAAATATTGGCAATCTAAATGGCCAATTTTGAGATATTTGAGCCGCATTCCACTCCAATGGAAAAACACATAAAAAAATGCTATAAAAACATTTTTTTAAAGTGTAGCCTTGTTTCTGCTTGGATTCTCATGCTTTGCATATAGTCTGACATCTAGTGCCAATTTTGCAGTATTGCATATTTTGACCTGAGCGTGATTTACATTATCCCTAATGTGACGTGTAGTGTACCTCAAATCCTTCACATGTCCAGATCCCCAGGTTGTTTTTTTTCTGCCATAATGCATAAGTGAGTACAGAAGAAAAGGTGTAAAATGTCCGTTGCTTCCCTCCAAGAGGGGAGAAAGGATGGGCACATGTGAGTGAGCAGATACAAGCACCAGAAATAAAATTAAGGTGAGGAAGGTAGACCTTCCGATGCTTGTGAATCTGCTTAGAACCACATGCTGTGCATAGACTAGCGAGCAGTACCAGGAGAGGGTGGTGGAATGTGTGAAGGAACAGTAGCAAAGAGCTGTCTTAGTGCCGCCTGCCCCATCTGAGAATCAATCTTAGAATGTCTTTCTAAGCATTACTGCTTAGTGAAAGTGTGAACAGAACTCCAGGTCGCCGCTTAGCAAATAGAATCAAGAGGAACATTTGCAATAAAAGCTATAGTAGCTCCTGTGCCTTGAGTAGAATGTGCTCTAGGCATAAAGGATAACAGTTGGAGGCATTTGACAATCCGTCTTAGAGACGAGGTCCCCTTCTCTACAGCAGTGACCGACAAAGAATTAGGTCTTTCTTTTTGGTTTTGTTTTATCAAGGTAATACACCACTGTTCTCCTAACATCTAGTGTATGAAGGCTTCTTTCAGCTCAGTTAGTGGGATTCTGAAAGAAAGTTGGAAGTTCGATGGATTGGTTCACATGAAACTTGGAAATGAATGTATGCGCAAAGCGTGGATGTGTGCACATTAACCGTTTGTCTATATGAATGTTAAGAAATGGGTCTTGAACTGAGAGTCTGCAGTTCACTAACTCTCCCTATTGTGGTAATGGTCACCAGAAAAGCAGTCTTATAGGCGAGAGCCTTAAGACTAGCCCTGTGCATCAGCTCAAAAGAAGGTTCCATTAGTCTTGTAAGAACAATATTCAAGTCCCATCCGGAATTGGTTTAGAAATAGGATGGTGAAGTCCTTTCACCCCTTCTATGAATGCCTTAATTAATTTGATTTTCCACCAGGAAACTTTGCTCGGAGATGCGGTGTACGCTGAGGGCAGCAAGGTGGAACTTTAGTGAGTTAAAAACTAGTCCTGAATCTAAGAGGTGTGTTAGAAAAAGGACTATTTCTTTAGGTGAACCGTTGGGAGGGCTGATGTTTTTAGTATTGCACCAAATGACAAAACATTTTCATTTATTGGAGTAACAATGTCTGGTGTTAGGTTTCCGTGCCTCTTTAAAGATGTCCATACATCTTTGAGGTAGTTGGAGGTGCCAACAATGTTCACTTCAGAAGTCGAGCTCCCAAGTTGAGCGTTTAAGTGCACAGGTCTAGTGTTTTCCCTTGATTTTGTGACAGCATGTTGTATGTGTAGGCAGATTCCTCCATGGGGAAAGTGACAGTCTCAAGAGATGAGAATTATGGTTGTTGCGCCCACATTGGTGCCACCTGGATCAGTGTGACCTGTTCCTGGTGCATCTTGTGAACTATCTTATTGAGTAGGGTAGCTGGAGGAAAAAGCATAGGTAAATCTTCTGGTCCCTCCAGGTTGATTTGGTATTGGTATGATATACTGATCTGTGGTTCTTCTGGGACCAAGTGAGCCTGTTTCATATAACTGCTTAAATTTCTCTACCCCACAGCGTGTGCCCGCAGGCTGTTAACCGGACTGTGCTCAGACCTGTTGACCTAATAGTCATTAACACCAAAGGAAGTAGCGGATCCTAGCTAGATTCTGCTTCAGCTACACATTTCTTTAACATATCAATACATTTACAAGGACCTGTTCATTTGTTTTGTAAAGCAGATAGTGTGGCAAAACAATCTTCCTACCGACCTCTTGTGCCAAACTTTCTTTTTTAGGGAATGTATCCTTCAGATAACCCTCATGGTGGTTTCTGCTCCTTTCAGATTTTTGATCACCCCTCCTAAGGTATATGATTTGGGTTCAGCTCTTGGTGGCGATTTGCTTATTCTTTTGGTTTCTAGTAACCCCCCTCATGTGTTTTATATTCTTCCCCCCTCCTAGTGGTCTGTCTTTAAGTTGTGGTGTTTTTTTTTTTTTTACCATCTGGGGCCTCTTTGTATTAGTTTCGCTTGCTCAGTATTTGGGTTCTCTTTTGGCGTCTTGCAGAGCTTAGCCACCCTTCTCCCTCTCCTTGCTGCGGACTGCAGACCTTTGTTTTTGCAGGGACTGTCATCTGGGGTGGTGGTTGCTCCTTCTGTGCAGGAACTGTCCTTTTCCGTTCGTTGGTTTCCTCCTCCTTTGCTTGGGTGGAGTAGTTCGGTCCCCATTGGTCTGCCGCTTTGGTCGCTGCATGCTCTCTCTCTCCCTGACACCTTTTGGGATGGGAATCCCCAGCGTTCCTGGAATTGAAGAGTTGCGTGGGCTCGCCGCCCACCTTGTGTCATTGTGGTGCTACTGCAGCTCCTGTTCTGCATGGTCTGTCATCCTCTCCCGCAGTGAATTTGCTTACACTCCAGGTAATAGACTTGTCCCTTTTATATGCTGCGCCTGGGAGTGATAAACGGTGCCATTGGTCATAGCATTTCAGCTTCACGGTTGCCATCCAAACCCAACATTTCTAAAGGGCCCACTTCAGCAATGTGATCAAACTGCATCTATGCAACAACCCTGTTGTACATGCGGTTTAAGGGAGATGGTACAGATTGGTTCGCATGGGAGTCCTCATCCCCTACGTGGGGATGTTCACGGCCAGTGAGATCCTGCTTGCTCAATCCCTTAGGGAGGGTTTTGCATATCAGGCGCACCTCCCTAGTGTCAAAAGGAGTGACTCCTCCTTGGGGAGAAGGGATTAGTCAGTCTTCACTGGTCAGTTTCGATGAAATGGAGGCTCTCAAGTGGATGGGTTGGGCAATGCTGGTTCTTTATCTGCAGGTCTCTGGCTCTTCTTGGTGCAGTCAGTGTCTTCTAAATTGTCTCCTGTGGGTGGCATCCAGAATTGCTCCAAACCATCCCATTAATAAAAATCTGGTCTGATGCTGCCCCAGCCTACCAGTGGGAAGTGTCTGCACTATTCAAAGTGGTAGTGGCTTCCATTCCTTGGTGGCCAGCTAGCTACCCAATATCGGCCAAGCAACAGACATCCCCTGGGAGGAATTTCGATTGGCAACAGAAGGTCCAATAACCATTTCAGTCGCACACAGTCCTGACTCAGAATGTAGGGCTGAATCTGAGAATATTGGATGCCCTTGTTTGGTAGTTATACAACATGATCGGGAAGAATGGAGACTTAAAAGAATGCAAAATTAGATGGCGGATTTGCGAACACCGCCCTCGATGTAAGGAGCAAGTTGCTGAGAAACCCATCGTAGCACACTTCACGGAAAAGAAGCACAAACACACAGATGTTCGGGTTCATTATTCAATCAAAAGAACCGTTGAGAGGAGGGGACCATGATCTATTACTTAGAAAAACAGGACAAAAATTAATTTACAGATTAGATTCTGTGAACAAAGGTCTGAATTCAACAATTGAATGGGGGCCATTCATGTGTTTAGTTTCATTATAGTATACAAAGGCTGGCTCTTCTGTATTGGTACATGACCTCAGGCCAAAGCTGGTTAAGCTAGTCAAATACTCTGTCAACTATTGACTTTCTATGCAGGATTTGGCGGAACATCAGAAATGACCGATTAAGGACTGGAACTTAGTGATCCAAAGAATAGCATATCTAAAAGTAACAATGGCTAAGTAGTGGAATTTATCCATAAATATACATGAAGACGAAATGGCAGTTGTACGGCCTGTGATGCACGCTAAACCTGAATAAACATAGGTAATCAAACGTCATAGAGTAATTAAGTGGTTAGTCCTCTTCAAAATGGCATCCAGATTTGTTGAGACAATTCAGTTTTTGCTCATAATGTGAATACACAGAGTACTTTACAGGCCTTACCTGTGCTGACGCTGCCACTCGGTTCGTGCGTTTGCAGTCATTCGGTTGGAAGATACTCGTAAATATGTAAGTACGCATATACGCGCCTGTGAAAGTGTACTGTATAGCGAGATCCATTGTAGATGGGCTTAAGTCACAAATGAATGTTTTACGTTAACAGCCCCATTTGTGTAGAGAAAAGCCATAGCACATTATGGGTTATGGAGAGTGAATTGTTTTTCTATCGCATTAGTTGAGGCGAGATATGCAGACTGGGTATAATCCCATGAATTTGATCGGAATGAATAAAGGGGTTAGAGCTGACATAATGTAATATAGTACATTAGAGTCAACTATAGTATAGAGTCATGAGCACAAAATGGAGCCACATTAAGTTATTGAACAAGAAGTAGGGAATGAGTTTAACCAATCCTTAACTTTTGATGAACTTAGTGTTTTCTGACGTCTTGTGGTAGCAGAAAAGAAAAAAGTCAATTCACTTACAATAACACCTAGAATCACTTTTAAAGGGTGTGAACTCACTGCTGGCCTTAATTCAATCTAAAAAATGTAGATGAAACAAAGAGCCCTACACGTGTGCAAATAGGAAAGAGTTTGGTGTTGGGTAATGTCAGTCGGAATACTTGTAATTACAAATATCCCAGAAATCTCTTTTAATAGATAATTTGTTGTTATACAGTTCCCCACATGAGGGAAAGAGGTTTCCATATCTTTACATACAGCCACACTAAGAAGTTTTTCTTCCTGATGAAGGCCCCGCTTGCAACATACCATACCTCTGCACCGTATATAAAACCAAGTGATATATAGAAAGAGCTAAATAACCAGATATAGAGATTTGAAATCCCCTAATCGGTGCATGCGAAATGGAACGGGTGTGTCCTGTTTGAATTGAATAAAACTTATGCTTTGTGGTGTTAAATAATATAGTTTTGATACTTCAGTGCACTAACCCCACAGTGTGATTTGTTTTATTAGTTGTGTTTATTATGACTTACAAAATCAAGTGGATGCCTCAACTTTTAATAACTGGTCAGCACCCTCTGTTAGTTATGTGTACTGTTTTACAGAAACAGTTGATCATTAAACTGGTTTTAACAGATTTTTGGTGAATGTGCAGATGATGTAATCAGATTCTAGCACAATGTGTTGTAG
Source organism: Ambystoma mexicanum (assembly GCF_040938575.1). Taxonomy (NCBI): domain Eukaryota; kingdom Metazoa; phylum Chordata; class Amphibia; order Caudata; family Ambystomatidae; genus Ambystoma; species Ambystoma mexicanum. The sequence continues at coordinate 1,015,634,316 of NC_090921.1, read as the reverse complement.
CCCAAGGGAGGGGTAGTCTGTTCTCCCTGCACTCTGTATAAAAGAAAGGAAGCCATAAGATGAGATGCATGCGGTCGTCATGCTGCGAAAAGAGTTGACATCCCTAGGATCTAACGAGATCTTTCCTGATTGAAAGAATTTGAGCAAGCTAGGAACAAAAAAACTATCCAAAATGCAAGAAATTGATCCATAATCCAAACAATAGTGACAATAGACTCCAGTCAAACAAATGTGAACTATTGGAGACAATATGAAACAGACGAATAGGATTATCATGTAGTACAGACTGACACTGTAAATAAGGAAACCGCCCTGAAGGAGCTCACCAAAGGACAGTTGACTCATGTTCTATGCGGTGAAACACACGTAGGCTAAGATGAATTTTGGTATTACTAAATAACAGATTGAGCTATTTGATTACAATAAGTAGAAGAACATAGGAAGTTCATATCCTTGGAGAAGAAACATGTAATTTAAATTTGGGATTTTACTTTTGTAAAGACTAAGGTACATACAGAGCATAATAAGAAATATACAAAATATATGCACCTTTACATGTTTGCGCCTTCTTGCTCCTTTACCTTTTGAATCTATAAAAGAAAGATGGCCAAATGATAAGTCTTAAGACTAGCAACCACTTTGAATATATGTACTGAAAATTGGCTTTATAGCATAGAAAAGATGGTGCATGGTGGTGCAACAAATTAATTTTTGTGAAACATGGTTCGTGTTAACATCTTGGCCTAGCACATCAATAAGTCATTCAAGTTTTCAGGACAAAGAAATGAGGTCACAGTGCACCTGTAAAACATAAATGAAATATGGTTGTGTTACAAAATAAAAACACAAGAAAATGCAAAAAGTTGAAAAACTCACCCTTCAGCTTTGGGGACTGATCATTGTTCCAAACACAAGTGAGTTGAGATGGTGATTTAGGCTACAAAGGTTGCACTCGCGTCAAGCAGCCAGGTTACCAAAACATAGACTGATATGCTGGGGGTTCAGTAGCAATGAATGAATGAAGCAATGAATGAATGAAGCAATGAATGAAGCAATGAATGAAGCGAATGGATGGATGGATGAATGAAATGATGCAAAAAAAGAATTCCTAAACCGTGGGCTTACCACCTCATTACTTTTTCTTTCTGTAATCCTTGCTGTACATTCTAAAGCTGCGCTGACCTCCCTGGAGTTTGATCCTCGTTTCACAGCACAGTTTTTGTGTTTTCGTGTTTACCATATTTTCACCATATTTTCGTGTTTAAACTTTAGGAAAATTGCTAACACTTACAAATGTACACATATTTGGCTACTGTTACTGTTCAGCAGGCAATTTTTGGCTTGATAGCAATGCAAAAATCACTAGTTTTCTGCATGTGGTTGAATCAGTACACTCTTCATAGTTCAGTAACGTGAAATCCGAACACAGATTTTCCCTACTATAAAGTCATAATTTGATTAAAGGTATTGACGACTAATGCATTTTACCTTAAAGAAGGTCTTAAGATCAGGTTGCTATAATCTTAGACATCTTTCCTGTGGTACTACTCTCCTGATACTAATCAAATCTCTCTAGGTGGAAGCAGGGAACCCACTGCTACTCAGTTTTTGTTGGGAGTCGATTCACAACAAAAAAAAAAATGCTTCGGGGTGTACTTGCCTGTTAAAGAATGAGTGACTATTAAGCTGATTGTCTGTACGGCTACCTCTACTATAACAGTCAATACAAGAATGAGGCAAATGGTATCGAAATTCAACATGGCAAAGTAATCCTATGGAGACCAACATTTACATTTGAATGCAAAACGATCAGTGGATGAATAGTGGCTATAGGTGTTTCTGGTGAGGAAATTACTTGGGTAGGAAGGGTATTTGGTTACTGAATAAATATGGCAGTATTTCATATTGTAGGTCATTACTAGACCGAAGTTATATATGGTTGATAACCTAAATAGTTGTCTGCTTTAATCTTACAGCTATTCTTGTTTCTACCTTTCTCATTGCTAAATAGTAAACCTGAAGAAGCCAACAAGGATCCTATGGATTAGATTATCTGGCATTATGCCAAAACTCATACATGCGCATCAGTCGTTCTTAGTTGAGGGGCCTAATGGCTCGTTCCAACCCAGGTGCATTTTTAGTATAGATTTAAAAGGCCCAGGCAGTAAAACAACATAACTATCTCAGTTTAGTTGTGGTAACAGCCTCTTGTCCGTTTAGCTAATTCTTTTGTTCTTAAATATAACTGCAGAGCCTCTGCCAATGTGGAGTTTCATGACAAAAACCATTTATGCTGCTGCTGGTGGCCAGGTCCTCGCAAACGCCCAAGACCTCAAAGAATGTTCTGCTGGGCAGACGGTCCAGGCAGGGTTCATTACTCGAGTCAACCAGTATCTGAGAGTTTGGGTTCTCGATCACTCCCCCCCCCAACTCATGAAATGCAATCTCCAGAAAAGCAAAAGAGTTTACCATACTGTCAAATGTTTACATTCCCTCTTTGTTCAATGTTGAAATTTGATTGAATTTGAATGAGTCCTCAAGGTACCCTCTGTTCCCTCCTAACCTAGGCCCTCTGTACGCCTCTGCCCATTTAACTTCTCCGCTAAAACTCAGAACATCCTGTCAATCTCCTCTTCCTCCCTCCACGCCCCCCCCTCCCTTGGCCATCTCTCCCTCTCCTCCTTTCTTCTCTCTGACAACACCTGACAAGGTTTCCAGACAAGTCAGATCTATAAGTGTCATCCAGACAGGTGCTCCTTGCTCCTTCAGAACCATTAAAGACCATATTGGAACCCTTGGCCAATTTCTGTAATCACTCTTTCGCCACTGGAACTTCCCCTCTCACCTTAAGCACTCCCTTGTGCACCCCCTCCTCAAAAAGCAGTCTGTCGATCCTACTTGCCTGGCAAACTATCACCTAATCTCCATCACCCCTTTCCTGGACAAACTCTTGGAAAAGCTGGCCATCACCCATCTTACTATCCACACTGAATCTGTTGGTTGTCTCCATGACCATCAGTCTGGCTTCAGAGTTGCCACAGGCATGGAAACTGCTCTCAAGAACAACCATGAAGATCAGCTCTCTAACCTTAATTTCTGCATTCCTTCTGTCCTCCTCCTTGTTCTTTCCTCTGCTTTTGACATGGTCAACTACTCCATCCTGATCAATCGACTGTGAGAACCTAGGCATTAAGGATCGGGCCCTGGAGTGGCTGACCTCCATCCTCTTGGGCCGCCACTCCCAGGTCCAACTTGGTCCTTTTCTCTCTGCCACCTCGCTCTCGATCTGTGGCATTCCCCAGGGCTCTATCCATTCACCCTGGTTTTTCAACCTCTACTTACCCCCTTTGGCCCACTTGATTTCTACCTTCTCTAACTTTGTTATGCAGCTGACACTTTGCTTTCCTTCAGACTCCCCTGAGCCGCCTCCTTCTCTCTCTCATTCCTGACTGTCTATCCGTGATTCAGGATTTGTGTGCCTCCAACAATCTCTGCCTTAATTCCAGTAAGACCGAGATCCTTCTCATTGGGACCCTTGCCCCTGCTTTCCCTCTGGCTGACTGCCTTGGGCCCTCTTGCTTTGCCTTCCCGTGAGGCAAGAAATCTTGATTCATCTTCGACTCTACTCTTTCTTTGTCTCTTCACATCTTGGACGTTGCAAAGAAGTCCCACTACCAGCTGCATCTCCTCAAACTGACTTTTAGCTTTCTCACTTCCCCCAGAAGCTCACTGTCTCCAGAGCCCTGGTTCGCTCTAAACTGGACAACTGCAACAGCCTCTTTCTCAATCTGCCTTCCTCTACTCTCTGCCCACTGCAACTAATCCAGAACAGGACTGCGAGACTTGTCCTTGGCCTCAAGCCCAGGGACCGTATCTCTCCAGTTCTGAATCTCTCCACTGGCTCCCGGTGTCTGCAAGGATCAAGTTCAAGACCCTTTACATTGTCCACAAGGCTTTCTGGGGCCCACACTACATCAAATGCTCTCTTCCAAAATACCTTCCTTCTTGCTCAACTACCTCCAACTCTCTAAGGCTTGGACACTTCTCCAGGCAGAGTGTGGGGGGAATAGATCTCTCTGCTGCAGGTGCCTCTCTCTGGAATGGCCTCCCTGCCCCTCTCAAACTTGAGCGGAACCATTTGGAGTTCCGGAAGCAGCTTAAAACTTTGCTCTTCTCTGCTTTCTCTCTCCTGCTGACCTACCTGACCCATCTATTTTCTGTACCAACTGGTTGCTTCGCTATCCTCAGTCTCACTGGGTACCAGGCTCTTTATTGGTCAGTCACCCTTGCACTGCCTCCGGGCTTACCACGCACTTCTGGTCGAACTGTAACCCTACAGTCCCTTGTTCTCCTTGCACTACCCAGAGCTGCGCTGCCCTAGCTGCACTTACTCAGAGCATTGCTGCCCTTTCCCCTTGCACTGCTTGTTCTCGCACTTGCACAATCTGAATGACGCTGGCCTAGTAAGAACGTTTGTCTTGTTTTCGGGTTTTCCCTCCCTTGTTTTGTTGTGCCTAGAAACACTTGTGTACTGGTGCGTTAAAAATGACATATGATATTTATTTACGATATATTTTATTTATAGCGGCCCTTTACACAAATGTTTCAAGGTGCGACATGTATCATAACCCACATCCTCCACCGTCTGGTGAGGAGTCTCAAAGTTATTGCGGGGTTCAGATACCACTTGTAGCAGACTTAAATCATTTTTCTACAAATGTTGTAAATGAGAAGAGCCCCTCGGCCTATGCCACTTATCTGCTAGTTTCTCATCCACTCTGAATTCCTTCTCCCAAGCCTGCATGTAATTCAATTTTTTGCCCACCCTCTCCACTTTCATTACCTTATAAGGTAGTGAAACCAAGTGAAAATCGAGTGGTTCTAAGGTAAGGGCTTCAAATATTGTTTGGGTTCTATCATATTGGAATGTGGTCTGCTTTGAAAGTAGCCAGTTTCATTTGCAAATTTCTGTAGTATTCCGCAGTCCCAATATCCGTTTTCGAGCAGCATCAAACCAAATAAATGCTACATTGTGAAATAACAGCTGTAGTATACCCCAACTTTAGTTTTCAAAGGCCAATTTTAATATACCAGAGTGGAAATAGGTATGGTTTCTAACCAGTGTCAAGGGGCCACCTTTCGATACTGCGGTGTTATCTACCCTGTGCCCTCTTCCTATATTTCAATGTATTTTTCACTACTGAAATATCACTTACAAGGATAACCTCTGTGACTAATGCTATCTTCTGAACAACTATCTTCACTTGTAAACCCTTGACGCCCATATCTACACATTCTCTGTGCTTAAGGTTCCACGACTTGGTTTAAAGGGCACTATAGGCACTCTTGTCTGACCCCCTCGTCATAACGAGATGAACATAAGGTTTTTATTTACTGGAATCTGTGCCAATTGAGTAATAATTCACCAATACCAGTCTATTAATTTGGGTCTAAATTCATATGTATGTAGAACTGATTTTATAAATCGCCAATCCACCCATTCAAACGCTTTCTCAGCACCCAAGCTAATCATGCCATTGGTGTAAGTTTTTTTTCTTTGGGAAACTAAGGGGGGGAAGGGAGCTAACCGGTGGTCCCTGGAACTATGGTCTACAAAACAAACAATAGGACTGGATGCTCAATGACCCTTCCTTACTGTAGAGTGATCACGTGAGGGAGACAGGTCTACTATGAATGAATAACGATTCAATAATCGCTCTAAAGGTTAACCTATTAACTTTTTATTAAACAATTGGGCATTTTCTAAAATTCGGATCAAACGATATCTGATTCTCAAACCTTATTAAAAATAAGCAGAAAAGCAAAGATTGACTTTCTTTGCTCAAACCAAAGACAATACATACCCATGTATAATACAATTGACTGCTACCTGATCACTGCAAAGTAAATTGTTCTGAAAAAACACAGTACGAACGACCTCACATCACAATTAAATCACGAGGATGTACTCGCAAACTGTAAACATGTGACTGCAGTATGGCACTTAAGAGGAACTATTTGTAAAAAGAGCAATAAGCTAATGCTCTATTCAAACTCAACATGTTTTCTTTCCCGTGTTAAACAAAATTGTTCGTTCGGGGGACATTCTTCAGGGGATTATTCTGAGGGTAGCAATGTCACACTAGTTCCTGCTCCTTTAAGGACAACATTTTTCATGTGTCGTCCTACCTGCTAAAAGGGGAATTGGGGAAAATGGGGACAACACATTAGTTGCTGCATAAAGGCTACTAATAGTTGTTCACCATTGGTTAAGTCTGGACCATTGTTAGTAGCAATTGAAGTTTAAACACTTACCAGAGTATCTGATTTAACTGTCAGTGGAGTCGTAGGGGTCTTGCTCCACTGTTCCAGTAGTGTCCTGAGGGGGCATAGAGAAATAGACCAGGCATCTCTGTGACGTAGCCTTTCAAAAAGTGGTCTGCCAACTTTGCCAATGGTTCTAATAAGAGATCCTCTCCCAGAGACTATAGGTCTGCCCAGGGGATTGTCTAGTGTCTTGTGGATTTTTCCAAGACATACAATTGAGGTATGCTGGGATTCCTGGTCGTGAGATTCTGCTTCCTTAGTTGATCCAATTGTATTCTTTAGCTTTCGCTACTTTGGTATTTATTAACAACTTGAGGTTGTCTGTGGGATCTTCCCTAATTTCATTATAAAAGGACCCGTCACTTAATTGTCTCTCACATTCCTTTATATAGTTAATGCGATCTAGAAGCACAATAGCTCCCCCTTTGTCAGCTATCCTTATCACATTGTGGTTTGATCTTTAGAATGCAATTGCTTCTAGTTCTTTTTTTCGTCGAGTTATGAAAAACCTTTTTCTGGGCTAATTCTGATTCCAGGGCTGTGAGTTCTGCTAGGACACGTTCATGAACGATGGATTATGGACTATAACTCATAGTAGGGGGACAAAAGGTGGAGGGATTATGCAGCCCCTTGTTCGAGTTAACAGCTTGAAATGGATTATCCTGAAAGTATTGCTTTAAATATAAAATTTTTCTGAATAAATTATGATCAAGTCGAGCGGTGAATTTATCTTAGTTGTTCGTATGTTCAAGCCCTTTGTTTAGCACTCATCTCTTCTATGTTATTTCTTTGCGAGATGGACCACATTTTCAATTTTAAAAATATTTGAGGCTGTGTGCCCTGCATAAAACCCGCCCGATCTTTACAATCAAATATTAGCAATATGTTCACAAGTTGCTTAGTCTGACATTTTTATAAGCATTTAACAGCTATCTGGCAGTAGGAGGGAAGGCCAGGATCTTTCCTGGCCTTATGAATTAAATTAATTATGGATTCTGTCTTTCATGATGCCAATCCATCTTTGCTTTTGAAAGTGTTAAAAATAAAAATGTTGCCAGTGAGCTGCCAGGGCATCTGTAGAAGGTAGGACAATCCAGGCGAGAGTACTTTTAGATTTCTGAGAGGAGGCGTATGCTTTAATCTGTTCTAGCGAACTTGCTAGGTCTTGCTCCAATGCTTGCAAAGTAACTCCCTTCAAGTACTTATCTCATCATGCCTGATGGTATGGCTGTTCAGCTATAGAAAGACTTTTATAGAATTCATAGAACACCTTGTCAGTTCCAACTAGTTGTTATGCTCGCTTGGACCCCACAGGGGTGTCGATCGGACCCGGACAGCTGCGGTCTCCGTCAATGTGATGCGTAGTGCAGAGATGACTGTCTGGACTGGCCCGCCTATGTCTGCTGGACCCGAAGAAGTATTTTCCTGCAAGTGGAGACCGGGATTAGCCCCCTGTGGGTTTTAGTGATGGCCTCCCAACTGTTCTCGCTCTCCCCCACTAATCGCCTCCGATATCCCCTTAGTAACCTCACCTTATATTTGTAAAAGATGAGCTCTCCATCCTGCGTGTCTTGCAGGGGCGCGTAGATAACAATTACTTCAGTGGTTTGAAGGCGTTGGGAGAGTTCCGGTAAGCATTGACTCTGAAGTCCCAGACGGGATTGGTAAGTATCAAGTTCAAAGAGTTCAATGTGCCCGATGTTCACTCTTGTCCCCTCCCTTCCTTCTTTAAGTTGCAACTGAGTTCGTGAGAAGGTGGTCTCGTAGCTGCTGCTGGCGTTCAGGTAAGAGTCTGTGTTACCCAACGCTGTCCGGTAACTATTGCATGCGTTAACGCGTTGTTTTTCTCCCTCTTTACAGATGCGGCATATGAAGATATGGAGAATAATACCACCGGTGGTAAATCGGGTAAGTCTATGGTGGTATGAGGTATTTGTTGATTCCCTTGGCTCACCTTGTTGTTCTTGTGCCCCTAGGTGCCGGAGTACGGCGAAGAAATGATTGAGACAGTGCCAGATCGAAAGATGCTGTGAGAACTGGTGATTATGGCGCCGTGCTGGAGCTGGCGAAGCGACGCGTGCAGGACTGATGTACTTTATTTTTTTTTTTTTATTAGGTTTCTGTTGTCGCAATACAATCTCAAACAAAGCTCAACATCAACAAAACTTCCCTTAAAGAACCAATTACCTTTCCCCCCCTCCCCTCCGTGCAACCATAACTCCGTCTGTATGTGTCTTATATAGGAAGATCCTTTCTCCTTTCACGTGAACAGGTCCAATAGCCTTATATTGTGTGGGCACCATTGTTCTTTATATTCCTTTTGAAGGTATTCCAGTACTCCTCCCCAGTCACTTTTGAATTTTTCATGATCCCCTTGATTGTTATACGTTATTAGTTCTAGAGCCAGGTGTGACCAGACCCGTCGCGTCCAATCCACGACCAGTGGGGGAGATTTGTGCTTCCATTTGTTGGCGATCTCCAACCAAGCACCTTAGGAAGCCCATAAAATTCCTTTTCTGCGGAGTGGTCAGCGTTTTGTCCTTTGGATCCCAGAAGCCCCCTAGCCATATTTCATCTTCCAGGTGTTCAGTCCCCGGGAACATTCCAAACATTTGGTTCTTGATCTCTTTCCCAATATGTGCTTAACTGCGGGCAATCCCACCAGACATGTCTCATTCTCCCTTCCCACCACATTATCCCCAACATTTGTTCGGGGAGGTAGCAAACATCTTATTCAGTCTCTCCGGTGTATAGTGCCATTGCACCATCATCTTCACCCACATTTCTCTCGTTTGAACGGCTCTTGTCAGTTTTGGCATGACCCCATAAATATTCCCACCTTTCTTTGGAGAGAGGGTAGCCCAGGGTTTCCTCCCATTTCTTCATATATTGCCAGGCTGTAGGTTCTTTTAGAGCGTTAATAAACTTGTAGGTGTTGGAAACAAATTTGCGAGAACCAGTATGGGTCATGATGTAGTTCTCGAAGGGGGTCAGTTCCCTAGTCATTGCTTCCTTCATTCGAGGAGTGCTCAGCCAGTGGCGTTTTTGTTCATATTTATATCTATCTTTAGACGTTAAGTTCAAAAGTGCATTACAGTTCTCGAAGGACCTGATCTGTTGATCATGTAGCATATCACCCACCATCTTGCATCTCCCACTTGTGAAACAATCCTTTTTCCATTCCCTGGGGGAATTCGGGATTTCCAAACATTGGCATGAAAGGGGCGGGGTCCTTGGTCAGGGTTTCATTTGCCGTGGCGGCATCCCACACCCCCAGTGCTGTTTTCATTATTTCTCTTATATTGGTGTTAGCATGTCGAAATCGTTTATTGATCCATAGCAGATGCCTGGCGGATGTTGTCGCCACCGCCCTATCCTGCCTCTCCCATATTTTCTCCCCCTGCTCCAAAATCCAATCCCTCAAGACCCAAAGCTGGGCCGCTTCGAAATATTTCTTGAAATGTGGCATGGTACATCCCCCCCCCTCCCGTCTATGAGCTGTCAATACTGCACTTGAAATTCTTGGTTTTATTCTGCCAGACGTATTTGGATACCGCTATCCTGAGTGCTTTGAAAAAGACCTGGGGGGGGGGGTTTATCGGGAGCGCCTGAAACAAATACATGAGCTTGGGCAGAATTGTCATTTTCACTGCCGTGATTCTCCCCCACCAGGAAGTCGCTAACGGGTTCCATTTGAGCAGGTCATTTTTGATTTTTTTCTAGCGTTTGTGGGTAGTTATGGGAATACAATTTCTCTATTTGGTCCGTGAGAGTAATTCCTAAGTATCTGATGCCCGAGGTGGCTATTTCCAGTTGACAGTAAGTAGCCGCTGTGCTAATTTTCTCTGTTCCCCGCCAGAACCAACATTTCTGATTTTTGCCTATTTATTTTCAGCCATATATCTCCCCAAATCTGTCTGATTCCCATTAAGTGTGGGAGGGACTTCTCGGAGTCTCCCAAGGCTACCAGCATATCATCTGCGTAAGCCACCGCTTTATGGCACTGCCCCGCCATCTCTATACCCTCCACCTCCTTTAAATCCCTTATTCTTGCCAAGAGAGGTTCCAAGTATATGGCGTATAGAAGGGGGGAGAGCGGGCACCCTTGCTTCGTCCCTCTTCCTAGGTACACCAGGTCCGATATCCCCCCATTTACCCTTATCCTTATGGACGGAGAATTGTAGTTGGCCCTAACCTTGTCTATGGAAACCTTGCCCATTCCCATCTTCTGAAGAACCCGAAAAAGGTAAGACCATTCCACTCGGACAAACGCTTTCTTGGCGTCTAGAGCTACCAGTGCTGCTGGGGTTCGTTTGATGCCAATCTTTTCAACCAGGTGAAGGACTCTTCTGATGTTGTTGTGCGTCTGGCGGTTTGGGACAAATCCTGACTGGTCTTGGTGAATTAACCTGGGGAGTATTGGGGCCAATCTTGTCGCTAAGATCTTTGTGTACAATTTAGCGTCCAGGTTAATTAGAGCAATCGGGCGGTATGAGGTGGGGGGAGCTGTTCTTCTTTCCCCTTTTTATGAAAAACCAGCACTTTTGCTTCATTCATGGTCGGTGTCACACCTCCCTTTCCCCAAAGGTCTTGTACAGGGATTTAAGTATCGGGGCTAGGATATCTTTGTCTTTTAGTATATGGAGGTATACTCGTCCAGGCCCGGGGCCTTATTTGGGAGGGACTGTATCGCTGCATTAACTTCTTCTATGGTGAGGTCCCTGTCTAAGGCCTGTTTATCTTCTTCCGTCAACTCTGGAAGGTGGACCTCAGCCAAGTAGGCTTCTTGCAGTTCCTCTTTCGGATGGTCAAAGGAGTATAATTTTTGGTAAAATCTGCTCGGTATCCTTCCTATCTCTACCGTCTTCATCTTTTAGAGCTCATATTGTCTGGGCCTGCTCTTTACCTCTCAGTTGTCTTGCCAGCAATTTGTCTGCTTTGTTTGCCCTTACATAATACCAGTGTTTCGTATAGAGTAATGCCCTCTCTGCCTTTTTCGTTCTGAGTGTTTCCAACTGCCCCTGCACATGTCTCATCGTACGCATAAGTTTCCTAGTGGGGATCCTAATCAATTCTGCTTGTATCGCCCCTATTTTTGCTTCTAATTCTTCTTCCCATTGGCGATGCGCTTTCTCTTTCTGCGCCTTAAGCGCTATGAGATGTCCTCTCATGACCGCCTTATCGGCGTCCCAGAGTGTATCCATGTTTGTATGAGGGAGATTATTGTTGGCCATGTATTCTAGGAGGTGCTCTTAGCGTCTGACTCATCACCGGGTCTCTAATGATGTCCTCTGGGAGACGCCATTTCCATAGCCTGTGACCGTGTCTTGACCAGATAATATCTGCCCACAACGGGCCATGGTCCGAGAGAGTAATCGGTTCCATCTCTATCTGTTTTATCCTGCCTAGAAGCCCACCTGAGACCCATGGGTAATCTATTCGCGAGGCAACGTTATGTACATGCAAGTAGTAAGAGAAGGTTTTCTGATTGGGGTTGCCATTCCGCCATGCATCTGTCAGGCCTAGATACGTGAACTTGTGCTTTAATTTTTTGGATGGGGTGCCTTGATATCGCTGTCTGGGTCCGGATCTATCTAGGGATGGGGTCCCACGCCATGTTGAAATCCCCACCCAATATAATGTCCCCGGTAACGTGCTGTTCTATTCTATTCAGGATATCACTCGAGGCCCTCCTGACCTGTATTTGGGGCGTATACTGTGGCCATAGTAAGGGGCCCCCCTTCAATTGTTAAAGTTACGATGAGACACCTTCCCAGTTTGTCTTTCCAAGTAGACTTAACCTGTGCATGTAAGGAGTCCTTGAACGCTATTAGGACCCCTGCTCTCTTATCTTGTGCATTTGCCTGAAGCCCTTAAGGCGCACCTTCTGCTTGTCCCGATCTCTAATGTGAGTCTCTTGTAGCATTACAATATCATATGCACCGTGCCTAATAAAGTGGTCCACTCTTTTCCGTTTAACGGGATAATTGAGGCCTCTGACGTTGAGTGTCAAGATCTTAATCCCCATTGATTTACGGGCTATTTAGGCATGTTCGATGTTCGTTACTTCATTCCTGCCTTAGCGTTATGCTCGGTCTTTCCCCGTCCCCAAGTCGTCATCCCCCACCCCCTACCCCCCTGCTCCCCCAGGAGTTGCACAATCCCCAACTGGCGCATTTCCCTCTCCCCTCCCCCAACTGCCCTGAGGATGGCATGATTTCTAACATCGCTCAGGCGTGCCGCCTTGCGCTTCATACCCTTCAACGGTCTCAGGGAAAACTTTGAAGGGATTCCTAAACCCTTCCACATGACTTCAGAGTCCCCCGGGTCCTCCCCTCCCCCCCTCCTGGCACCTGTTATATCGGTCTCGCTCTTCCTGCTCATATTTTCGAGACTCCTTTCGCACCGCCGTATCGTGCTTCAGCTCCACCTTCCACTGCCCTCCGAATTTCATTTCCTTTTACTAGGGCGTTTCCCCCGACTGTTTATCGTCTTCCATTCCCCCCTGCTCGCCCTCGCGGGGAGTGCCGTGCCGCTTGCTTGTGGGGAGTCATCGTCCTGTTCCTGTAGATTTAGTATCGTCAGACCTTCTCTAGTAGTGATCCTTTTTTGCACTCCGTCCCACGTAAATAAAAGTCCGAATGGAAACGTCCACTTGTATCTAATTTGACGCGTGGAGAGTTCCCTTGTGATTTGGGCCATGTCCCTTCTTTTCTGGAGCGTTGATAGTGCAATATCCTGATTGTACCTCCTCTCCATTCATTCGGATATGGTCCATTGCCCTGGCCTTTCTTAGGATCTGCTCCTTTTGAGCGTATCTCGTGAGGGCCACCAGAACATCCCTCGGGCAATCACCCTGGGTTGTTGGTCTCTTCGGGCCCACCCTGTGTATTCGATCTATTGGTATTTTGCCTTCCTCCTGCAGGTCCAGGATATCTTGGAAAACCTGTTGCACAGCCGATTTGAGGTCTTTGTCCTCGACTGACTCTGGCATGTTTTTGATCCTGATATTCGATCTACGTGATCTATTTTCCAAATCCTCGCATTGAATCTCCAGATTATGCATTAGGCGGGCCAGTCGTTCCTGCGTTTCAGCCACGTGTTGCGCTTCTTCCTCTATGTTCTGTATGACTTTTTCCAGGGTATCAGTTCTCTCGCCCAGACCTGCTACTTCCGTTTTCAGTTCCTGGAGCGCAGATTTAAATTTGTTCTTCTTGGCGTCCATATGCGTATTCATGGAATCCATAAATTGCGACAAACTCCCCAAACCACGTTTTTAGGTCTTCGTTCGTGGCCATCTTGCCTTGGGGGTTATCTACTCCCGAGCTGCCACTCAACGTCTTGTGCGCTCCTGCTTTGTCTGTATTCTTTGTCGCCCCCCAGAGAGGGACCAGGGACTGGTCTTGCTTCTGTGATTGGGACGAGGGGTTGATCTGTCTGTGCGTCCCCCTTGGCATTGACATCTGGACCAGGGATAGTTTATACCCTGTGAAGCGTGCCCCTTAGTATTCCTGTCGCGCCTCTCATGGTCTTCTATGTGCGTGTCCGTCCCACGCGCCTGTAGTCCTGCCGAGATCAGCTCCCCTTCCTCCTGCCCGTTATGGATGGGACTGGCCAGTATTTGCCCAGGGCTTCGCAACCCCCGCCTCTGGCGGTGCTGCCCTTCTCCCGATTGTTCGGCCCGGGGTGAAAATGAAGGGGGCGGCCCAAGGCCGTCGTGTTCGCTGGCCCCGGAGGCAGGCAGGACGCAAGGCGCAGGCACTCACCGGCGGGGGCGCCGCCTCTCCGATCCGATGGAAGAGCCCTCCCTGGCCCGATCAGTTCCCTGCAAGGGAGGCGGCGGGCGGAGAGGCGATGTTGCAGGGGGCGTGCCGGAGCAACCGTGCCCTCGGGCCCGGCCGCCCGTAAATCCACTTATGCGGCGTGTGTTCCGCCCGAACCTGCCACCCGCCCCGAGCCGATGGCGCTCCCAGGGCCCCTCCTCCGTCCGCCGTCACTGACTGCTTCTTTCCTCCCGTACAGACGGATCTCGCCTCTTGCCGCCGGCTTCTGGTGGATTCGTCGCAGGACTGCGGGCCGGCGCGTAGGCTTGACGCTGCAGGGCCCAAGCTTCAAGCTTTCGGTCGGAGGATGAATCGGAGAGGGCGGACCCCATGTGACCGAGCGCCGCTCCTTGGCAATGGCGCCGGCAGTGTTGCCCAGCGGGGAGGCTCTCGCGCGTCGCTGCGTCCGCCCTCGGGGTGGTGCCTTTGGGATGCCGTTTCCTCCAGTCTCGGTGAAGCCCCGGCAGGTGTTTCTAAGGCTTGTTGCCCAATCTACGACATTTGTGCGAGCCGTGTTTCTTCAGCAGCTACTGTGGCACGGGAGGGGAGACGGAGCTCGGCTCACACACGTCCTAACTCCACGGCGGCCATCTTGAAGTCAACCAGGACTGAGGTACTTTCCAGGTCGGGAGATGAAATGGATCCGGAATCAGGTGAAGAATTTAAAATAAGTTTGTTTTCTAACCTTGTCCTTTTCTTCCTTTTATTCTAGGAGCTCCAGATTCGAGGCGGGCGTGGCAGAAGACTGGATGCTGGCTGCAGGCACGCGGGCGTGGCAGAAGACTGGATGCTGGCTGCAGGCATGGTGAGAGTCACGCTGCTGGGTGTAGAATAACACAAAGCATGTGCTGCTGTTCGGGATTGGTTTAAATAGCCTTCAAAGTAGTCCCAGGAAAGAAGCTCCCCAGGACCACACCCGAGTAAAAAATAGTCCCTGTTGTAAAATAGTCCCATCCAGGCCTCACGTTGGCTTGGATTTACTTGCAGCATGGTCTGCATGAGGTAAGTAATGTCTATAAGCCTGGTGCCTACGTCACCAGGACTGAAACCAGACCGCCCCTAGCTGGGGCTGCTGGGGTTTTTGTAACTGTCTGGATGCCTGCTCCCGGGGCTGATGGGCTTGATCCAGATGCCCGGGGGTAGGCATCATGACAGCACACCCCCCGCCCCCAACCAGGCCCCTCCTAAAGTTGTTCTTCCCCTTGGCCCTGGTTTGTCTGGGAAGTTCTGATGGAATTTCTTCACCAACCGAGGTGCATGAACGTGGTCACTAGGCTCCCATGACCTTTCCTGTGGTCCGTAAGCTTCCCAGTCGATTAAATAAAGTCTTGATTTAACCAACTTAGAGTCCAGGATATTCTTTACCTCAAATTCAGGTTCTCCATCTATTAGGATGGGGTCAGGCGGTTTGGCAAGTCTTGTCCCGGGTTGAACTGGTTTCAGAAGTGAAACATGAAAGACAGGATGGATCCGCATATTGGAGGGTAATTCCAACTTAAGGCCACCAGGTTAATAATGGCCTTAATAGTGTAAGGTCCCAAATACCTAGGATTAAAAGTCCGAGTTCCTTTTAGAGGTATGTGTTTTGTAGTCAGCCAAACTTGATCCCCAATCTGATATCGTGGAGCATCGCTTCTATGTTGATCAGCTTTTTTCTTATATTTCTCTTTCGCTTGTTTCAAATGTTCTGTTGCCTCCTTAAAGGCTTGTGTAATAGTAGAGTGTAAATGACTAACTGCAGGCATTTCTAAGTGCTGAGGCGAATCGAGTTCTGAGGTTCGAGGGTGATGTCCGTATATGGTATAGAAGGGGCTTTGTCCGGTTCCAGAATGTACTGAGTTATTGTATGCATATTCGGAAATCCATAAAATATCCTTCCAATTGCTTTCGGTCTGGTGCAGCATGCAACGTAGGTACTGTTCAAGGGTCTGGTTGGTCCTCTCCGTCTGACCATCGGTCTGGGGATGGTGACTGGTTGATAACCTCACGTCGATTTGCGCCAATTGACAACATTTCTTCCAAAATTGTGAAATGAATTGACTTCCTCGGTCAGAGACCAATACGGAAGGAAATCCGTGTATTCGAACAATGTTTTCGGGGAACTCCTTGGCCAAAATTGAAGCGGAAGGTAATCCTTTTAAAGGAATAAAGTGGGCCATCTTGGAAAAAAGATCCACAATAACTAGGATGGTGTTAAATCCATTACATGGAGGTAGATCTGTAAGAAAGTCTAAAGACAAGGTGTGCTATGGTGTAGGTGGAATATCCAAAGGTTGTAAAAGGCCAGCAGGTTTTTTCTTCTGGCTTTTGTTTTGGGCGCAAATGCCACAAGACCTTTTCGCCAAGTGGGCCACCAGAACTCTCTCTTAATTTTCGCTTCAGTTTTTGCGATACCCGAGTGCCCTTCCATCAGGGTGTCATGGTAATTGGAGATGACTAGTTCTTGTATTTCCTTGTGTGGTAGAAATAGTCGTCCTTGATAGAAAGGTAGGTCATTGACGGAGTAGTCCGGGCCTTTCTTTACCCAGGGTTGCTGGATCGAAGAGTTGTTGGATTTTTGAATGAATATCTTCTAGTGTCTGTAGAGTAGTTATGCCAAGGATTCTTTGCTCGGGAATTATTGGCACCGGTTCCGGGTTTGCATATGCTTCTCCCATCCCTATACGGGATAAGGCATCTGCTTTGCCATTTTTGCGGCCTGGTCGATAAGTGATCACGAAATCGAATTCGGCAAAGAACAATGCCCATCGAAGTTTTTGCGATGATTGGGCTTTGGCTGTTTTTAAATACTGCAGGTTTCGGTGATCAGTGATTACGGTAATGGTATGCCTGGCACCAAGAAGGTAGTGCCGCCAAGCCTTAAATGCAGATTTGATAGCTAATAGCTCTTTATCGGTAATCGCATAGTTTAACTCAGGTGCTGAGAACTTTCTGGACCAAAACGCTAGTGGGTGAAGTTGACCGGTTTCAGGATCCTTCTGGGACAGGACAGCTCCCATGGCTAAACTGGATGCATCAGTTTCTACTATGTATGGAAGCTCAAGGCGTGGATGCTCTAAGACAGGTGCTGATGTGAATTTCGCTTTCAGCTCATGGAAGGCCTTTTCAGCCTCTTCGGTCCACAAGAAGTGTTTGTTTTTTTGCAAAAGTGCTGTGATGGGGTGTAGAACATGGGAGTCCGGAATGAATCTGCGGTAGAAATTAGCAAATCCGAGCATGCTTTGTACCCCTTTGACTGAACTGGGTGATGGCCACTTGAGAATTGCGTCCAACATTCGAGAGTCGATCGGACCCGGACAGCTGCGGTCTCCGTCAACGTGATGCGTAGTGCAGAGATGACTGTCTGGACTGGCCTGCCTAGTCTTGTCTGCTGGACCCGAAGAAGTATTTTCTTGCAAGTGGAGACCGGGATTAGCCCCCTGTGGGTTTTAGTGATGGCCTCCCAACTGTTCTTGCTCTACCTCACTAATCACCTCCGATATCCCCTTAGTAACCTCACGTTATGTTTGTAAAAGATGAGCTCCCCATCCTGCGTGTCTTGCAGGGGCGCGTAGATACCAGTTACTTCACTGGTTTGAAGGCGTTGGGAGAGTTCCGGTAAGCATTGACTCTGAAGTCCCAGGCGGGATTGGTAAGTATCGAGTTCAAAGAGTTCAATGTGCCCGATGTTCACTCTTGTCCCCTTCCTTCCTTAAGTTGCAACTGAGTTTGTGAGAAGGTCACGTAGCTGCTGCTGGCGTTCAGGTAAGAGTCTGTGTTACCCAACGCTGTCTAGTAACTATTGCATGCGCTAACGTGTTGTTTTTCTCCCTCTACAGATGCGGCATATGAAGATATGGAGAATACCACCGCCGGTGGTAAATCAGGTTAGTCTATGGTGGTAAGAGGTATTTGTTGATTCCCTTGGCTCACCTTGTTGTTCTTGTGCCCCTAGGTGCCGGAGTACGGCGAAGAAATGATGGAGACAGTGCCGGATCGAAAGAGGCTGTGAGCTGGTGAGTATGGCGCCGTGCTGGAGCTGGTGAAGCGACGCGTGCAGGACTGATGTACTTTCCAGGTCGGGAGATGAAATGGATCCGGAATCAGGTGAGGAATTTTCGTTTTCTAACCTTGTCCTTTTCTTCCACTTTATTCTAGGAGCTCCGGATTTGAGGCGGATGTGGCCGAAGACTGGATGCTGGCTGCAGGCACGCAGGCGTAGCAGAAGACTGGATGCTGGCTGCAGGCACGGTGAGAGTCACGCTGCTGGATGCAGAATAACACAAAGCATGTGCTGCTGTTTGGGCGTCGTTTAAATAGCCTCCAAAGTAGTCCCAGGAAAGAAGTTCCCCAGGACCACACCCGAGTAAAAAATAGTCCCTGTAGTAAAATAGTCCCATCCAGGCCTCACGTTGGCTTGGATTTATTTGCATCATGGTCTGCATGAAGTAAGTAATGCCTATGAGCCTGGCGCCTTTGGCGCCAGGACTGATTTTTATTATGAGCCTGGTGCCTACGGCGCCAGGACTGAACCCAGACAGCCCCTAGCTGGGGCTGCTGGGGTTTTTGTAAATGTCTGGATGCCTGCTCCCGGGGTTGATGGGCTTGATCCGGATGCCCGGGGGTAGGCATCATGACACTAGTGTTCTAAATCTTTTGTATCCTGAAATATTTCAAAATAAGATATCTTCGAGGGGACTGGGTCCTCCGACGTAGTCCATATCTATGACAGTAATCACAACAGCTGTGCTGCTTCCGAAAAATCTTTCTGCGTCCTGCGTTGATGACGTCGATATGCCGTCCTCGAGGGCCTCCGTCGAGCCGACGTCACCGGATGTTATAAGTTGGATGCTCGACGCCCGTAGCCTCAGTTCTGTTTTTTCCACAAACTTGTTCGCTTCGGAGATCTCGGCGCGCCTCGATTCCACTGAATCCTGTTCTTTCGCTTCTTCGAACCTGTTGCTTCATTCCTATTGAATATGATGTCTTCGGCTTCTTCCACCCCGCGGTCCGGGTTTAAGAAGTGTCGGGTATGCGGGTCCAAGATGTCCCTGACGGATACACACGACGCTTGCCTCTGGTGCCTCGGGGAGGACCATGATACGGACAACTGTGTCAACTGCCAATCGCTCACTTCGAAGGCCTTGCAGGAGCGTAAAAAGAAGCTGTCGGTTGGTAAGGTGGCCAAGCTCCGGAAGTCGCGTTCCACTGGCCATTCGACGGACGATTCGAGGGGCGACTCTCTGCATCGTTGTAGTGAGTCCGGGGGTTCTCGGTCTGGGAGTCAGTCCCGCCATTCCTCTGCCTCTTCGAGGCACTCCAGGAAGCGCCATCAAAGGTCGCCTTCCCAGTCCTCTTCCAAGTACTCTACCCGTCGGCGTGTATAGGCGCGTTACAAATGCCATATCATAACAAGCATTCCACTCCTGAGGAATGGGATCCGAAAGGAGATGTTGACGATTTTTCAATCGCAGGGCTCCGGTCCGGCCATGCCGTCTGAGGACGCCAGTCGAGGCCGCGCTAGAGACACCGCTCGTCTGCAATTGGGCTCGAGCAGTCGTCGCGACGACCGGGCGCCTTCGAGGTCCCAGTCGGCCAAGGATGGTCGCTCTAGGCATGCCAGTTCCAGTTCCAGGTCCCGGTCCTCAACGCCATCGAGACCGCGAGACTGATGTCTTCGAAGAAGACATCGACGCCGGTGGCGCCAAGGTCGTCGATGGACTCTCTCGAGGCCCCGCCTCCGAGGAAGTCGTCGACATCATCGGCACCCAGGCTGTCAAGAGACACGCTTGGGGCTCCGCCCTCGAGGCCTGTGTCGACGCCGTCGAAGCTGTCGGCGCCTCGCTTGACATCGACGCCCATTCCGTCAACGCCTTTTGAGGCAGCCTTGTCTGAGGTACCCCGTGGCACAGTTGTACCCCCCAGAAAGGCGATGGCTAAGGCTAAACATGTCTTTGTGCCCTTTTCTGTACCCTCTTTCCAGCCTCTGGATTATATTTCTGAGGTGGAGGGGTCTGAGGAATGTGAGGTTCCTGCATTGGTTCCTGATATTGTTTGTGGTCAGTCAACTTGAGGAACTGCGTCAGTCACTGCACGACGCCAGTGGTCTTGACACCTCTCCAGAGGTGGAGTTTGGTAGGCCGGAGCCTGGCACACATGCCGAATCTTCATACCGGCACCTCATGTCGAGGGTCACTGAACACCTGGGTTGGTCTGCCCCCCCCCACCAACCCTGGGGATTTTAAGCAGGATGACCTGACTGATATCTTGGACCAAGGTCCTCCAACTGACCAAATGCTGCCATTCCATGTGGCCTTGCACAGAAGGGTGGCTTCGGCTTGGACTTCCCCGGAAAGTCTCCCGGCAGTAAGCAAGTCCTTGGCGAAGAAATATCGCCCAGCCAGTGGCGACCCCTGCTACTTGACAACGCACCCTACTCCGGAGAGTTTGCTGGTGCAGGCGGCTACGGCCCCCGCAATGTAGGTGTCGTATCCTACCATCCCTCCTGATAGGGACGACAAACGTTTTGACGGCTGGGCGAATAAGGTATTTTCTTCTGGGGGTATGGCGCATCAGGCTGCCAACTCCGTTTGTGCCTTGTCTCGTTTCACGTACACTCTGTGGAACTGCATTTCCTTAGCGACTGATCATATCCCCGAAGGGGAGGAACGGGATGGTTTCCTTGCTATCGTGCAGGATGGCAAGGACGCCATGTGTGAATCCGTTCAGTCGGGTCTGGACATGGTTGATTGCGTCAGCTGGTCCATGGCGGCGAGCACCGTAATGCGCAGGTTTGCGTGGTTGCGGAAGTTGGGTTTTGCTCTGGATGTGCAAAGCCGGCTCCTCAACATGCCCTTTGATGGTGAGCATCTTTTTGGCAGCAAGGCTGACGAGAGTTTTGAGAGGTTGCAGACCTCGAAAGTTGCAGTGAAGTCGTTGGGCGCTGCAGTCCGCCAACCTCCACCTTTTCGTCTTAGGGGACAGCAATGGAGGGGAGGGGTTCTTTTCGTTATTACTTATCCTTTAGTAGAGCTGCAAGTCAAAGGGGCAACCGTAGGAGTGCCAGAGGTGGAAAACGAGGTGCTAAGGCCGCGCGAGCAGTTGCCTCTTTGCCCTCAAGCACTGCCGCAGCTGCTTCAGCTCAGTCATGAGGCCCATGCTTCGCCGGTTGTGGGAAGGCTGGCGCAGCATCTTGTAAAATGGCGTGCCATTACTTCAGATGTGTGGGTTCTGGAGATCATAACCCATGGCTACTGTCTTCCTTTCCGGCAGAGGCCTCACGACAATCCATCAGGGAATCTCTCTTTGAAGAGTCTGGATCCGCTCCTTGCGGAGGAAATTCAATCCCTGCTGGAGAAAGATGCCATAGAACTGGTGCCTGTAGCAGAGAGGAACAAGGGATGGTATTCCCCTTATTTTTTTATTTCGAAGAAAGACGGGGGATTGAGACCCATCATGGACTTGCGCGGTTTGAACAAGCTCCTTCGGAAGGACAAGTTCAAGATGGTTATTTTCTCAAGTCCTCTAGGCCCTTCAACTTCAGGACTGGTTGGTGTGCCTAGACCTGAAGGACACTTATTTTCATGTGCCGATCCATCCCAAGCACAAGAAGTACCTGAGGTTCCCGGTTGGTGACTCGCACTTTGTTTCGGGTCCTGCCGTTTGGATTGACCTCTGCCCCGAGAGTCTTCACCAAGCTCATGATGGTGGTGGCAGCGTATCTCAGGAAAGGGGGAATTCACGTCTACCCCTACCTGGACGATTGGCTGATCAGGGCGCGCTCTCCCGAGCAAGTCCTGGATCATCTGTCCGTCACCTGCCACTCCCTTCACAAGCTGTGCTTCTCCCTAAACTTAAAGAAGTCCCACTTGACGCCAACTCGGAGGCTCCAGTACATCAGAGCAGTGCTCGACATGTCCCTGGGGCTGTTTTTTTCCGCCCCAGGTGAGGGCTCATCTCATTCAGCAGATGATGCACAAGTTTCAACATGCCCAGAGTCTCCTGTCATTTGAGTTCTTGAGATTGCTCGGCCTCATGGCATCCTGCATTCTTCTGGTGCCAGAGGCCAGGTTGCGGATGAGATCTTTGCAATGGGCACTCGAGCTCCAGTGGTCTCGGTCCTCTGGCAGGATGTCGCACCCCGTTCACTTGCCGCCCTCAGTCGCCCAGGACCTTCTGTGGTGGGCCGTCGAAAGCAATCTGATGAAGGGGGCTCCGTTTTGGCTGGCCCGGCCGGAGGTGACGATCATGACAGACGCGTCCCTCACGGGATGGGGAGCTCATGCCAACGAGCTGACAGTCAGCGGTCGATGGTCTCCATCAATCTGTTGGAGCTGAGGGCCGTCAGGCTTGCCCTGAAGGCTTTTCTGCCGACTGTGCGAGGAAAGAATGTCCTGATTCTGACGGACAACACAGTGGCCATGCACTACCTCAACAAAAAGGGGGGGGCGGGCAGGGGTCACTTCCTCTGTGCAGGGAGACGATGCAGCTCTGGTTCTGGGCAATCCAGCAGGAAATTTCGATCTCGGCAGTTCATCTGGCCGGAGACGAAAATGAGATGGCGGACGCTCTGAGCTGGCAGAGCGCGATCTCTCACGAGTGGGAGTTGGCTCAGGAGATTCTCCTGGAGATCTTTTCCCTTTGGGGGACCCCTCAAGTGTATCGCTTCGGCTTCAGTGTCAACCGGAAGTGCAAAAGGTTCTGCTTGTGGGAATTTCCTCCAAGAGGGGCCTTAGGAGATGCGTTCGTGGTGGAGTGGTCATTCCCACTGCTGTACACGTTTCCTCCAGTCCCCGTCATCCCGCAAGTGCTGCGGAGCTTACGGAGGTTCGGTTCCTGGATGATCCTCATTGCTCCAGCATGGGTCAGGAGGACGTGGTACCCGGACCTTCTCCACTTATCCGTCTGCCCTCCACGTCGTCTTCCCT
Source organism: Ambystoma mexicanum (assembly GCF_040938575.1). Taxonomy (NCBI): domain Eukaryota; kingdom Metazoa; phylum Chordata; class Amphibia; order Caudata; family Ambystomatidae; genus Ambystoma; species Ambystoma mexicanum. Next base: position 1,015,611,260 of record NC_090921.1, on the reverse strand, counting down.
ACCGAGACGATCTACTCTCACGGGAAGGAGGTCAGGTTCTCCAGCCAGAGGTCGGATCCCTCAACCTTCAAGCTTGGCTTCTGAAAGGTTGAGGTATAAGGAGTGGGATCTCTCTGAAGACGTGATGGAGGAGTTGCTTTCGGCCAGACAGCCGGCAACAAAGTCCCTGTACTGTTGCCGTTGGAGAAAGTTCTGCGACTGGTGCAGGGTTAAGAAGGTGGATCCTTTTTCATGTGACATTCCTGTGGTTCTGTCTTTTTTGCTTTCTTTAGCCCACAGGGGCTTGCAAGTGGGTACCATTAAATGTTACCTGGCGGCGCTGTCCATATCTAAGCGTTCGTCTGAGGAGTGTTCTTATTTTAAAATTCCTTCAATTTCTCAGTTTCTAAAAGGGCTCACTAATGTGTTCCCTCCGTCACCTTTCCAGGTGCCCGGTTGGGATTTGAACCTGGTTCTCAAGTTTCTAATGGGTGCTCCATTTGAGCCTTTACATTCTTGCCCTTTGAGACTGTTCACTCTTAAAACTGTATTTTTAGTTGCGGTCACTTCCGCTCGCGGAGTGAGCGAGTTACAGGCACTTTCAGTTTAGCCACCCTTCACTGTGTTTCATAAGGACAGGGTTGTCCTTAGAGTTCGTCCTTCCTTTCTTCCAAAGGTGGTATCAGAATTTTATTTAGGCCAGAAGGTTATTCTTCCGGCGTTTTATCCTCCCCCCCCCCCCCCCCCACACCCCCACCCCTTCCCCACATCCTGGTAAGGAGGAGGAGAGGCTCCATAGGTTGGACCCTAGGAGAGCTTTAAGCTTCTACATTTCTCGCATGTCCCAGGTCAGGATGGACGATCGGCTTGTTATTGGTTACGCTGGAAGGCGTTTGGGACAAGCTGTGACTAAGCAGACTTTGTCCAGATGGATTATCTTGGCAATTTCTGAATGTTACCGCCTGGCGGGTAAGGACCCTCCGGTAGGCTTACGGGCCCATTCGACGAGGGGTATGGCTGACTCTACTGCCCTGCATAGGGGTGTTCCTATTCGTAACATCTGTGATGCAGCCACTTGGGCTTCGGTCCATACTTTTGTACGTCACTACTCCCTAGATTCTATCCGTGGGCAGGATCTGGCCTTTGGCAAGGCGGTCCTTTACTTGTCTAATTTGATTGGACACTCTAAATTTGTGTATTCTAAATTCTTTTCCCACCTCCTTATGTTGGTACTGCTTTGGGAGTCTCATAGATATGGAATACGTTGGAGGACCCAACCCCTTCGAAGAACAAGTTACTCTTACCTGCTAACTTTCTTTCGATTTGATGGTCCGACGACGTATTCCATATCGCTCGCTCCCTGCCTTCCCCGCTACAGAATTTCTTAAGCGATTGCAGCTTACGTTTCCGCAAGGCTTTCTGTGGCCATACTGGCAGTTGATCGGTGCCACACGTTCTGGGAAAAAACTACAACTGAGGCTACGGGCGTCGTGCGTCCTACTTATAACATCCGATGACGTCGGCTCGACGGAGGCCCTCGAGGACGGCGTATCAACGTCATCGCAGGATGCAGACGCCGAAAGATTTTCCTAAGCAGCACAGCTGTGGTGATTACTGTCATAGATATGGAATACGTAGTCGGACCATCCCATCGAAAGAAAGTTACCAGCTAAGAGAGTAACTTGTTCTTCTGTTTTTTTAGATTTGCTGCCAATAACTGTTTTGCTCTCTTGCTATTATTATAAAAATGCTTAAGCGGAAATACTGGCTGTCTGGCCTTGTTAATGAAGAGTACCTTCAATTTCCTACTTTCGGAGAGTAGTTGATGATCTATCTTTTGTGATCCACACCTTTTGAGCTTTATCAAACTGGTGCTATTCCCCCTCTAATTTTGACAAATGACTATCTGTGTGTGCCATGCCCATGGCAATAGTCCCCCTTCACCATTGCTTTGCTTGTTTCCGAGATAGTTGACTACAGTGTGCTTCCTTCCGTATTATGTATGAAGCACTCCATCTGTTAATTTCCTCTCCAGAGGGTCCCTCAACAGCTAGTCATTGAGTCTCTAAGGAGGGAATCTCTGAGGTGGTATATTCCCAAGGTTCAAATTTATATACACTGGTGCATGATCTGGCTCTTTCGAATTTGATACATGCCCCTTGTGTGAGATCTTTAAGTCCTACCATTACCCGAATATAATCTTCTCAACATGTTTTGTGTACTGCAGAGAAGTGGGGTAGTCTATTTCAGTAGTATGCTTTACTCTTCAAATGACTTGTAATGCTAACTTTTGAATTCCACCCTGAAGATTCTTGGGAGGAATCCTTCCATTCTAAATATTGCCCACCAAACCAACTGCAAGGCAATACCTCAATAAATGCTCTAAGGAAAAAGGCTTGATGCACCTCTTTGCAAGAAAAAAACAGATTCTATTTTGTATACCAAAAGGAAAAAAATGACCAGGGTCCTGTAGAACCAAACTGACACAGAGCTCTTAGTTCAAAGCAAGTACAAGATTTTTAAGGAATTAAATCATCACTCTTGCAAACAATATACAGCGTAAATCCCCACCCTCACTGGCTACCACCTATAAACACTACCAGTCCCCTATATTCCTTTGATCGATTGGCCACATCCTAATCTACCCCTTCCTTCTAACACTTGGTCCCCCCTACTCCGTCACCTTGGCTTCCAGCTACTGGATTGATGAGTTACCTGGGACGTTCCCCCACCACATCGGTCTAGTAACGTGGTATGCACCTGTTCATTAGCACGAGCTCAGTTGGCAACTGCGAGTGCAAATTTGCCGTTTGAAATAATGGTGTGCTTCTTGTGGCCAGACATGCGGGCGCTCCAGCCATTTATCCCCGGCATAGGACTAGATGTGTTAGCATCACCTCTTGCTCCTCTTATCAGAAATCACAGGGTGTTTTGCCTACCCCCGGCACATCTTTGTTCTCACGAGGACCTCATAATTTGGCCTAATTTTGATGGATTTAGATACTGTTTTCAAATGGGATGACCATTGTTCCGGGGGTGGAAGGGGTGGCTGGTGTCCAAAATCTAGACTAAAGGTTTTGGCAGCTAGAGACCTCAAGTCTGGCTGCCATGGGTTTGTCCTTTAGGATGGGCGCAGCCCTATTCTTGCTCCTCCTTTCACATTCCATTCTAGTCTAGCCTGCAGCTTGATGCAATTAAACCATTATCTGTTTCGTGCTAATGCCATCATTCTCAGCGTCACTACTGGGGCTTTGGGAAGAGAGAATGATACCAACTCTTAATTGTGCTGCACTGCTACACATCTAACCGGGAATCTAAAATGCTAGGTCTCACTTCCAATATGGCTGTGCTTCAAGATTTCCCTCAACCATGCCCTGTATTTACATCATTGTTGCACATTATATTTCATGACTCTCGTGCACTAATAGATTTTTGTAAGCCTGAATTGTTTGGGCAGGCATGGGAGTTGTACTTGTATCCCAACATGCGTCCCTAGTCCTCTTTGGTACCCATACCCTTCACACATGATGCAAATCACCCCCCCCCAACTTGGGCATAATTTTCTGCGGTGAAGGCAAGGTAAAGGGAATCGCTATCCCCAGCTAAGTCGACCCAGTGCTATACATAGTTTTCTGGCACGGGTGAGGTTAATTTTCCCGGGGGATCTATACAGTGGCTAATTCTCCCAATGCCTGGTCTATTTCGACTTTCTGTGTATGTTAGTATTTTGAGATGGGAGGTGCTCCAACTACCCTTATTTGAAACATCATGACACTAGGTTCAGAGAGAGAATTGAGCACTAGGAGCTGGTGGTTGCCGCACCTTACTCCATATATTCTGTCAGGTCTTGTTGCACTTGCGGCCGGTTGGTAGAAACCATTTGGCCCGCTCTCTTGGTGCCCAAAGTGTAGGTTAATGCAGTTTGGTTGGTGTTTCTACTCCTATGGCGCTGGTGCATTTGATTGTATGCATTCATTTCATCCACTCTGAGCGCAGTAGATATGGGCCCCACAATTTTGCTTTGTCTCATTTGTGATTTATTGAAGTTGTTAATCTTCAGAAAGTGCTGACGCGTCCTTCAACCATAAACAGGTCTTTATCGAGGCTGTGTAAGTGATGTCTTGGTTTAATAGATAAGGAGGCTTGTAGCCTTGTACTGTAGTCCATTTCTTTGTAGGGGATTTAAGGAGGCGTGTAGCATTGGGCTCAAGTGGTGCTCTCTGATTAGGTGCATCTGTTGGCGTTTTACACTCAATAGCTTATTGCTGTAGTCTTCCGTCTGGGGAAATGGACTACAGTACAAGGCTACAAGCCGCCTTCTAATCTCTTAAAGCAAGATATCACTAACCCAGTCTTGATAAAGACCTGTTTATGGTCAAAACATGTGTCAGAACTCTCTGAAGATTAACACAACTTCAATGAATCACAAATAAGACATAAAGCAAAATTGTGTGGACCATATCTAATATGCTCAACAGAGTGGATGAAGTGAATGCATGCAATCAAATACACCAGCACCATATGAGTAGAAACACCAACCAAACTGCATCAACATGACACTGTTTAGAAGGGTCTTGATGCAACATCGTAGAACCATCTGGCACATACTAACCACAAAAATACCACAATAGGGACCACTATCTTCACCGCTATTCATATCCAAGTTGGGGCATAGGAGAACATGATATTGAACCAGTCATCAGCTTCTACTTCTGTCTCCATGCCGGTCTTCGACTTTCGTAGTATGTGGGATAAAGACCCTTTGTCTGCTTCATTTGGGGCATATATGTGCAACATGACAATACAATCTTTGTACACGCCCCCTTCCATGGCCGTCAAGTCCAAAATAAACATACTTATTCTGCAGGGTCATCAGATGTATAGGTCGCAGCTCACTTTTTGTGTTCAGACCCTTCTCTGTATCGTTCACCAACTGGATCATTTCCTGCTGCATTATCTGCTGCCATTTAGTATTGGCTGCGCCTGGATGCCTGGCACTAAAAGGGAGACGAACACTTCTGTCTTGTTATGGAGGCAATATTTGTCTGGAATTGCGTGCAAGAGTTTGGAGGATTCTTCGGACTGGTAGTTTGATCGCATTTGGTGTCTGCTTTTGATGAGTATTTCTTTTTACTTGTGGGGCATGGAGGTGGCTCTGTTTTTGTGATGTTTGCTAGAGACAAATTTGCATCAGGAACCACCAAGATAGCTGAATGTTGGGTAGTTGGTGAGAAAGTGCCTCTCCATGATGGTGGTAGATGCATGTTATGCTTGCTGACCACACACCCAGAAAAGGTCAATGAGTGCAGCTGTTCTTTGTTGATGTCAGGAATGAACTATATCTTGTTGTAATTACTGTTAACCCTACAGGAATGGTACCATTGCCTCGAAAGCAAAACGTATTCCTCTGCTGCTTGCACCTTCACTGGAGTCCCTTTTGCTTCGATCCACATTAGCTTTGCAAGTATGTGCCCCAAATGGTAAGACAATTCTTGTTCACCTTCCATCTCACTTCATCAAACCCCCCTGCTGCACAGCTTACTACTGCCACCTCCCATCTGTTTGCCTTGAACAGCACTCCTTCCATCTTTAACAATGGGTGGGTCTTGCACTGTGAGACCTTTTCTTTCTTTGCACATACTCCATCTGTCAATCAGTATGACCTGTACTATGTCCTCTTGGAACATGCTTCGTACCCAACTCTGTGCCAAATGAACTAAACATTGCGCTTCCAGAACTGGCATTTCTTGGGGTAGTAACATCTTGGGTGCCCTTGATGCATGTGGGATGAGAGCAAACATTACTGCTCCCATTTTACCTCTCCTTCCCCACTGAGCACATGCATCTATACCATAAATTACTGAATTCTGGATGGTGCTCATCAGTCATATCAAACACCACCTGTTTATATTGGTTGCAATCCCTCTTTTTCCACCCTCCGCTTAATGTGTTGGCTTTTGAACCAAGTATCTGTTAGTTTGTTTCATGTTAACATCATTTTGGAACATATACATTTTCTACACACCAGATACACCCCCTTCATATGCCGAAGCCATATAACCTGATCCAAAGAATATATGCAAAATCCTACCACAGAACCCAAACAGATACAATATAGTCACCTAGAGGGGGCGAGAAGAACAAGACACCCACTCAGTGATCCGGTTTTGTTTTAATTGTACAAAGCATGAAAAATATAGTGTTATACCACTGAATGAACAGGGTCCTGAAAGGAAAACATCCTGAACTAAAAACGTTGTCTGCAAGGAGTCCTGCTGGTAATCGTACCCAAACGGGTATATCTTTATTCTGAGAAATATTCTTCATTCTGATAGTTGCTATAAGTCTGGCAAAGGGGGAGCTGTATGAGGTGCCTTCCGGACATCAAAAAGGGGAAACCCAATACCACAACTCCTTTCGACTGTGGAAAGGATGACATAGGTAATGATAAAGGCGCAGTTAAATCCCGGTTGACTCCAGCACTGTACAATGTTTCTGATTGAAATGGTGTCTCTGGGCAGTGGTGACAAGCTTAAATCGTTGGTGCTGTATTGTCTCCCACTTCTCTTTTTGATTTGATCTGTTGAGAGAACTTTTATGCATTTGGTTAACTGACACCAATAACCTGTAAAATCCTCCCCCACAATGCTTGCAGCCCTGTGAGCATCAGATGCACTACATATAGGTGAAAGTGGGGGGTGTGTGTGTGTGTTCTCCTACCCGTTGCATTCTTGTGAGGTGAGTGATGATCTGTACAAGGTTGCGTTCTCAAACTGAACATGGTCTGGGGATAACAGTGGACCCAGTTTTTTGAGGGTGTCACACAATTTAGATAACTTCCCCTTGAAGTGCATTCCTCCGCTCAACAAGCCTGTTTTCTGGAGGGTGGTAAATGCAACCCATTTTGTGCCAAATGCCTAACAGTGCTGCTATTTCTTTAAAGAGTTTATTGAAGTGAGTGCCATTATCATATTTAAGTACTTTGATAATTATTTCGCCTGCTGGCGAGTGTGCAGACTAGAAATCTGGCTGCTGATTTAGCGTCTGAGTGTGCACAGGGCCCTACCTCAAACCACCGGGAGAATGGGCACACAACCATAAGATAACTTTAGGTGTTGCACCTCTCCAACAATGGCAAAATCTATAGAGCTCCCAGAACAGCCCACTGGGGTGGGGTAATGTGCCACGTAGTGTACTCAATGTTTGCACTATGTTGTTGAGGTGGCAGGTAGCACAATTAGCTACAGAAACATACATCCTTGGAGATTCAGAATGAACCAATCAGCCTGAATGTCTGCAGCAATATGCTTCATAGACACGTGCGCTGAGTGATGCAGCTGCTCAAAAGCGACCATTAATTCTCGGGCCATCAGAACTTTAAACCTGTCTCCAGATAAGATTGGTAGGTGATTGCATACAACCCCTTTTTTGCCACAGCTTTCTCTTCTCAGAGTGCCTGTCCCTGAAGCTCAATTATTTGAGTGATTTGTACTGCGGTATATGGAACTTCTAATTACATTTTCAGACTTGCTACCTCTGAGTAGGCCTCAACATCGGCCACTGGGAGATACACTGCTATTTCGTCTGCTTCATCTACTGCCTCAATAACAAGTGAAATTTGGTTGGTTTGTGTGGTGCTCAATTGACCTAAGCAAAGAGTGCAGCCTGTGAGAGGATAATTTTACCTATTTAGTAGGGCCTCATGTTGTACTGGAGACCCATCGGCCGTCCGACCCTTCACTTCAATCAGAATATATTGTTACTTGGTACCCTTGGGGTGCTTCCAGTGCTTCAATTGGACAAATTAGCCCTGCAGCTTGGGCAGAGTAGTCCATAGGCAATCTCTTCTTTGCCAGTGCCTCTTACTTTGGATGTACTTGGCGGACCACTGCCGTCCCTGTGTGCTTCTTGCCCATCTCCTGGTCAATTTGTAGCTGAAACCATCAATTAAGAACACTTCCCTTTTGTCAAGATCACAGTCCATCGCCTTAGATATGTCCTCTTCGGGGCCCTCATAGCTAACAGTCAACCGTTCAAGAATTAAGCACACAACTTGTGGTCATGGAGAAACACGACAGACAAAACAGACTTAGGACTTCAAAGTAAGGAACGTTTATTTGAACAGCCAAGTCTTCAACTCTTTCTGAACACCTGATGGTATTTCTCCAGACGTAGCTTCAGAGGTAAAGTATTCCAGGAGAGAGCGGTAAGGATGTCAAGAGCATTCACCTCCTTTGGCTTTTTTAGGCCTTGGGACCACAAGTTCTCCTTTGGTACCCAAACGCATATGCCTGGGGGGGAACATAAGGCGTAATCAGTTTCTGAAGATACAGTGGGGCCTTCCCGTGTATGCAACGATGGGCAACCCCTAAGGCCTTGTGTTTTGGCCTCACAGCTACAGGCAGCCAGTGTAATTTCCTTCTGGCCCTGGAGATGTGCTCCCTCCTCAGGATGTCAAATAATTCAGACAGCCTAATGTTGTATCATTTGCAATCTGGATAGGCATTGTTTGTTGGCTACTATGAGGAAGGTGGTGCACTAATCCAGCCTGGGCATGATGGTTGCCCGGAACTTCTCAATTTTTCTGAGTTAGAAAGGGTTTAGCAGGTCTCAGAAACTTCAAGTGGCAATGCGAGCTACCCCATTGACATGCCCCTTGGAACTCAGGGAAGCTTCTATGTAGACCCCTAGTGTCTTAACCTGCTCAAGCGTGTGAATGGCATGTCTCTGCAGGGCCTATTATAAGGTAAACTCCCAATTTTATTTATATAGGGGCATCAATTTCTGGAAAGGGAGGAAGATATAGGTGTACTATGGAAGTGAGAAAAAGATTACCCCTCTCTATACCGGTCAGGGTAGGGTTGATGGTGCTTTTACAAAGGCAACATATTAAATAAGCAGTATATCAAAAACACAGTGAGAACACATATTCGGGAACCAAACGCACAACAGATAATGTATCGGGTTCATGTTCCACATCCGTTATTACAATCTTCTTACTCATTGGGAGACTCTGGGATATTGTGGTAGTGGATGTTATCAGAAGCACTATAGATTTAAACAAGGCATAGTGTTGGTCTTGAAGTGGCTGGGGCTAGCACAACAGCCCATACTCAACCAAACCAATCTCCAGATTCTACCTACGATGGTAAAAAGAAAATCTAGGGGAAAAAGGTTGCCTGGGGAAAATGGCAACCAGTGCCAAAAAACAAAACTATCTACAGTCCCCAAACCCACCGTTAGGATAGTAATGGCCAGACGGGCATCATCCCAACTCTCGCTGGACTTCTATTTAAAGACCATGGCAGGGAGCATCCAGTTAACTGAAAATAGGATCCAGGTAACCCAAAAAGCCATATCTGAAGCTGCCTCCTCCATTGGGGGGTGCTATATGAGCGGGGGTCTACCTCTGTGGCCCTTAGTTTGAGTAATGTAAGCATGTGTCAATGCCACAGGCCCCAGAACAGAAAAACCACACTATCTAGTGATGGTGGCAATGGGTCACTTGACTCACTTGTGTCGCTTTAGGGACCCGTAAACACAGGGGCCCTGGCTGGAATCAGTCCTGGTGCCTTTGGCACCAGGCTCATAAAGAGATGTGAGCAGGAACACTTTATTTCGGTGCAGGAGTGCTTTTATTTTACAAGAACCTTCCAGGAGCAGAAAGCTTTTATTCCAGAGAACATCCTCATGTGCTGACTCATCGGGTGTGGCAGGCAGGCTGAACCTGGTGGGCGTGGCTTCAGAAGCTCAGCTATATAAGCTGCTCCATGCTTAAGGCCGGTGCTTCACGTTACTGTGCACTCGCGTGCAATGTGATGCTCACCGCCGCTTGGACCAGTTTACTTTTTGAAACCAGGCGTTCTCCTGCATACTCACCTCCAGGAAACCAGTGCTTCATTGCTTCATCTGCAGACTCATCTCCTGACATCCAGTGATCTTGATCCCGACGCTGCAGCACCACACTCCGCATCCATGAACTTGTACCTTGTGAAGAAGAAAGACAAGGTTAGAACATCCGTCCTAGGGCAGTGCCGCATTTGAACCCCTCTAGTTAACAATTTACTAGCCACTGTACCGCTGCAGCTTCGTTCCTCATTGCCTCCGGCTGCCGCCTCGAACTCCTCAGCTTCTGCCAGGCCTGCAACATCACCTGCAAGGGAAGAAAGCAAAAGAGTAAACATCAAAAGTGGAACTGACACAATACAAGACAACAAACTTTACAGTACAACAAAAACAGATGTGGAAAGACAAAGGCAAACAGGAACACTTAATTGAAGTTTAGTGGCTTAGTCACAGCAGGACTGGACTACCACGTGCAAGGGACCAGTGAAGGAACTCTGTCCAGATAATACAAGCGCCCCTTCCAGAAGCAGCAGGACAGAGTGCTTGCCAAAACTAATCAACAGGTGAGCTTTCCAGGGACAGCACATCCCACGGGTACCACGTTTTGGGAGAAGGGATCTGGAAGGGGCTCAGGCAAACAAGCTGGCATACTCAGCCCCCTATTCTCCACGCAGGAGCAGTCCCGAGCAGCATCACCTATTACCACCAGTCACCACATAAGTGCAGAGGCGAAGTCTGACCAGAGCGACCTCACCCCCGTGGAGGGCTGCAACCGTGTCCCAACGAATCCGCAGAGACCAGGTGAGCGTAACAGCACAAAGGACACTGGAGTGGAGGGATCCAACCTGATAACCCTAAGAATGGGTACCTCCCTGTTAAGTAACAGGGATTCAGCATAACAAATAGGGCGAGGGGAGCTGGATGGGGGTGTAGATGAGGTGGTTGAGGAGGTGGTATTGGGAATGGGTAAGTTGGGGGGGGGGGGGTTAATCCCTCAGCGGCTACATCTTTACTTGATGAAAAACCTAAGCCCCTCTATCAGCGTTTGGCCTCTAAGCAGGGCACATTAACGAATAAGATGAAGGGACATAGCCCAAGAAGTAAAATGGATGGAATAAATAGAGGCCATCCATGCCGTACTCCAAACCTTCAAAAGTGGGGTAATAAAAACATTAGTGATTTTGGATGACTAAATTAGAGATCTAAAGCTAAAAGTGTAGGAACTCGGCTGGGTCACAGAAAGGGGGCTTAGGAGGGAAGCATTGGGGTTTGCTTCGGTGGTGGTCCCTAACGGGGATGGGGAGGTTCATATGGAGGGTATTGAAATCAGAGGGATAATTGCCCAGGATGGAGGAGATGGCCCGAGTGGAAGGACGAGAAGTTCTCGGACACGGGTTGAAGGAAGGACCCGGCTTATGTTGGGATCTCAGCCTAGTGCCTGGGCACCTGATGTAAAGCTGGCACATGGGGAGAGTGGGTGTGAACATGGGAGAAAGGGATTGCTTAAGGGCGTTTTCGAATCTACAAAATCTTTGATGAATAAAGCCACGCATTGGATTAATACCAACTTGATGGGTCCTAGTATTGACCCTAATCTCGTCTTAATGACCAGAAGAGTGGTGCGGGTGGGCTTAAATCTACAAATTGTTAGGCACATGGTTACCTCAAATCTAATGAGGGTTATGGGCAAATGGGTCTAGACTGGACAGAAGGATGGTCGGCTTGTACTTCTATCCTCCAAATGGGGCATTGGTGGTACCTATAGATGGACCAAGGGAGATGGTGGTAAATGGGGGCAAGGGAATAGGTGTAGGTGGTGCCCACTTATGTGCACAATAACTTGTGTGCAACTGTGGGGTAATGTGGGAATGGGGCAATTGGGGCAAGGAAGGGGTGGGTCTCAATGGGTCTGGCGTCCCAGAATAGATTTGATCCCCTACTATCCCTGAATGAGCAGGATTGAAGGAAGGACATTGTGCCTCAGATCGTAGAGGTGGGTCCCAGAGAGGGGGGGGTGGAGGGTATGATCATGAGGAGGTGGGTTCCAATGTGAGGGTCACATTCTGGAACAGAGCAGGAACTAGGGGAAAATTGGAGCAAGCAGATACCCTGGACTTCCTGAGGACCCATGATGTGATCCTCTTACAGGAAACCTGGGCCCTAGATTCCCTTACTGGATGGCTGTCTCCTATGGCATACCGGGCAAGAATAATTGGAGGGTGCCGATGTTATGGGGGTATGGTCATCCTGGTTAAGGTGTCATTACACTGCAGGGTTAAGGTGGTGGTGACGCAGATGGTCTGTACATCAATGGGCTGCTGAAGGCCTTGGTGGGAACAGGCGTGGGCTATCTGAGCCTTGGGGGCAGGGCCTTTTTTTGGTTCTGGCCTATGCTGATGAGTCCTTATGGCCAGAGCCCCTAGGGCTATGCAGGCCCTGGTTGATGCTTATGCAACCTTTATGACCGGTCTGGGACTGAAGATTAATACTGGCAAGTCTGCAGTGATGGGCTGCACTGGAAGGAAGAGGCCTGCCAAAATGTGTCCCATGTCTGCAAGGGGGAAATTATCCCAAGGGTAATGGAATTAGATTATCTAGGGGTTTGTTTTTCTGAGGCGGTGACGAGAACTGCTGATTTGAAAAGTCGTTGAAAATGAGTCAATACATGGCTGGTATATCCCGCTTTCTATCAAGGTGCAAGGGTCGCCACATGCAACCGGTCCTTAAGGTCTACACCACACAAACGAAGGCAGCTACCCTGTATGTAGCACCATTTTGGGGGCATACTAAGCCCAGTGAACTCTAGGGAAAAGAAAATTGTTTTTTCAAATTGCTCTTCGGTTCACGGCTCATCCCCCTCTGTGCATCAGTCCGTAGGGAACTAGGAATGGATTACTGGGAGGACGAATGGGCAGCTGCCCCTAGCAATCTTTGGCTAAGAATATGGGCATATAAGCGTGCAACCCTGTCACTTCATTATTAGTAGTACGTTGAGTGAGGAAACTTTGTCAAAAATTCCTTTAAGGTATGTAAAGGAGTCCCTGTGTACTAGTAATCGGGCTCTGTGTCCTCCTGCCGTAGTGTTATCATCTTTGCAATTGAGAGTCAATAAACAAGCGGTGCGTCAGGGATTTCTGACAAGCGGCCCCTCACAGCACGGGTCTCATACCATGAAGGCCAACACAGGTTGATTAGCAGGGTACCCGACATACAGCCTTACCTCGTATTGGCCACGAAAAAGAAACATAGATGGCTCATAAAGGGCCATGTTTGACTGCCTACTGCTAAGGGGAAACACTGAAAAGTGGTCAGGATACCGAAGTGATCCTAGCTGCCCAGTGTGTGGGGTACCAAGAGAGGAGCTGAAACATTTTATATTCTGCCCTGGGTCTGGGGAAAACGCACTATCCTGCAGATTATCAATCTCACCGATGTTCGCTGCTATAGGCCCGCTTTGTTACATTTAACTGGGGAATCAGAATTGACTGCCTGGGCCCTTTTTGTCTTATCAGAAAAGTGTTATGCATAGAAGGAAGTGGATTTTAATGGGATAGAATTTGTTTCATTATTCTGAGATCTATGGTTTTAATGTTTTTGTCTAAAGGTATTGAACTTGTCATGGTAATTGTTTTATTTACATGCTCTACCCTAATGACTTATGCTTTGTATTGTCTGTTTGATGGATGTTTTTTTTTTATATCCGAATAAACCTAATGAAACTAATCGGTCATAGTCACCACTCATCTAAATCACAAGCTGGGTATAGTCGGTGTAGTTGACAAAATAGACCCCTAAACCGGTAGGAAGGTCCCAGAAGGGCTTTAAGTATATGTTTAAAAGTGCCACTGATGAGCAGACTCCCTGCGGAACTTCGTATAGTTTTTTTTCACTGCCAGAGAAAGAGTTGCCCCAGCATATCCTAGACTCCATTTTGCTCAAAGAATTGTATCCAATTTACTGCCTCCTTGGATACGCAGAACGTCAAGTAGACACCCATGGTCCAGTAAATCGAAGGAGGCTGATATGTCTAAAAGTACCAATAAGCTGGCTTTACCTTTTTCCAAAAAGCCAAGCATGCATGACTGTAAATCTAGTAGGGTGCTTTCCATACCATGTTGTACGCAGAAACCAGATTGCATAGGATGCAGAATGTTCTGTTTTTCCAAATACTGTTGAAATGGAACAGACTCCACTTTGTCAACGGTTTTTAGTAAAAACAGCGAGTTTGTTATAGGGCACCGATTGTTAGCATCGCTTGGGTCAAGATAAAGTTTTGTTAATGGCATAACCGCTACCTGCTTGATCTAATCCGGAACTGTGCCATTCTGGAAGTTGGAGTTCACGAAGCGAGTCAGGAAAGGAGCAACTATGATGAAGTTAGTTAACATGGATTTAGAGGAGTGTTTCTCCTTGACGGTGGGAAGGGTGCACATTTCAGTGTTTGATATTGAGTGAAAGCGAAAGGGCTGCAAGAAGTCCTCTTTAGTTAGAGTTTTACAGTCCGATTCTTTCCTGAGTGCCTGGGAGATTTTAGCTCTAGCCGTGGCAATTTTATTAGCAAAAGCCTTTTGAACCACAATACAGCCTTGCCTAGCAGGGATATGCACTTCAGGAAAAAGTAAGGGGTTTTCGAGGTTCTGATACAGTCCAAATAGCTCTTTGGAATCTTTCCCTGCCTCTCAATCTGTTTTGTAGAAGGTTTGTTTTGCCTCTAGAATTTTGTTTTTATAAAATACTTGTAAAGCTTTCCAGACCATTTTTGTTTTTGTAAATTTTTCATACATTCCTTTTTTTTTCTTTTTAATTTAGTTAGGTTTGGAGTCAACCAGTCCTGTCTACAACTCTTGTCCCTAACTCGTTCAAGTTTTAATGGGGCCAGGACGGACAATCAATAGAAATCATTTTCCCTAGATATAGCACTTACTGTTGAGTGTTGCCCCTGTCCACCGTGTACCGTTGGTCTGCTAACTGGTTCAATAGTGTGATGAAGTCCTCTGTACACTGCTGTTGGCTCGTGCAGCACACACATTGTCGACATATTGATTTATGATGCTGGGCACGTCTGTTCTCGAAGTCCGCATGGATTACCCTGTTGAAAATACTGTGGGACTCATAGCAACCCTGTGGCAGCAGTGTGTGCTGGAACCTCATTCCGCGGTAGGCAAATGCAGTGAGGTATTTGGAATCTGGGTGCTCATGGAATGGAGGGAAAAGGCATTCTTAAGTCGATGGCGGTGAAATGAGTCGCTGTGGTAGGTATGTGGCAAATTACTGTTGCTAGGTTTGGTACAACGGGAAAGTTGTCTTGCACTATGCTCTTTAAGGGGCGTACATCCTGAATCTTCCGCCAACTAGACCGTTTTTGTTTTTTGACCAGGCATAGGGCTGTGTTACATGGGGACTCTGAAGGCATTATAATGCACTGGATGTAATAAGGCTGCGCTTGTGTGAAATATTCCCTCCTCTGCCTCTTTGGACAGTGGGTACTGCTTTACTCTGTGTAGTATTGCTCCTGGTTTGAGGGTAATGTTCACTGCGGCCGCACTCTTTAACAGCCCTACGTCATGGGAGGTTACTAGTCCATAAACAGTGTGGTACTTGTGCCAAGTCAACCTGGGTAAATGATGGGATACTCCCTGTTATCGTGATGGAACATCCCACTATTGAATCATTATTTCACATGGGACACATACTTCCATTATTACTTCCCATAATTGTCAGTGTTCTCAAACTTTTGGC
This sequence comes from Ambystoma mexicanum, assembly GCF_040938575.1. Taxonomy (NCBI): domain Eukaryota; kingdom Metazoa; phylum Chordata; class Amphibia; order Caudata; family Ambystomatidae; genus Ambystoma; species Ambystoma mexicanum. Next base: position 1,015,595,696 of record NC_090921.1, on the reverse strand, counting down.
CATCTGACACCCATTTTAATGGCTGTGATGAGTCCATGCACAGAAACGTGCACCACTCTCCTCCTTCCGCTTCAGTCTTTGGCAACACTAGTTGGTCTCTTGCAATCACCACCCCTTCCAGATCTAGTTCGAGGATCATCCCTGCTTCATGGTCTTGGGGGCAAGGCTAGTCGAAGAAAGCATTTGGATGATACTCACCACGGCCTCTTGGCCACACCTGGCACTGCATTGAGCAAAGCTGTAACCCCATACATGTACAAGTCTGGGTGTACAGGTACTCCTCTGGGTGCTCTTTCACTTCCCAAAGCATGCACAATGACCATTGCCCTCACACAACATATACCTGTGGTCGAACAAATGACAACTTCCTCCGTGAATATTGTCATATTTAATTTATTTGGCACATCCCTCCCCAATAAGTTCACAGAGGACGCAGCTGAAAACAATGGGGTTTGTACTTCTGTTACCTACCTAATGGGTAATTTGTCTGTAAATGGAACAGACTTAATTTTTCTAGAGAACCCTTGCATGTTCCTTCACCAGATAAGGGGAAATGCCCCTGTGAGATGCATGAATTATTGCTCCAGTCTCTATCGTGAAAGGAAATAAATATTTTATCTCCATGAAAGCCAACAGGTTTTCTTCTAGGTTGGCAGTGACTTGCATGGACAGACAAGACTGGGCATGCTAAAGCTCTCCGTGGCTGTCCAAATCTGGATAGGCATTTGTCCCTACAAATGTGAAGGGATTCCACCAACCGCACTGGCCCCCTGCCTGATAATTAGTTACCATGCAGTGGGATATTGCATTGTTGTTTTGCACCTGAGGGACCTGCAGCAGTGCTGTATGTGTATCGTAAGCTGGCGGCCTGTTGGATGCTGGTGTGCGCATCTGCTGATACAGGGACTGGGCAGCAGGTAGGGCCATAGGCGTTACACCATAGAGAACATTTTGAGGGGCCATTGTCTATTGCTATGGATAAGGTACTGGTGCTCCTTTCGTGTATGGGGTCAGGCACGGTCATATGCAGCCACTGGTCTGTACCTACACTCTTGGTGGGGGTGAGGGGGGTAGGGAGTGGCCCATCCTCCCGCAGGTCCAACATTGCTCCATATTTCTACCCCTTGGGACCATTCCTCCAAATCCTTCTCTGCCACCCCCCTGAATCCTGCTAATCCCCCCCGCCCCCTTCTTCTGATGTACCCTCCTTTGTATTGCACCCGGTACCCAACATTCCAGTTGTACTCTCAGTGCTCCAGATAAGATTTTGAGGTGGGAGTCTTTTACGCCCTATTTTTAATCTTTGAGAGTAAATGTGATTTCAAGAGTAAGAGTGTTATCCTTTGCAAGAGTAAAATGTATGTGATATCCAGCCGACGTGAGGAGAAACTATGGAAATCATTAACATGTGGCAGCTTTCTGCATTAGAGTACACCTTGCATCATTACTCGAACGTCTGGCCATTTGATCTTTCCTGTATATATTTAAATGTTAGAAACTCAAAAACCTAGCCAATTACATAGTAAAGCAAACATGAATTGTATTGTGTTTTGAGGTTCAATAGCAGAATGGGCTTTTGATGTTTAATGATAGTCTTCATTTCCTGGAACTATTACTACCTAATGGTATGCCTGTTATGATACTACAGTGCAGAGGCAAGGACTCCATACTAAATTCTATATTTAATCTTAAGGTCAAATTGTTTATGTACTGCTTTTAGCAAGGCGCTGTACATAGAAAATATTTCACAATTATCACCAAACCAAAGTTGGTACTCCTTTATTGACCTCTAAAGGATAAAAGGCGGAGTTGGGCTTGACAGGATTCCAACCTGCAACCTACAGATCACACACAGATTGCAGCAATGAGCACTCAGCCGGCTAAGCTATCTTATTGGCCAACACCCTTCAATGGTTGTAAACGGAGTATCGACTGAGGTATAATAAACACAGTGCCTAGATGTTGGACAAATCCTGCATGAAGGGCTACATAAAGTTAAATACCTATCTGGATTATCATAGGGACAGGAGTTTGTATTTCAATTACAAATGTAACTTTATTTTGTATGGTTTTTAACAGCGTTTGCACTTCTTGTAGAGTTGGGTTTTGGAGGTTTTAATTGTAGTCCTGAAGATTTGAGAGGCTATAACATGTGATTGCTGTAATGGCAGTCACTCACCTTTTGAGCAAAGACTCTGCTGCCACTGACCATTTATACTAATGTAACCCGTTGACGTTAAGGTTGAATGGATGTAAACTAGACCGTGCATACTGTGTTTATAATTGGAGTGTAAATTATAAGTGTAAAAATGATCTGCCTCTGCATTATTATGCACACAGGAACTCTGAAAAATAAAATTGTGCAATACTGGTTTGCTTTCACTGGGGGGAAAAAAAGCATAATTTGTTAAAGATTAATTCTCAATTGCAACTTAGTTTTCCATCTTATTATACAATCCTAAAATGTTAGGAAAATATGCACAGTGCTTCTGTTTGCTCCATGAGCATCTACACACAACGGCAGAAGCTGAACGGAAAGAAACCATTCCTTTTATCAGTGTGCGATTTCTTCTTTTTTAAGACTTCAGAGAAAAAAATTCTGTTTCAAAGGCTCTTCTCCATGGCCTGCTATTACATCCTTGTAGATAAAAATCAAGTGTTTGGTTTTCTGTCAAGTAGTCTGACCTTTGCACTGCCCTCTGCTCTAAACCTGTGCGTAAATGTGCACAGGAAAATAAAGCTGTCATTCAATATTTTCATGCGTAAAAAGGCCTGATAAGGGTATTATCTGTAGGCCTGCGTGTACCCTCCTCCCCGTGTGGGGGCTGCTCTTAACTCTCAAGTTGTATCCCTCTGCTTCGTCGGCACTCCTTGTGGTGCAGTTACTACTGCTCCCTCCACCATCAACTACGCTAGATTTTGCTGTAGTAGCTCGGCTGCTTCTTTCTGTGCCATCGCTGCAATTTCCTTTGCCTTCTCACCCTTTTGCAATGGTGCGCAATGATTGAATATATCTCCGCCTAACCTTTTGCTTAAATTCCTACCACCTTATGTAATGCCTTCTGCACTTCCTTGGGGCAGACTTTCTTGACCATGTCATGGGGAAAAACACTATGGACCGGTCCTGGGGTTTCCCTCTCTGCCCTGCACATCCCCTTTGTATTATATACTGTACCGGGTCCTCATAGTGCTGCATGGTTCATGCCATTATAGACTGCATATCCAGCATGTTTGGATACGTGTGCCGCCCACATTCTGGCCCTACAGTCATTGAAATGGGCCCTGTCATGGCTGTTGTCCCCTATCCTTCCCCTGGAATACCCTGTCTGGTCTCCTAGTACCACAGCATACCAGCTTATGTTGCCCAAAGTTAAAGTAATACTGGCAGTCTGTTTCTCAGTCATATATCCATTTGCCTTCATTCATGGTAACCAAATAACACCTTAATCAAGTTGTTCCAAGCTCATGTGTGGCCAGGGTACAAAATCAAGCCCTCCGTTATCCAATAATGGGAGCTGTGCCACCTATCAACCTTCCATGACCCTCCCCCCCCTGCTTTCACCTTTATTACCACCATGCACCCGTGGAAAGATCTTAACCTGGGCCTCCACAAACTTTCAACCCGATGCAATATCATGAGTGGGGTCTCATCCTCCCCTTCTCCTCCTGTGTCTCACTTTTCCTCATCCGCAGCTGCAGTGATATCAGCATCAAACCGATCCATAATACAAGCTCCCAGGCCGTGGCCTACCTCTGTTGCCCTTCGGAATACTGACTGCTACCTTCTGTCTCCACATGCACATCCCTAATTGCTGTAATATCAATTTAAAGGGATTGGTTCCTCCGACGTATTCCACATCTGACAGGTAATCGCCACAGCTGTGCAGCTTCGGAACATTTTCGGCTCCTGCGTCGGTGATGTCGATACGCTGTCCTCAAGGGCCTCCGTCGAGCCGACATCACCTTATGTTCTATGTAGGACGCATGATGCCCGTAGCCTCAGTTCCATTTTTTCCATGAATTTGTTCGCTTCGGAGATCTCGGCGCGCCTCGGTTCTTCTGATATCTATCGGTGTTTCGTACTTGGTTTGTGAAATGATCATTTCTTCTTCTTCTACCCCGCGGTCAGGATTCAAGAAGTGTCGGGACTGCGGTTCCAAGATGTCACTTACCGACCTGCACAACGTCTGCCTCTGGTGCCTCGGCGAGGACCACGCCACCGATGACTGTGACGAATGCCAGACTTTGACGTCAAAGGCCTTGCTGAAGCGAAAGAAGCTGCTGTTGATAGGTAGGGTTTCCAAGCCCCGTAAGTTGAAATCCGCGGGGCTTTCGACTGACGATTCGAGGGGTGACTCTCTGCGTCGTCTGCGTAAGTCCAAGGGGTCTCGGTCCCAGAGTGGTTCCCGCCATTCCTCTGCCTCTTCGAGGCACTCGCGGAAGCGCCGTCACTCGTCGCCTTACCCGTCCTCGTGCGAGGACTCCGCCAAACGGCGGATAGCTTGTCCTACCAAGCATTCCTCTCCTGCGGAATGGGACGCATTTCGTAAGGAAATGTTGCCAATTTTCGAGTTGCAGGGCTCTGTTCCGTCCGCGCCTTTGAGAGAAGCCGGCAAGGAACGCGCTAGGGCCACCGTTCGCACGCCTTCTGGCTCGGGCGGTCGGCGCCATTACCAGGAACCTTCGAGGTCCCGGTCAGACAAGGCGGATCGCTCTAGCCATGCCCGCTCCAGGTCCCGGTCCTAGATGCCCTTGAGACTGGTAGAGCCTGTTAGGTCTTCTACGAAGACGTCGGCGCCATGTCCGTCGGGACTCTGTCGAGGCTCTGCCTCCGAGGAAGTCATCGAGGTCTGTCTAAGCCATCGGCGCCGCGCTCGACGACGATGCCGATTTTGTCGACGCCCTCGACGCCTTTTTTGGAGGCTTTACCGGAGGTACCCCATGCATCGGTGGAAACTGAGGAAGGCCCTGCAGAAGTTGGTAAGGCCTGTATTTGAGCCTTTTTCTGTACCCTCATCCAGGGATTTATTCCAGCCTCTGGATTACATCTCTGAGGTGGATGAAGGGTCTGAGGAAGTTCTAGTTGCTGATGAGGTTCCTGATGACTTGTTGTCTGGTCATAGCCAGTTGGAAGACCTGCCGTCAGTCTTTGCACGACGCCAGTGGTCTTGAATCTTCATACAGACGACTCATGTCGAGGATGACTGAGTACTTGGGGTTGTCTGCGCCACCAGTGGATTTTCTGCAGGATGACCTGACGGATGTTTGAATGACCGCTAGGACTGGTGAATGGGGGTTTTCTGCATAAAAGCAGGTCTTTGGGGACTGGAACTTCAGAAGTCGCCACAGGACCTAAAGAATCCGAAGAAGGAGAAGCTGAGCCAACCTGCAACGACACCACCAGCGGAGGCCTGCTGAACCGACTCACCACTTCACAAAGACGGAGAAGATCTTCTTCCAGGAGAGTCTTCTTCCTTTGAGCTGGTGGGGTTAACCAGTTTGCCCTCTTTTTCGCCTTCTTGGATCGTCTCGTGGTCGAATCGCCCGTGCCAAGCACCCCAGCGGCCGGATAGCCACGCTTCACCACTACTGCGAATAAAAGGGTAGTACCTTTTTAACCGGGAAACTCCGCAGCTGGTTTCTGCCCTGGCAGTGCAACGACCTCCAGCTTTCCTCCACGTCGAGATCTTTTCTTCCCCTGGAGGAAGCACCGACTTGGACCCGCTGCCAGGAACAACTACCCCCGCTGGAGCTTTCTCACCATTTCAGGTACTGTGTCCTGCCTGGTCTCCCTTGCAACAGACTGTTCAAGGTGTCCCGTAAATCCTTGACTCTATCCTGGAGTGACCTGGGACCTGTTAACTAACTTTTCTGAACTGATCTAACTCCTTTTTGAACTATCTGCAAAGACTTTTAAAGTGTACTTCAACTGTGTGATCTTGGGCACATTCCGCCTTGCTCTCCAAGAGTGGGCCTGGCCTATGAACATTTTTCTCTACAGTAGACCCTGCCTTTCTTGACTTGCTGTGGTTCTTTAAAAGTGTTGGTATTGTGTGTTTTCCTATTTCTGCATTTTCTCTCCCTTTTTAAATAATTATTGGAGTGCCATCTTGGTTAAGCGCTCACCTCTGTGTTGATAAGTGGTGTTATTTTCCTAAGACTTGTCGAATAATTAATTAGGGAGGTGTATATATTTCTAGTGACTGTTTGAACTTGCTTGACATATTAGTGCCAATGTATTTTTACAAGTGTGTTTTTAAATAAATAATTATATACTTTTATACCAAAGCTCTGGTCAGTGTTTGCTTGTGCTACTGTATTTTTGTACCTAATGTGTATACTCTATATACTGACTAACTCTTCTTGAGAGAAGTCTGACTGCTCAGCCACAGCTACCAGGTAAATCTGGGTGGTACAGACTGCTACCAATTGGGTTTACTGCCAACACCTGTAGTCTTAAACTTTTTTGCAGTGGTCCCTAAGGGAACTGCACAGGTTCCTGCCTAACCGTGACTACGCACCCCACTCCGGAGAGTTTGGTGGTACAGGCGGCTACGGCCCCAGCAAAGCAGGTGTCATATCCAACCATCCCCCCTGGTAGGGAACGACAAACGTTTTGATGGCTGGGCGAAGAAAGTGTTTTCTTCAGGGGGTATGGCTTTACAGGCAGCCAACTCCGTGTGCCTTAGCACGTTTCACTCACACTCTGTGGAATTGTCTCTTTGGTGGCTGAACATATTCCCGAAGGGGAGGAACAGGATGTTTTTCTTGCTCTCGTTCAGGATGGCAAGGATGCCATGTGTGAATCCGTTCAATGGGGTCTGGACATGGCAGACTGTGTCAGCCGGTCCATGGCGGCGAGCACCGTGCTGCGCAGATTTGCATGGTTGCGGAAGTCAGAGTTTGCTCCTGATGTACAAGCCCGGCTTATCAACATGCCCTTTGATGGTGTCCATCTTTTTGGCAGCAAGGCTGACGAGAGCCTTGAGAGGTTGCAGACCTCCAAAGCTGCAGCGAAGTCGTTGAGCGCTGCAGTTCGCCAACCTCTGCCTTTTCGTCCCAGGGGACAGCAATGGAGGGGAGGTTCCTTTCGATACTACTCTTCCTTTGGTAGATCGAGGGGAGCTGCAAGTCAAAGGGGCCACCGTAGGAGTACCAGAGGTGGAAAACAGGGTACTCGAGTTGCCAAGGCAGCTCGGGCAGTTGCCTCTTTGCCCTCAGGCACTGCCGCAGCCGCCTCAGCTCAGTCATTAGGCCATGTCCCATGGTTCGCCGGTTGAGGGGGAAGGCTGGCGCAGCATCTTGTAGAATGGCGTGCCATTACTTCAGATGTGTGGGTTCTGGAGATCATAGCCCACGGCTACTGTCTTCCTTTCCGGCAGAGGCCTCACGACAATCCACCAGGGAATCTCTCTTTGAAGAGTCCGGATCCGCTCCTTGTGCAGGAAATCAAATCCCTGCTGGAGAAAGGCGCCATAGAACTGGTGCCTGTAGCGGAGAGGAACAAGGGATGGTATTCCCCAGATTATTTGATCCCGAAAAAAGACGGGGGATTGAGACCCATCATGTTCTTGCGTGGTTTGAACAAGCTCCTCAGGAAGGACAAGTTCAATATGGTTGCTCTCTCTGAAGTCCTCCAGGCCCTTCAACTTCAGGACTGGTTGGTGTCTCTAGACCTCAAGGACGCTTACTTTCATGTGCTGATTCATCCCAAGCACAAGAAGTACCTGAGGTTTGCGCATTGTCAGTTTCGGGTCCTGCCGCTCGGATTGACCTCCGCCCAGAGGGTCTTCACCAAGCTCATGATGGTGATGGCAGTGTATCTCAGGAAAGTGGGATTCACGTCTACCCCTACCTGGATGATTGGTTGATCAGGGCGCTCTCTCAAGCAAGTCATGGATCATCTGTCAGTCACCTGCCACTCCCTTCACAGGCTGGGCTTCTCCCTCAACTTAAAGAAGTCCCACTTGACACCTGCCCAGCAGCTCCAGTACATCGGAGCAGTGCTCGACACATCCCTGGGGCTGTTTTCCTCCCAAGGTGAGGGCTCATCCCATTGTGCAAATGGACAAGTTTCAACATGCCCAGAGTCTCCCAGCGTTTGAGTTCTTGAGGTTGCTCGGCCTCATGGCATCCTGCATTCTCCTGGTGCCAGAGTCCAGGCTGCGGATGAGATCTCTGCAGTGGGCTCTGAAGATGCAGTGGTCAGTCCTCCGGCAGGATGTCGGATCCCGTTCAGGTGCTGCCCTCGGTTGCCCAGGATCATCTGTGGTGGGCCGTCAATGGCAATCTGATGAAAGGGGCTCCATTTTGGCTATCTTGGCCAGAGGTGACGCTTGTGACGGACACATCCCTCACGGGATGGGGAGCTCATGCCAACGAGTTGACAGTCAAGTCGTTGGTCTCCGTCGGAGTCCAGACTCCATATCAATCTGTTGGAGCTGAGGGCCGTCAGGCTAGCCCTGAAGGCTTTTCTGCCGTCTGTGCGGGGGAACACTGTCCTGATTCTGATGGACAATACAGTGGCCATGCACTACCTCAACAAAAAGGGGCGGGGGGCAGGGTCTCTCCCTCTGGGCAGACAGGCGATGCAGCTCTGATTCTGGGCCATCCAGCAGGAAATTTCAATCTCGGCAGTTCATCTGGCTGGAGAGGAAAATGCAGCGGCGGATGCTCTGAGCAGGCAGAGCACGGTCTCTCACGAGTGGGAGCTGGCTGAGGAGATTCTCCTGGAGATCTTCGCCTTTTGGGGGACCCCACAAGTGGATCTCTTTGCCACCAGTGTCAACCGGAAGTGCGAAAGATTCTGCTCACAGGAATTTTCTCCAAAAGGAGCCTTAGGGGATGCGTTCGTAGTGGAGTGGTCCTTCGCACTGCTGTACGCGTTTCCTCCAGTCCCTGTCATTCTGCAAGTGCTGCAGAGGTTACAGAGGTTTGGTTCCCTGAATGATGCTCATTGCTCCGGCATGGGCCAGGAGAATGTGGTACCCGGACCTTCTCGACATGTCCATCTGCCCTCCATGCTGTCTTCCCTACCAAGACGATCTGCTCTCACAGGAGGAGGGGGGGGGGGGTCAGGTTCTCCATCCAGAGGTCAAGTCCCTCAACCTTCATGCTTGGCTTCTGAAAGGTTGAGGTATAAGGATTGGGACCTCCCTGAAGACGTGATGGAGGTGTTGCTTTTAGCCAGAAGACCTGCAACAAAGTCCCTGTACCATTGCCGTTGGAGAAAGTTCTGCGACTGGTGCAGGATTAAGGATGTGGATCCTTTTTCATGTGCCATTCCTGTGGTTCTGTCTTTTTTGCTTTCGTTAGCCTACAAGGGCCTGCAAGTGGGTACCATTAAAGGTTACCTGGAGGTGCTGTCCATATTTAAGCGCTTGTCTGAGGTGTGTTCTTATTTTAAAATTCCTTTGATTTCTCAGTTTCTGAAAGGGCTCACTCGTGTGTTCCCACCGTCTCCTTTCCAGGTGCCCGGCTGGGATTTGAAACAGGTTCTAAAATTCCCCATGGGAGCTCCGTTTGAGCCTTTACATTCTTGCCCTTTGAGACTGTTTACCTTAAACAGTATTTTTAGTTGCGGTTACTTCCGCTCGCAGAGTGAGTTAGTTGCAGGCACTTTCGTTAAGCCACCCTTCAGTGTTCCTATAAGGACAGGGTTGTCCTTAGGGTTCGTCCTTTTTTTCTGAAAATTGTGTCGGAATTTAATTTAAGCCAGAAGGTCATTCTTCTGGCGTTCTATCCTCCTCTGCATCCTGTTAAGGAAGAGGAGAGGCTCCATAGGTTGGATCCTAGGAGAGCTTTAAATTTCTACATCTCACGCATGTCCCGGGTCAGAGTGGACGATCAGCTCTTTGTAGGATACGCTGGAAGGCGTTTGGGACAAGCTGTTACTAAACAGACTTTGTCTAGATGGATTATCTTGACAATTTCTGAATGTTACTGCTTGGCGGGGTAAGGATCCTCCAGTAGCCTTACAGGCCCATTCTACTAGGGTTGTGGCTGCCTCTACTGCCCTGCAGAGGGGTGTTCCCCTTCGTAACATTTGTGAAGCAGCCACATGGGCCTCTGTCCATACTTTTGTAAAACGCTACTCCCTGGATTCCATCCATGAGCAAGATTTGGCTTTTGGCAAGGCAGTCCTCTAATTGGGCATTGTAAAATCCTAAATTCTTTTCCCACCTCCTTACGTTGGTACTGCTTTGGGAGTCTGTCATAGATGTGCAATACGTCGGAGGAACCAATCCCTTCGAAGAACAAGATACTTTCTTACCTGGTAATGTTCTTTCGATGGGATGTTCCGACGTATTCCACGTCGCTCCCTTTCTACCTGCCCCTCTACAGAATGTCTTATGCGATTGCAGCTTTCGTTCCACAAGACTTTCTGTAGTCATTCTGGCAGAAGATTGGTGCCCCACGTTCTGGGGGAAAAACTACAACTGAGGCTACGGGCGTCCTACTTATAACATCTGAGGACAGCATATCGACGTCATCGACACTGTCATAGATGTGGAATATGTTGTCGGAACATCCCATCGAAAGAACGTTACCAGGTAAGAAAGTAACTTGTTTATCTAATCCGGGGCCATTCATCTGTTCCAGTGTGGGCTCTCTGCCCATCCCCACCTGTTCAACTTCCACCTAGCCGACTCTTCTGTGTTCCTTAAAGCCTCCTCTAAATCCTCCTATGGTTTTCGCGCTGGTTGCCTACGTGATTGAGTGGCTGTAGATGCTTTGGGGTCCTGGATATGCTCAATCTGGGCCGGCGTTGAAGGAGGGGCAATAGCGGGTAATGGGGCATATGTAGGATTTGTGTACCCTGCCGCTGCGTGTGTGGGGTAGCACCTGAGCTGGGGGAGGCTGCACTGCTGGTACTGTGTTCGGTGGTGTGGGGCAACCCTGGGCATTCGGGACATTGGGAGCAGATGGAGCCGGGACACGTTGCTGGTGGCCTGCTCACGGTTTTCGTCGTCGGGTGGAACATCCTCCAGATCCTCCGTAGTTTTAGAATCCCATTTCTGTTTTTCAATTTCTTCCTCTTATAGTTGGCTGCTAAGAACGTGTACATATGGCCGAAGACTACCTTGTTTGCTCACTGTTCTGGCCTTGGGTTATACATTCTTTTGCTCGTCATGGGGACACTCGCTCCTGATACTTCATAATTTTCTCCCGACACAATGGGAGGGCCGTACACATATAATCCAATGGATTCAATGGCTCCATTTTAATGGCACCTATTTGCTCTTGGCATTCTTAATCAACCCAGGCTCTGATCCAGTGTGCTGTTGTGCCCCTCTCCTACCCCTATCCGATTTCTGTCCCCTCTCCTCACTTGTCACTCTTTTCTCGCACCTAATTTTCCCCCACACCACTACAATCCCACACACACACACTTTGTCATTCAACAAAATCGTATAAAACAAACCTGGACCCCACCTCGGTCCACACCACCCCAATAAAAACACAAATTACTATTTGTCCTTGGGGCCCCCTTTATATCCAGTGCAGGGATCCCAGGTCCTCTCAATATACTGGGCCGCTACATATGCTGGGCCTCTACCCTTATTGCTCTTTTCTCTTTAGATCTGTAGTGCAGCCGTTTCCCCTAATCGGAGAGGATCCCGTTACTCTCATCCTTTCACCTCCTATAACAAAGAACATATGCCAAGTTGTCTTTCCACTCCACATCCATCTCCGCACCCATGCTCACGCACTCACCCCATTCCCTAATGGCTTTCTCCCACAAAAGGTGCACTTGCATCTATGTGCTCTCCCGAGTTACTCTGTCACAGCGTCCCATCAACGGCCTGCACAATCCAGGAGCAGCGCCCTGCTTCAAAGAGCAGACAGGAATACAGGCAACATGACGCCTGTGTAAACCTCCATTTTGTGCACAGGGGACTGGTCACTGCAGGTGGGCACAGCCTTTTCGGATGTGCGGCAAGGAATACTCTGTACTGTGGAGGGTCTGGGATCACATTGGGGGAGGTTGTATGGGGGGGAGGGGGGATGTTAGAGAGGGGGGTCACCAAATTTGTACACCAAGACCTTAGACAATATAAATAACTCCCATAAGGAAAAAGGCTTGGTGCACCTCTTTGCAAGTAAAACAAGATTTATTTTGTATACAAAAAGGTTGTATTTGGTCAAAATGACAGAATCCAAATGACCTACACTACCAAATTACCAAAAATAGCTACTACTAAATGTCCTACTGACTAAATGTTCGTAGGACATTTGTAGCATCTATTTGGTGGTGTAGGTTTATTTATTTTTCTTCTTTTTTGGGTCAGAACAGTTGTCTCCACAGTTAAACCGACTTGCAAAAAAGGCTGCGGGGGTGTCCCATGAAACACCCAGCTCACTATACTGTACAGCATAGTGGGGGTTGTAGGGGACAACCCTGCAGCTGACCAGGGGGAAAAAAGGAACCTGCTGCGCCAGTTCCTGATCACGGAAGTGAAAGGGAGCTGGTGTTACAGGGACCAGCGAGACTGAAGGAAAGGTAAGTGGGGGGTGTGGGCGGGTGGGGGGTGTTTAGCGGTAGGGGATTAGGGTTTCTTTAGATTTGGGGTTTTTACCTTGCATGACCGAATGGGAAATGTACGAACAACTTTGCATTACGTACTTTTCTCATTCAGTCATTTCCATCGCGGTTATTTCTGCAGCAGTAAAACCCCAATTCAAAAAGCTGACAGAAGGTCCCATAGAACCAAACTGACACCAAGATCTGCTAGTTGAAAGCAAGTACGAGGTTTTTAAGCAAAGAAATATTCATGACGCAAACAATGCACATTGTTAATCCCCCACCACCCTCATTGGTTACCACCTATATGCATACTACCTGTCCCCTATAGTCTCTTGTCTGATTTGCCACATTCTAATCTACCCCTCCCCTCTTAACACGTGGTCCCCCTACTCCGTGAACTTGGTTCCCAGCACTGGATTGGTCAGTTACCTGGGACATTACCAGGCCCATCGCCTTGTCACATAGTGTGCACCTGGCCCCTGGCATGAGCTCAGCAGACCACTCAGAGGTCAAATTGGGCCTTTGAAATGGTGCGCTTCTCACGATACCAGACACGTCGCCCCAGCACGGGACTAGATTTGTTGGCTCTTACCAGAAATTACCAGAAAGGATGTTCTGCTCCTCACACCCCCACCCACTTATTTGTTATTTATAATGTGCCAAATACACAGGTGTTTTGAGGCGCAACAAAACAAGAGGGTGGAAGGAACATGGAACAAAACAAAAACTATCCTACTATGCTTTGTGACATTCGGAACTTGCAAGTGCAGTAAAAAAAGTGCAGGGGTAGGTGGAAAGTGCTTGAAAGGGCGTGAGAAAAGGCAAGGGTCAGGGGAGACCAGGTGGACCAAGCCAGGGGAAAGCCCAGTGGGCAGGACAGTCCATGAGTAAGTGCGAGGTAAGAGGCTGGAAGGGCTACAAGGAAGCAGGTCCAGCCAGGCAAATGCAGGTTGGGGCGTTATCCTGGGAGACAAAGTAGTGCCGGGATAGACGGAAATGGGGTGGGCTTGGTGCCCTAAAGAAAGGGAACAAAGGAGAAAAGGAAGGTCTTGAGATGCTGCTGGAATTTAAGATCTGTCTGAGAGGGGCAGAGAGGCCACCTGCCTAGAGAGATCTACCCCCACATTTTGCTTGGAGAATCATCTGATCTGCAGTGAGTTGGAGCTAGACGACTGAAGGGCACTACTAGCACAGAGGTACTTGGGAGAGCTAGTTGGATGTAGAGGGGTCCCAGGCCCATAAAGCTTTGTCGATTATGCAGAGGGTCTTGCACTTGACCCTCGCAGCAAACGGGAGCCAGTGGAGAGATTTTAGGACTGGAGAGATGCGGTCCCTAGATTTGAGGGCAAGGATGGGTCTTGCACGCCTATTCTGGATTAGTTGAAGGGAGGAGTTGGGCAGATTAAGGAAGAGACTGTTGCAGTAGTCCAACCTGTACAGGGCCAGAGCTCTGCAGACATTGATTTTCTGGGAGGAACGGGGAGGAAAAAGAAAATGCCTCAGAGGTGCAGCTGAAAGTGGGCCTTCTTGGCAAGGTCTGTGATAAGGGGAGAGAGGAGTCGAAGAGGACACCAAGGTTTTTTTCCCTCTCAGGAAGGTGAGGGGGAGGTGGGCCAACGTGTGTGTGAGGGGGGCGTGTGTTGGGGTGGGGGGGTGTCGCAGGTGCCCCAATGAGAAGGATCTGTCTTACTGGCATTAAAGCAGAGATCATTGGCAGAGCACCATTCCTGAATAGCAGACAGGTAGTCAGAAATGAGAGAGGAAGAGTAGGAGGGGGGAAGCTTGAAGGAGAGCTGTCATACGCATAACAGTGGAAGTTAAAGAAGGTGGAGATCAAGTAGATGTTGAACATCCAAGGCGAGATGATAGAGCCCTGAGGGACTCTGCAGGTGGACAGTGAGATGAAAAGTGCCCTGTTAAACCTGGGAAGGTCGGTCCGAGAAGGTCAACCAGTCCAGAGCCAGGTTCATGATGCCAAGGGCATGATTGACCATATGAACGGCAGAGGAAAGGTCAAGAAGGATGATAATGCAAGGAGAGTGATTCAGGAGAGCAGTTTCTGTGGCTCTGGCAGCTACTCAAAAGCCTGACTTGTGGCTGTGGAGACAACCAACAGATTCAGTGAGGTGGATAAGATGGGTGATGGCCAGCTTCTCCAGGATTTTGCCCAGGAATGGGGTAATGGAGATAAGGACGGTAGTTTGCCGGACAGTAAGGGCCAGTGGAAGGCTTTTTGAGGAGCGGTTGCATAAGGAGTGCTTGAGGAGTGAGGGGGGAAGGATCCAGTGGCAAAGGAGTGATCGCAGAAATCTGCCAAGGCTTGTAACAAGGGAGAACATGTTGTCCTTGATGGTTCTGGAGGAGCAGGGGAGCACCTGTTTGGAGGGGACCTTCATAGAGCAGACTTGTCTAGAAACCTCATCGTGTGTTACAGGATCAAATGAGGTTCAGAGGAGAAGTGGAGACTGCATTTTGAAAAGTTTGGCTGTGTTAATGGCCACAGAGATGCAGGCTTGGATAAAGGGCCTCTTATTCAAGGAGATGGACTGTATTGCCTTTGCAGCAGGCGGCAAGCCAGTTGGTCAGAGTATGTGCTTGAGGCCTGCCACGCCCGCTCAGCCACTCTGCACTTGCATTTCAGAGAGGCCAGGTCGGATTCATACCAGGAATTTCACTTGAAGACAGGTTTCATGCGGATCCTTATGAATGGGGCAAGAATGTCAAGAGTGTTGGAGATGGAGATTTGAAGGTAAGTAAGGGCTGTTTCAGGGTGAGTCAGTGGTAGGAGTAGGAAGGGGAGTGAAGGACCATGACTGTGCCATTTAGGTAGACATTAATGATGACGCTAGAGGATAGGAAGTATGCCAAGAGTACCTCCCAATGGGTGCCAATATTAACGGGAGAAGAAGAGAAGGGGGAGAGCACAGAGACCATAAGTGGAATCCATACATCTGGTGAAGAAGCGACAGAGGATGTCTGTGAGTGTGCCTGGGGGGAAGCATTGACATAGGTGTCCGCAATAGGTAGGCCTGGATTTGAGACAGGAGATCCATCTTGAAATGGTTCATTCCAGACTTCTTCAGAGGGTTATAAGATCGATGATAGAATAGCAGTTAGAGAGGATGGGGGAGATTGAGAGCACCACTGAGGGATAGTGCAGGGAGGGAGGGAGGGAGAGAGAGAGGGAGGGAGGGAAGAACTGCAGAGCACGACACCAACAGCAATGGCGCAACTAGAGTCAATTGCCCACAAAGGGAAAAGGTGATGGGTTACATCCTATAGCTACAGCACAACACCTAGAGTCAGTTATAAGGAACAAGGGAGGACCCTAGATATAGGGGGAAAAAGTGGGAAAAGCTTAATTTATAAACACAGCAGCAAATGCAAGAACACACAGGTTTGACTGTCGTAGAAAAGAGGGAAAGCCCCACAGGCTAGTTATGACAATTCACCAAAGCCTGATGAGGATAACCTACAACTGCCCCTTATCAGTTGCCCACCTGCAGTACATCATCTTGTTCTCTCGAGGACCACATAAATTGTCCTAGTTCTGATGGATTTAGGTTCTCTATTTTCCGACCAGAAGGCAGTTCAAATTGAATGGCCATTGTTCCGGGGGGGGGGGGGGGGGTAGTTGGGGAGGGAAGACGGCACAGGTGAGCTTGAGACCTCTATCCTGGCTCCTTTGGGTTTGTCCTTCAGGATGGGCACAACCCTGCTCTTGCTCTGCCATTCACCTTCCTTTCTAGTCTTGTAGGCTTACAGCTTGATACAATTAAACCATTAGCTGCTCAGCACAAATGCCATTATTCTCAGCGTCACTACTGGGGCTTGGGGAAGGGAGAATGATTCAAACGCTTCGTGCCGCGCTGTTACACCTCCCAACAGGGAATCTAAAATGCTAGGTCTCACTTCCAATATGGAGGTGCTTCAGTATTTCCTGCACCCAGGCCCTGTGTCTACATCATCATTGTTGCACATTATATTTCACAACTGCTACGCAATATCACTGGTGCCCTATACCTGGTCATACTTATGCTTCTATAACTATTACATAAAATAATGCATTGGCTATTCCCATATGCGCCATGCACCTTCACTTTTTCATGCGCTAATAGATTGTTATAAGCCTGAATCGTGCATCCCAACACAAACCAAATAGGGGTTCATGGTTACATTAAAGTCCCCCAATCAGTATTGGCACCCTCTCCAACCGTAAAAATCAGACTCGCTTAAAGGACATTCAGGGCCAGGCCCTTCATCGGAATCATTGTAATACGCCTGTACATTGAAAGGGAAGCCCTCTGCTCCTAAGGATGTCAACCCCCGTCTTACTCCAACTAGAAGAGAATTGTCTGAGATAAAATTTGTGTCAGTCTCCATTTGTCAGCCTTCAGCAGATGGGTCTTCTGCAACAAAGCTATATAATGACAAAACAGCCTCTGTTTTGATTGGATGTTTGTCCCATCACATTTAATTTACCAATATGCATGGAACTCAGTTATTTGGCTGTTCATCTGACACACGCTCAATCATTAGAACAAGCACCCCTCAATTTTGCCTTTCCTCTTGTTCTTTGTGCACTGCTTCTTCCAAAGTGCTTGGTTTTGTCCACATGCAGCAGTTTCACATGAAACTAAGTGATTGTTAGGTCACATGAAACACCATCTGCCTTTCTACATATTCCTTGCAAATCCAACCAAGCTCACTAGATAACAAGTAGAAGACAATAGTCTAGTCTGCAATTGGGGTGCTCTTCCCCCCCACCTGCTTGTCAGTCAACCATATGTATTTTTTTTATTTTTTACTTGTATATGGTTTACATAAAGACCTTTACAATCAGATGCATCAAAATTCATAAAGATTAAAATACAATCCTCACAAATTTTACAAATACATAAAATACCTGCATCACTTTTTTCTGAAATAAGGTGCCTTCATATACATAAGCTCCACATAATCCTAAAATAGGTGGCAACAGAAAAGGAAAAGAGAAAATGCAAGAAAGCAAAAGAAGACTGAGGAAAATTTAGGATGGGATTTGTACGACCAAATGCTTTACATACAAATAGGACAATATAAAAACTTTACTAGCTAAAAAGTTTGTATTATTCTAAAATCTCATGTAACTATTTGGGAAAATATGTCCAAAAATAGGACAGCTAATAATCTCTCTCCAATAGCAGCAATGTTCAGACTTCTACTTAGGGCGAAAGAGTTGGGGCGTGGTCAGGAGCGCCAGCGATGCGGCGGCTTCCCTGATGGCCTCTCTCCGTAACCCGCGGCAAAGATCTATAATTTAATTGTTTCTGATCGGATCAATACAGCAGTCAGATTTATGGCAACCGGAAGACCGGGGGCACCTGCTGCTGCCCAGTAAGGCTCCGCTAACCCTCTGGTTGGCTTTGAAATAGCCTGGTCCCTCACGTGAGCCCAGACTTGGCCCGGCGCTTCCAAGATGGCGGACGGGACGAAACTCGTCCAGACGAGAAGCGTGAGGGGAGCCCCTCCCTCTCGCCCAGACTCGGATGCAGATGTGGAGCCTCTGGAAAGCTGACAGCACCGGCGGTGTAACGGGGGAGACCAGCAGGCTCGTTGGCTGAGTCGTGCAGGAACGACTGAATCGGGCGGCGGGTGGCCTTCCTCTTCCCCCTCCCCCTATACCCTCTCCCAATCCTCGGGAGTGACTTCTACAGGGAGGTGACGAGCTCTATGCCCGAGGTGCCGGTCGAGCGGGAGCTCCCGAGCCTGGGCTTAGCATCGCCCTCCGGAGACGGACGAGGGAGCCTCCAGTAGCCTGCTGCAATCAGGCTCCCCAGAGGCATCCGACGGCTGCGGCCAAGGTCTTCCGGGCACGGAAAAGGTGAGCACGCTGCAGCGAGGCCCTGGGTGGTACTGGCGACCAGCTGCTACTCAGAGGGTCTGACGGCTCTACTGTTTCTGTGCACCTCTTAGGCCCCCCCAACTTCCAGGGGTGCCCCGGCCCACTCTCCCCTAGTTAAGCACAGCCTGAGGCCTACCACCAGCAGCGGCACCTCCTGGGGTCCTCCCCATGGAGCCCGGTAAGAGACTCCCGGCTTTCTGACATTACCCTGCTACCAAAAGGTATCGCGCTGGCGACACAGCGACCCCAGCACAACTTCAACACCAGCACTACAAGAGCCTGGGATTAAGTTCCCCGCCGCGCCCCACTAACCAGTTGCTTCCTGGTGCACCCCTGCCCATTGGTCTCCACTATCTCCTGGGTGTACCGGGTCTCCACCTCCATGGCAGGAGTGATTCCCCCCCCCCCCCCCCCCACCCCCTTGCCATCATCGGATCCCAAGTGGCTTAATCAGAGGCTCGGCCTCCTCCTCTCCATCGCACCTGAGGCCTAGTGATCGGCACTCCGAATCCTCCTTGGGACCGCAGCCTATCGTCACCTGACAACCTGGGAGCCTCTGCCAAATAAGGAGAACATTAGAGCATAGCTAACCTTTTCAATTTAAGCATAACAGTCCCAGAACCCAGAAAGTTCGGCGTCGTAAACCCCGCAGGATGCCGAAGCTGGCTAAAGCAACCAAATCCTCGGACATCTCCACCATGCTGCAGCAGCGGACAAGACAAAGAAATCGGACCCCTCCCCGAAATTAACCCCACAGAAGGCCCCAGAGGAACAGGGAAAACTGGCCACTAAGGAAGACATCCAGGCCTTCATGTGGGACATCAAAGCGGAGTATTGGTCCTGCATGACAGAGCTGTCCACTCGAATGGAACAGACAGATCAACGACTCACAGAGGCGGAGCAAAGGCTGGGCGAAGTTGAGGTCCTGACCCAGAGTCACGATGCCAAACTAATAGATATGAGACGCGAGATCTAAGCGTTGCAGAATAGGAATGAAGTGCTGGAGTTTAAGCAGGAGGACCTAGAAAACAGGGCTCAAAGAAATAACCTGCGTATCCGAGGGGTCCCATCAACGATCCAAGACAGAGCTGCCAGAATATATAGGCAATGTCTTCCAAGCGCTCCTCCCAAACATGGACAAAGCCCAACTGATCCTGGACCGCACTCATAGGCTGCGCCCAAGACGAGTGGAAGACTCGGACGCTCCCCCGGATGTAATTACCAGGGTCCATTTCTACACCACTAAAGAAGCCATCTCGGCTATAAGCCACACCAAGGACGAGCTCTCGTTCATGAGTACCCAGCTCCAGATATTCCAAGACCTCTCCCTGATGACCGTGCAGAAAAGAAGAGCCCTTAAACCCCTAACCCTATTCCTGCAGAACCAACAGATACGCTACAGATGGTTGTTCCCTTCCACACTTCAATTCACGTTCCAGGGAAACCAGCGCAAAATAAGCCATCTAGAAGACGCAGAGTCCATCCTACACCCAAACTCTCCGGAGGCCTCGCCCGTCCATAGTCCACTCCATCCCCCAGGAGAGTCGGAGCAGTTGCCCCAGAGACAGCGGCAGCAGCCCTGGTATAAAGCACAGAGACACTGGAAGGTAAAATGATCCTGCCACGACTGACGGCCACAAAATGACCGATCCTATAACTAAAGAATCAGGTGATGCTGCAGGTCCCGAGCGGCCCATACCCCACTCCAAGGAGTATGTCATCAACCCACCCTTGGAGACGAACCCAACTATGTGGTTTGATCCTAGCCCCGTTGGCTGGGAGGACAGTTACGGCCCAGTTGGCCGTGGGAAGGACCGCATTGGTAAATTCGGCCCCCCACTCAACTAAAAGTTTACCCTCCCGTTGGAGGAAATATAAAACCCAGCCGCAGGAAAACCACGCCGAATCTAAGCCCCTAGATCAGTGGTCTTCAAACTTTTTTGGCCAGGGCCCCCCTGAGCAAAATTTGGGCAGGTCGGGACCCCCCAGAAATGCCAAATGGACAGTATATATTGCGCGCCGTCACCTGCTCCCATCAAAGTCGCTGGGCTCCCTCATCCCACTCCTACCCAGTCGCTGGTCTCTCCCCAGCCCATCACACACCCAGGGCTCTCCCCACTCTGCTCCCATCACTATCCCATGGTTCCCGCCCATTGTGCTCCCACCATAGTCCCTCGGTTCCCCCATCCCGTTCCCAACACAGTCTGAGGGCCAGTGGCGGCTGGTGAATCTTTTTTAAGTGGAGGGGCATTAAGGGGAGGTTCGGGGGGGGTTTCCCCCTGTGAATTTTTTTTTAAATAGGTTAAAATGTTGCATTGTAGAGCATACTTTTAACAAAAAATGGGTAAATAGCCAAACAGTTTGCAATTGTTGCTGGGAGTCCAGGGGGCAGGCATTGATATTTTATTTCTATCGCGCTCGTACACAAGTGTTTCAGAGCGTGACAAGGCAAGGGAGGGGAACAGAGGAGAATAAAACCGCGATCTTACTAGGCCCAGTGACATTGAGAACGCGCAAGTGTGAGGGGAAAAGTGCATGGAAGG
This sequence comes from Ambystoma mexicanum, assembly GCF_040938575.1. Taxonomy (NCBI): domain Eukaryota; kingdom Metazoa; phylum Chordata; class Amphibia; order Caudata; family Ambystomatidae; genus Ambystoma; species Ambystoma mexicanum. Next base: position 1,015,574,740 of record NC_090921.1, on the reverse strand, counting down.
GGGGAGAAGTGGAAAGTGCGAAGCAGAGGAGAAACAGATAAATAAAAACAATGAACATAAACGTACCTTCTGCATTGGCCTGTGTGTGGGTGCTGAAACGGCCTGCTCCAGCTGCTCTGTCCGTATGTGCGAGGAGGCGCAGGAGCTCCCCCTCGGACATACAGACATGCAGTGCCCCAGCCAGCATTTCCAATGAGCTATGCAATGCTGGCGAAGCAAAACGCCCCAGCACTTGCATGGCTCAGTGAGCATGTGCGGCTGGGGAACTAAACTGAACTGTCAAAGGGAAACAGTGTTTCCCTTTGACAGTTCAGCCAGCCCAGGAGCACTCCATTAGCTGGATAAAGCAGCTGAGGGAGTGCTCACTGTTTCACTGGGCTGGCTCCTTAGCTCCACCATAATGGGTGAGGGGCCACTGGGTGGGCGCCTCTTGCCATTATGGATGAGCCGCCAGGCTCGGACAGGCCTATAGGGCAATGCCTGTACCAAAAATGTAAAATGCTAGTTTGGGCCAATCAAAATGGGCCACCATTTTGGCCAATGTGGACCATTTTGATGAGTTACTTAACTATGCAGTTAGTAATGTTGACCATTGTTGCTGAATATATCACAATTTACTTACATTTTAACACAAAGCACCCCTTTGGGTACTATTGAAACAGTGGGCTTCATAACTACTCTGGCGGTAGCTGTGCCGGTAAAACCGGCACGGCTGCCACTGGAGTTGCATCCGGGTCTGGCACCCGCGAATGGGCAATTACTAGGTCATGCCGAGTTAGGCGGACATGATAATTGCCCTTTCGAAGGTGCCGGTAGATCCCCATTCCCATTTGAGCCCCATATGGCTCAAATGGGAATGGGGAGCTCGGATGCACCGGCACCGTTAATAACGGTGCTGGTGCATCCGACGAGCTGAGGTCAGACCTGGCGGGGGCTGTCAAGCACCCACGAGCACAACTCTTACTATGGCGGAACGGTAGCAACGGTGCCGGTAGCTTACCAGCACCGTTGTTACTGGTCCGCCATAGTAGTAATGAGGCCCAGTCTGTGACTAAAGGAATGAATATCCATTTACAACTGTGGGCCACTTTTTCATTGTTGCCTGAGACAGTTTCATGCTTCAGCCCGCCCATGTGGGCCACCCCTGCCCATTTCTTCCAATCTAAAAAAAAAAAAAAAAAAATCTTTTTTCATGCTGACCTCTCAGGGCCCCCCTGGGATGCACCAGCGGACCCCTAGGGGGTCGCGACCCACAGTTTGAATACCACTGCCTAGATGATGGCTGAGAACCTCCATTCTCCCCGCTCAGATCAGTTCCCAGAGGACGCCCAGGAGTCTCCACTTCCACACCAGAAACTGAAATTCTTGACAATGAACATCACGGGTCTCAACGCCCCACAGAAGAGGAAAGCGATACTGAGGCGTTTACAGAACGACAAGGCCTCCATAGTCTTCCTCCAGGAGACACATCTGACCCCAGCCGATTTCACCCGGCTCCGTGATCGGCAATTTCCGCTAGTTTCTGGCGTCGAATGGAACTAAGAAGGGTGGTACAGCGATCCTGTTTGCCAATGGCCTCAGGCCGCAAATCTTGGACTCCTTGCTTTGCCCGGATGGCCGCTTTGTAGCGGTAAAATGCCGAATCTTCGGCCAACTTTACACGTTGATCTCGGTGTATGCTCCTAATGAGGAGCAAGAGCAATTCTATTCAGCCCTAGAAAGTGCCCTCCCACCATTTGCTGAGGGCCAAACTATCATCGGAGGAGATTTTAACAGAGTTCCTGACCCATTGATAGACAGGTCACATCCTCCTGCTCGTAGAGACTTCGGCTCGGCGACAGCGTTACTCAAACTATTTAGAACTCTGGATGTACTGGATACCTGAAGAGTCCTCCATCCTGAGGTTCGGGACTACTTGTTCTACTCTTGCGTACATAGAACTTATTCACGCATCGACCTCCTCCTGGCCTCCCCGCAGGTCTTGGCATTTACAGAGGAAGCTCTCATCGGGCCTAGAATCCGCTCAGATCATGCCCCAATAACCTTAACGCTCAGAGCCCATGACCCTAACCCAGCCCCGCGACGCAGATGGTCCCTTTCTGACCTGATACTAGGAGATATGTCAACAAGAGATGTGATGGCTAAAGCAATAAAAGAGTTCTTTGAAGAAAATAAGAATGAAGATACCTCCCCAGCAAACACATGGGACGCAATGAAGGCGGTGGTGAGAGGGGTGTTAATCTCCAGAGGAGCAGCCTACCATAAACAAAAATAGATCCGCCGCAACCTAGAGGACGAGGTGCAGGAGGCAGAGACATTATGCAAAGCCAGAAACTGGTCCCCAAGAACCTACCGAGCCTTACAGGCAGCCTGGAAGAAGTTGGAGGCCCACTATGCAGAGGATACAGCCCAACTTCTAGCCAAAACAAAACCAAGCTACTACGCCAGAGGTAATCAAGCAAATAAATTCCTGGCGGAAAAATTAGCAAGAGTCAAGAGGAACACAATTATAGGCCTGTGGGATCCCCAGGGCACAGTGCAGTTCGCTGATCGTGATAAACTGCGGATCGCAGAGGCCCACCTTGCAGATACAATGTCGGCAACCCCGAGATCCAGTGAAGAGCATATCTACTTGCAGGAGGCCACCTTACCTAACATCACAACCACAAGAAGGGAAGAGCTGGAAGCCCCGATTGCCAGTGAGGAAGTCAACGCGGCCATTAAAAGCCTGAAATCAAGAGCTCCAGGACCAGATGGGTTCTTGCCTCTATTTCTGCCCCAGCTAATGGCCCCCATGACGCCGCTCTTTAATTCCTTCACCATTTCAGGATCTATTACCCTATCGATGCAGGAATCAATCCCAGTTCTAGCTCTCAAACTAGGAAAGACCCCAGAGCTTTCGCTGCATACAGACCTATCTCTATTAAACCTAGATGCGAACATTTATTCGAAGGTCTTGGCAAACCGACTAGCGAAAGTACTCCCGGACATTTTAGATCAGACCAGACAGGATTTATAATGAATGGAGTAACCACAGATAACACAAGTAGGGTCCTCAATCTGATTGAGATAGCTAAGCGAGACTCGCGAAAGCTAGCCCTGCTGGCCTTGGATGCGACCAAGGCCTTTGATAAAGTAGACTGGACGTTCCTCCGTCGCACCCTGGAATCCTTCCATTTTGGACCCTCCTTCTTGAAGCTCGTCTTAGCGAATTACCAAGCGCCGAATACCCTCCTCGGGGTTAACGGCCTACTATCCATCCCAATCCCCCTAACATGCGGCACCAGGCAGGTATGTCCTCTCTTCCCCCGCCTTCTCTTCGCCCTGGTAATGGAACCCCTAGCCCAACGAATCTGCTTCAGCGCCAGAATTAAAGGCCTCAAGTATGCCCTGCCCAAACTAAGATTGCACTATACGCGGACGACGTGATGCTGACAATAACACACCTCCCAGTCACTGAGGGCCACCCTAGCAGAAATCCACAGGTTTGGGAGGGTCTCAGGATTTTCCATCAATTTTGCGAAATCGACAGCCTTGGGAATAGGCCTAGAACGGGGAGACAAGGAGTCCTTTAGATCCCATTGCTAGATCCCATTAAGCGAAAAGTCTATCCCCTAGCTCGGGGTCCAGATCCCAACCTGCCCAGGAGATATCTACCGGATAAACTTCCTGACTCTATTCAAGACCTTTGAAAAAGACCTGGATCGCTGGCTCTCACAAGAAATATCGCCAATAGGTCGCATTGCGGCCTGTAAGATGAACCTCTTCCTCTACGCCTGCTCCGCCCTCCCCACCATAATCCCCCGCCCACTGCTTCAGAGGAAGATTTTCAACTTCATTTGGAAGGGGAAAAAGTCATAAATCCAACAGAAAACCATGCTGTGTACCCCAAGCCAGGGAGGCCTGGGGGTCCCTGACCTCCAAAGATACCAGATGGCGGTGCAGATGGCTCACACTCGAGCCTGGACCATCGCATCAGGGCGCCCCAAGTGGATGGACATAGAACAATCCCGATTGCCTCTCCCCCTCCGCTTTCTCTTACACCTGCCTGCCTCACTGCGGCCGACATGGCCATCCATCTTAGCATCAACCAAACAGACACTAAAGGCATGGGACTGGGCACGCAAATCCAGAGGCATCCCGAGGGACCTAAGCCCATCCGCCCAAGTGTTCCACAACCCGGCCTTCTCACCCGGGATCCATCCCTCGAACTTTAATAACTGGATTGCGGGGGGCCTCAACTCCCTAAATCAGCTATTCGAAGGGACTGAGCCGTTGACGTTCGCCCAATATAAAAGCGCCTTTGGCCTTTCGGAGACCGACAGGTTCTCTTATATCCAAATCAGACATTGGTGCTCGCATCCCCAGACCCACATTGCAGCCACACGAGAACTAGATTCCCTCGAGTTAACAGCCGCAGATCCACCGAGCCAAGGGCGAATTTCAGCGCTATACAAACAATTGCAGACAAATTTACTTACGGCTAAAGCATCGTATATGTCACAGTGGGAAACCAAACTAGGACACCCGATTCAAGACCAAGCTTGGGCTGACATCTGGTCACGTACTCATTCGTCCTTTTTGCGTTACTAACCGGGAATGTGCGCATAAACTCCTGTTAAGATTGTATTACCCACCGCTGCGACTACACCACTTCAATCAGTCCCTGGACCCGCTATGCTGGCGCAGATGTGGCATGACTGGCTCCTACCTACACATGTGGTGAACATGCCCGATAGTGGCGAACTTCTGGTCCCAGTGTATCGCCACCATAGCAGACATCACCCATTCCACGTTACCACTGGATCCAGAACCAATCCTACTGGGGATCCCGGTCCCAGGCATATATCTGAGATCTGGCAGGAAGGCGGCCCTCATAACGCAACTGCTTCTGGCTGCGAAAATCACAGTAGCTCGAACTTGGAAATCCCCGGAAGGCCCCCTAACGAGTCTGTGGTGGTTGAAGCTTTGGGACCTCTTCATAGCGGAAAAGACCATGGCGGCAAACAGAGGCCACCTTCACCGCCTCACAAACATTTGGTCGCCCGTGATAAGCTATGACCAGCGCTTCCCAGCGCTAACATTCAAGCCACTCTTGGTGGTGAATGCCCAGCGGGCAAAGGACAGGGACCTGGCTCAATCAGCAGAGGACGCTAACATTCAAGCCACGCTTGGTGGTGAATGCCCAGCGGGCAAAGGACAGGGACCTGGCTCAATCAGCAGAGGACCAAGATCCAGAAGGCAGCCAGAATTAGAGGGTGGGGGCGGAAACTTATGGGATGTTGAAAATGGCTTAAAATGTAACATATGCCAAATTGTTGTAATGCAATGTTTTCCTGTCCGCTGACCAAAAATAAACAAAACATTTTTTTAAAAAGGTTCGAGTTCAGGGGAAAAGGCTGAACTTCACAACCCAAGATATCAGAGTTCCCCACTACCAAAGTGGGATCAGTGTAGAAGTCCAACGATTTAATAAAGCTGGCAGCTGCCAGGCCCTCCATGTTCTCAATTGATATACATCGAGCCCAGACATAGTCTGCATCACCCCTAAACCCCTGTTTAGCAAATTTCTCCAGATTTATCATTCTTTTTGCCTTTTAACTCCAGGCATGAAAGCAGGAGATGTTTACTGGTTTCAATTTCCCCTGTTTTGTGATCGAATCTGCAGAAGACATTCGTCTATTAGCCACCATCTTCCTTCTCCTCAATACCTCTCTGGTGGGGAGGATATTCCATCTCGGTCTGAGTAGGAGAGAGCGATGATAACAGTTGGGGAACTGTCATAATAAAAGATGTTATTCCCCCGTTTTTTATGTTCATACTTTAGATCCGAGAGCGAGGGATAGCTTTGGAATGTATCAATCGTATTAATCCAATCCCTTTCATACAATAGTTTTTCTGTGTTAGATATCAGCATCTCCTTATGTGTACACTTGTACAGCTATGTTGTTAATGTTCAACTATGAAATTATTTAACAGCTTTAATTAAGTCTGACATCAACCAACTCCAACAGCATGGTTACCAACACATCCATGTGGTGCACAACCCGAAATTCCCCACACCCCCAGAAAGAGTTAACTCTTGGTTCCCAGACATCTCAAGGCATACGTTTCTCTGGTCTGCGTTTGTTTCCTCCTTTTCTGATTGATTTGTAAACAAAAAAGTAAAATATAAGGCTGTCAGCTTTGTTGGGTAGGTCAGTATAACAATTTCCTCTCATGCACATCTCAAGAAGGGTGGCTGTTTTCTAAGCGCTTTCCTGTTTCTATCATGAATAGTTGCTGTTACGTTTTCTATAATCATGAGTTGCCAGACTTTAGTTATCCATTGCAGAGGCGGTAGGGGTGTATCTTGTTTCCACCTCTGTTATACCTTAGTTTGCTATCATCAGTAATCTGGCTTCCAGACCTTTAATTGGGTCGTCCAGGTGCTGCATCTGCAACCCCATAAGTGCATAAGCCAGCACATCTGGAACTTATTTATCTAGGATGAGTCTGATTTTAGAGTACCTCCAACCAAAACATTTCCTAGTTTGTGGGATGACCGAAATATATGGAACACCCTTTGCCCAGTTTCTCCAACACACTTTTCTTAGCTGAAATGTTAGAGAGGCAGTCTGTTGTCCGGTACCATTAAAAAAATTGCTTTCAATTGGGTATCCACTAAGTGTGGTATTTTCTTAACTTTCCATGATTTCCTGAGCATATCCTTCCATAATCTCTCTTCAAAATGATTTGAAGTTAATTCAACTTTCTTTACATTGCCAATAGGAGTCAGAATTCTGGGATGATGGCTCATACATTTTTCGGAGATTACCCTTTAGCAAATGCCTCTCTGGAAAATGTCATCGAATTGGGGCACAGGTCTAGTGAAAACTGACTTCACAGAAGTTTGTAAAGCAGCCAGTTTCTTAATTGCCAGAAACTGACATTTTTGGCCTATCTATTCCAAATTTGTGCATGCATTTTTCAAAGGTTTTAAGGACTCCTTTCCTAAAAAAGTCCCCTGCTTTGGTAAAGCCTCATTTTCTAATTAATCTTTCGGATATCTCTTGGTGATGTAACCCGATTGGTCCGACTCCATCGTGGTGGGTAGTGCTAACTCTAATTTTTCTGCAAGTATGCACATTAATAGTTTAATATCTAAATTGTGTAGTGTGATTGGTATATATACGATTGGCAGAGTTGCAGACAGGGTAGGGCATGAGCGGGCAAGGCCCACCCAAAATCTGTAAATGCCCACTCGACAGCACTGTGTGGATGTTTACAGAAGTTAATGTCACTGCAGTGGGCCCAACTACGTTCGCTTTATGCCCCCCTTGTTAGACAATCCTGGCTATGCGTCTGATGATTGGCACAGTTTGGGTTTTCCTCCTGGTTTGGGGATTAACCAAAGAGTTGCTTCCTTCATAGGATCAGGGCTATCCACACCTATTCTAATGCATGTTTTTCTTGCTTCGTGTCTTAGTTTGACAAAGCATGGGTGGTGTTTAGCCCCCTTTTTTGTTTTTGGTACAGTTTAGGTTGAATGGCATTCAAATGGGAGGCATTTTTCATGTTCGTTCTGATAAGCCTTCTGTTGCTAAAGAATGCTCTGTGTAAAGTGAATGGTACTATTCAGACTAAATAACCTATTGTATCTGAATGTTTGATTCCTCAGAGTGCTAGTCTTGTTTTCCGAATATGTACGTGATTCTTCGTGGCTAACAACCAAAGAATTTAGGAATGTAGCTGGTCCGGAAACGTCCTGGTCAATACCCTCCGAACATTTTGAGGCATCGCTGGATTGATTCAAATTAAAGAAAAATTGAAGTTTAAGAGAATTGTCAAAGAGGTTGATGATAATGAAGTTCCATTTTTTCTTTTATAATTGAATGTTTTTAAGTCAAATGTTGCTGAACCATCTTAATGAAGATCATGATTTTGTATTTGTGATTTTAAGGTTAATGTAATTGAACTATATAAGATGTTATTGATTTCATGTAAGGCTAACTTGGGTTAGCCAATTCATAATAAATAAAAAAAGAAATGCAACAAAGTTCCAGTCATGGTTTTAGGATTACTGGTGCATTGTTTTATAAAACTATACTGGGAAACTGAGCCCTGGGATTTAGTTCATTTTTAATTTCTTGATTTCCCTTAAGATATTTTCCTCGCTGAGCAGAGCCTTCAATCACTCTTGCTGTTAGTTTGTGATTGGGGATGGAGATTTTCCTTTAGTATTTTGTTTTCCTCTGCATCACTGCACTGCTTTGTACAACTGTTTTGTAGAATCTTTCAAAGGCTTCCCATTTGCAATCCTCCCTTGTCTCATTTCCCTCTCCCCCATCCCATCATTGAATCCATGTATGCTTTTCCCCTCATCTTTATTTTTGAGCTAGTAATCTTCTGGCTTTGATACCACCTTCTAAAAGGATAGTCTCAAGCAAAGTAGCTATTTCTCTTCTCTGCGTGTAGCTGGTTTAGCTGACTGCAAGTCTTTTTAAGATAACTTGAATTTTGTTTTACTAGCGGTCTTGTGTTGTCCTTCTCTCTAGGAGTTTCAATCCGTTTTTTCAGTATTTCTTCCTAGTTTCCTTGGATAAGCAGATCCAGAGATAATTCTACCTCACAATGTTGCTTCCAGTACCTCCCACCTTATTCTTGGAGGTGTTTTGTTCTTCATTACTGTTGAAGTATACTTTTATTCATCTTCAGTTTGATTTCTGCATAGTAGATCTTAGTACTCCCTCCATTTTCCACCTATCTGTTGATCTGGGATACGGACCATTCGGGTACCGTAGCACTACACTATTATGATCTCTATATGTGCATGGTATAAATACACTATTTTATAGCGGGTCCAGTGTTTTCCCCGAAACCAGGATCTAATCTATTCTCAGAGTGGTGCACATGTGAGAAGAAAGTGAAGTATTTCACATTTCCTTGTACGTCTCCAGGCAACCACTAGTTTGTCGGAGAGCCTCCTTGTCCCACTTTGATACCACCTCCGTCTCCCTTCAATCCTGAGCAGTTGAGTTTTAGGTTCATGGCTATAATCCTATCCCCTGCTGTTATGCATTTCCCCTCTGTGAACTCCTTCAGTGCCTCAAGAAATTTCAGCAAATCTGTTTTGCTTGGAATTATGGCAGTAAAAGGATACTAAAGCTTTTGCTCCGATTTTGCCACTAATTTTGTATCTTCCTTCACAATGTTGATTCAACTTGAAATGCACATTCATGTGAAATCTTAGTGGGATGTGTGCTGTTTTGCTGGCTGCTGAAGAATCAATTGATGTGGAAATGCCTTTATGTCCAAGTCTGTTTTAGTCTTGCGGTAGAAGATTTCTCATAGTGCAAATACGTATTTGTTCTTTAAGCAGGTCTCTATATATTTGGGCTTTTACTTGGGGGGATTTTAGGCCCTTAACAGTGGGATAGATGCCAGACTTTGAATGATAATCAACCACAGTAAATTAGGGCACATAGTTTTGTCAATTCTTTAGAAGGGGCCTGCACTAGAAGTTCCCATGAGTGGGGGGGAGGAGGGTGGTTCGACTGCACGCCACACCCTCCCGTGGAGCCCAGAATGTCTGCACTTAAGCTATTTAGAATCTTCCTGTCTGTTCCCAGAGTGTTTAATGCAAACATAACTACACCCCCTAAACAAACATTGCTTTCCCCCTCATTGTTTAAGTTTTACCTTGCCCCTCGCGAGCTTCATTCAGGCACCCATCAGCCTTCCCGTCTGGTCTCACACAATTCAGTCACTGATACCAAGGCGCCCTTCAAATGGTAGTTCTTAGCTGCTAAGTTTACTGTGGGTGATTTTAACTTTCTAGTATTAAGTCTATTACCTTTTGTGAGCCTGATTTGAGGTTTCTTTGTTGGGATATCGGTGCCCCCTGTAGGGCTGCATCATAGGCTTTCATTTTCTCTTTAGGCTTCCAATTTTCTTTCTTGCATGCATTTTTGCTATGTCTTGTTTTTCCAAAGGCTGGACGGGGTTTATCTCCTTATTGGGGTTTTTGGTTCTGCGATTTTCCACTGCATCGTTGACCGATATCCCGAGTTACCTTGCTCCTTTAAGATTAAATATTGGCTTCACTTAACCCTCCATTTTAAATAAGATGCTGAATGGGGATGTCCATTTATCTTTTCGTTTTAGTTCTGAGTAATCCGTTTCATCTGTTGGTAGAGAGCCTACTTTTTGAATATTTGCAAGTTGCTCCCCTGAAATTCCAGTTTTTTTTCTTCTTACATGCTGCATTCAGGATTTCCTCTTCGGTGCCGTTAGTTGTGGAAATTGACCCCTGTCACTTGGTGGATCAGTCTTATTTCGCCGTGGTATGCCTACCTAGTGTGCACTGTCCAGTCTTCTTTCCTTGTTGTGATCCCAGTTTAGGACCTGGCAGAACAAGGATTGCAGGCATACTTCCATGTCTGACTGCTCCTTGTTTTCCTTCAGAAAGCCTATTTTGAGGCTTTCCCTCTGGGCTCTGTTTTCCTCATCTTCAATCTTCTTTTTTTTAATTTACATTTCTTTATTGCATTATAATCCCACAATAAGCAAAAACCGTAGTCTTGCATCATTACTGCGTAATTCAACAGAATAATGTTCACATTAATCCTACATTTGACATTTTCCAACTAACCCCCCACCCCCGCTTCCTTCCCCTTCTGATCTTCTAGTGTCCTATTCCCAATCGAATGGCTCGTTTCCTCCCACGTACTCCTCATCTCGGATATCTTCAATATCCAGCTGTAGCTGTCTTCATTTATTTTCTCTGTAGAGGGCGCTCTGCATAAATGCATTTGACTCTGTCCCATCCGAGTAAGCTTTTGCTTCGTGAACTATGGCGCGCTTCAGAAATTTCTTTGAGAAATATTGTCTTCGGCTCCAACCCTGAAGACTGGGTTTAAAAAGTGCTACGACTGTGATGCCAAGATGTTGCTGATGGATCCACATTGAGTATGCTTGTGGTATCTCGGTGTGGAGCACAAGTCCTCGGCCTGTTCAAAGTGTCAATTGATGACCGGAAAAGCTCTGAATTAATGTAAATGGAAATTGGCAGTAGGTAGATTCACCAAAAAATCACCTTAGACTACCCTGTCCAAAAAAGTGTTCTTCCAACGAAGCGAGAGGCGACTCTCCGTGACAAAGAAAAACAAAAAGGTCCAGGTCATGGAGTGGCTCCCACCATTCGTCGAGGAAATCGAAAAGGCATCACAAATCGCCTACTTCAACGTGATCGTCCGACTCTCCTCCGGAGAGGACTAGATCTTGTTCCACTAAGGCCTCTGCTGTCACGCTCACCTGATTCCCACAGGGGCGCTGGCCTGGTTTCGAGTGCTGATGCCTCTTCAATGGTGAAGCGCAGGGCTCTGAAGATGGATAGGACGGGCCCCTCAACTCTGGCTAATCTGGCTCGCAGGAATATCCTCCTGTACGTGAAAAGGGAGTATTACAATCTGGCGGAATAATGCTCGAGCCTCCCACTTCCTTCCAACCCTCCTCGATACCCTTCCACGATTCCCAGTGAAGTCTCACCTTAGGGTCTGAAAGGACGAGCTCTCCATCCTGCTTCTGACGCAGGGGCGCGTTGAACCCAGTTACTTCACTGGATTGAGGTTGGATGGGAGTTCAGGTAAGCTTGATTATACTGGTAAGGCGCTGTAAAAGTTCTGTTGCAAGTTCAAAAGTTCAAGCTTTAAATAATAATGTTCATTGTCTTTTTCAGGTGATGAAGGAAGATTCCTTTGGAGACTTCTTGCAACAAAGCGCTAATGTTGATGTCTTTTCCCCATAGGGGCCGGGGTTCGGAATGCCGGAGATATGGCGCCGACCCGAAGTGAAACGTGCAGTTCCAGTAAAGATCAGGTAAGTCCTAGATAAGCGCTCAGGTAATGTTTTTGCATTCGCTCATCTAATGTCTTTGTCTTTTTTCCCCATAGCGGCCGGGGTCCGGAAAATGCCTGGAAGCAGCAAGACCCGAAATGAAATGGGAATGACCCAACAGGTAAGTCTTAGAAGGAAACTGAGCTTTTCCTATTCCCTTCTTTCTCTCACCTTGTGTTCTTGTCTTTTTCTCTCTAGGCTCTGGGAAGTGGCTGCGGATCCAGATGATCGCTGCTGAAGATGGAGGCGCCCAAGAAAGGTGAGTGAAATGCAGCGCTGCAGCGATCGGAGCGAAATGCTTTTAAAAATGTCTTCCTTTTCAGGATTGTCGGTGAGATGTCTCCGTGATGCAGGTTTAGCAGGTAAGGCCTTCTTCCTCCCCAGTTCTCTTCTTATCACCCTTTGCAGGTGTCCCAGGATGCTGACAGGCGTGGCTGAAGTCCAGGAGCAGACACGGTGAACGTCCAGCTGCTAGGTGCAGAACAACGCGAAGCACGTGTGGCTGTTCGGGTGGGGTTTAAATAGCTTTGGAAGAGGTTCCAGGTATGTATCCTTCCACCAATCAGGTATGTATCCTTCCCCGACCACACCCGGGTGGAAAGTAGTCCCCACAGGTAAAGTAGTCCCATTCAGGCCTCAAGAGGGCCTGGATGTAGGAGCATGGTCTGCATCAGGTAAGTGCACACTAAAACACTTGAACACATGTCCAGCTTTATGAGCCTGGCGCCTAAGGCGCCAGGACTGGGGTCCAACATGAGCCTGGCGCCTAGGGCGCCAGGACTGCGTCCAAAGGGCCCCAGCTTGGGCCCGCTGGAACTTCCCTGGGGGGGAATGATGCCTGCCTCTGGGGTTGCTGGGTCGGACCTGGCTCCTTGGAGGTAGGCATCATGACATCTACTCTGGCTGATTCGGAATCATCCAGGCAGGAAATGCTTAAAGTTTTTGAGTGCCAGAAACCCTCGAAGCAAGTAGGCCATGCTCCTACCGTGCCTTCTGAAGACGGTAAGGAAAGAGCTTGAGACAAAACCTGTGCGCCCTCGAGCAGGGGGTCAAAGGCCAGAATTCCCATCGGTAGCCGTCGAGGCCTTGTCACGATTAGAAGTCATTGAGGAATCCTTAGAGCCTTAAGTCAAAGGACAAGTCATTGTAGAGGTCATTGAGGCCAGCAGCACCATCAACATTGAAAACCTCTTCATTGAAGACACGACTCAATGGGCATTTGGCTCGAAACCTTCGAAGCCATTGACTCCTTTATCTGAAATACAGAAAACCTTTACTCCTTTACCAAGGAAGGATTTCATTGCCTCCCACTTCTATTTATGAGTACAATGAGCTGTCTGATAGTGATGCGCCCTTTGGTTTGCAGTATGGCACACCAATGGTCCCTGATAGTTTCCCATCAGAAGAATCCAGGGTGAGGTACCTGCATGAAAATTTACACAGCCAGTGGAGTGAACTCTTCACCAGAATAGGAATTTGGAAAGCCTGAATCAGATGAGCACGCAGATGCCTCCATACAGGCAATTAATGACCAGGGTAGTGGATCATCTGAGATGGAGCAGACCTGCCCTCCCATTCAAACAGGATGACCACTGGACAAGGGTTCTCAATGGGATCCTATCCTACCCTTTCATGCCTCTCTTCAGAAGAGAGTAAGTGCCAATTGGAAAGCACCAAATTAAGTCCGGCAGTAAATAAGAACCTGACAAATGTTGACGATCAAGCAGTGACCCCAGCTACCTGTCGAAACACCCTACCCCGGAAAGTCTGGTGGTGCAGGCAGCAACCGCTACCTCCAAGCAGGCTGCTTATCTGACAAGCCCACCGGATCGGGATGATAAATTGGTAGATGCCTGGTCAAGGAAGGTCTTTTCTGCTGGGAGCATGGCTCTCAAATCAGCCAACTCCACATGTGCCTATGCAAAATTCACTTGTTCTATGGCACTGTATTTCCATGGTGGCTGAGCATATTCCCGAAAGAGGAAAGAGACTGTTTCTTGGCCATTGTAAAAAATGGCAAAGAGGCCATGTGCTAATCTTCAATTGGGTTTGAATGCAGCTGACTGCGTCAGCAGAGCCATGGCACCAGGCACCATAATAGGCAGGTTTGCATGGTTAAGGAAGTCTGGTTTTGCACCGGACTTGCAGTCTAAACTCCTTTTTAACATGCTTTTTGACAGGTCTCGTCTTTCTGGCAGCAAGGCTGACAAAAGCCTTGAGAAGCTGCAGACCTTCAAGGCAGCAGCCAAGCCTCTAGGTGCTGCTATTAGGCAGCCTCTGCCTTTTCACTCCAGTGGAACATCTTCCTGAGGGGTAGATCCTTTAGCTACTACTCAATTGGAAGAGCAAGAGGAATGGCTGGTCAAAGAGACCAAAGAAGATTCCCTTGTGGTGATGAGGGAGTGGTGCAAAGCCCGCCCAAGCAGCAGCATCTTTACCAACAGCCACTGTTTCAGCCGCATCAAAACCTCTGAGGTCTTGGCTCACGACACCCCAGTGGAAGGCAGACTGTCTCAGCATCTGAAAGAATGGTGACACATTACTTCAGATGCTTGGGCACTATAAACCATAGCCCAAGGTTACTGCATTCCCTTCGTTCAGAGACCTCTGAAGCATCTACCAGGGTGCCATTCTTTGGAGGTTCCAGATTCGCTCGTTGTGCGGTAAATGTTGACCATGCTAGAGAAAGATTCCATAGAGCCAGTATCTGTAACGGAGAGGAACAAAGGGTGGTATTCTTCATATTGCCTAATCCCCAAGAACGACCGAGACCCATCTTGGACTTGAGATACTTGAAAAAGTCCCTCCGGAAGGACAAGTTCAAGATGGTCAGTTATTCAGATCCTTCAGGCCCTCTAGCTCCAGAATTGGATGGTGTTATTGGACATTCAGGATACTTATTTTCATATGCAAATCCATCTCAAGCACAGAGTACTTGAGGTTCGTTGTTGGGGGTGCTCATTATCAGTTTTGAGTTCTGCTGTTCGGGCTGACCTCCACCCTGAGGGTTTTAACCAAACTGGTGGCAGCAAGTCTCATGAGCGGGGATTCACGGCTACCCCTGCCTGGATGATTGGCTGATCATGGATCTTTCTCCCAAACAAGTCCTGGATCATCTCCGTGTGACCTGCCACTCTCTCCACAGACTGGGCTTCTCCCTCAATTACAAGAAGTCCCACATGATACTATCTTAAAAGCTTCAGTTCATTGGAGCTGTACTGGATACATTCTTTGGGGGCGGGGGGTGTGGACGACCTCACCACCTGAGGAGGGCTCAAGACATTCTGCAGATGGTCACCAAATTTCAGAGTGCCCAACGTCTCCCAGCCTTCGACTTTTTGAGGTTGCATGGCCTCCTGGCATCCTGCATGTCTCTGGTGCCAGAGGCTTGTCTGAGAATGAGATCCCTTCAATGGGCTCTTGGGACACACAATGGTCTCAGTTCTCAGGCAACATGACAGACCTACGTGGTTCCAAGCAGGATCACACAGGATCTCCTGTGGTGGGCCTGAGAGGACAATATTCTGAAGGCAGAACTTTGTTGGCAACCATGGCTGCAGATTATAGTAGTGACAGAAGCCTCACTCACGGGGTGGGGAGTCCACGCCAACCATCTGACAATCAGCGGTCGTTGGTCTCCATCTCGAGTCAAAACTACAGATCCGTCTTTTGGAGCTGAGAGCAATCAAACTTGAGCTGAAGGCTTTTCTGCCCTCTGTACAGGGAAAGAATGTCCTGGTAATGAAGGACAACACAGTGGCCATGTACTACCTGAACAAGTCACTTCCACTGTGCAGGGATGCAATGCAGCTCTGGTACTGGGCAATTCAAAAAGGAATCTCTCTCAGCAGTTCTTAGCTGGGGAGGAGAACACGGCGGTGGACGTTCTGGCCAGGCACAGCAGTCTCCCACTAGTGGAAATTAGCTCGGGAAGTCCTTCACCCTTTGGGAAACCCTTCAAGTGGATCGGTTTACGACCCTTGTCAACCGAAATGCGAACTGTACTGCTCCAGGCAATTTCCCCCAAGAGGAGCTCTAGGAGACGCATTCGTAGTCTACTGGGAGTTTCCACTACTGCATGCGTTTTCCCCTTCGTCCCGTTCCATCCCCTCCCCTTCGTTTGTCCCGTTCCATCCCCTCCCCTTCGTCAGGTCCATTCCATCCCCTCCCCTTCGTCAGTTCCATCCCCTCCCCTTCGTCCGGTCCGTTCCATCCCCTCCCCTCCCCTTCGTCCATTCCGTCCCATCCCATCCCATCCCATCCCCTCCCCTTCGTCCATTCCGTCCCATCCCATCCCCTCCCCTTCGTCCGTTCCGTCCCATTCCATTCCATCCCCTCCCCTTTGTCCGTTCCGTTCCATTCCATTCCATCCCCTCCCCTTTGTCCGTTCCATTCCATTCAATCCCCTCCCCTTTGTCCATTCCATTCCATCCCCTCCCCTTTGTCCGTTCCATTCCATCCCCTCCCCTTTGTCCATTCCATTCCATCCCCTCCCCTTTGTCCATTCCATTCCATTCCATCCCCTCCCCTTCGTCCGTTCCATTCCATCCCCTCCCCTTCGTCCGTTCCGTTCCATTCCATCCCCTCCCCTTCGTCCGTTCCGTTCCATTCCATCCCCTCCCCTTCGTCCGTTCCGTTCCATTCCATCTCCTCCCCTTCGTCCGTTCCATTCCATCCCCTTCGTCCGTTCCGTTCCATCCCCTCCCCTTCGTCTATTCCATTCCATCCCCTTCCGTCCGTTCCATTCCATCCCCTCCCCCCGTTCCATTCCCTCCCCTCCCCCCGTTCCATTCCCTCCCCTTCGTCCGTTCCATTCCCTCCCCTTCGTCCGTTCCATTCCCTCCCCCGTTCCATTCGCTCCCCTTCGTCCGTTCCATTCCATTTCCTCCCCTTCGTCCATTCCATCCCATCCCCTCCTTCCCCTTCGTCCGTTCCATCCCATCCCCTCCTTCCCCTTCGTCCGTTCCATTCCATCCCCTCCGTCCGTTCCGTCCCCTTCCATCCCCTCCCCGTCCCCACCCCTCCGTCTGTCCCGTCCCCTCCATCCGTCCCCTCCCCTCCGTCTGTTCCATCCCCTCCCCTTCGTCTGTTCCATCCCATCCCATCCCCTCCCCTTCGTCTATTCCATCCCATGCCATCCCCTTCGTCCTCAACAAGAATGTGGACCCGTTGTTATGCAAAACACTGGATGTTATCTTTTCTGTGGTACTTGGCCAATCTGGGGCTCCAGGTTGGATCAATTTTAATGTGGCCACTACTCAAAAAGGACACACTGCCGGACCCCTATGCCCTGTGTCAGTGATCCTACGTGACTTCATCTATCTAAGTAAAAATACTGATTACACCATGGATAACCATGTGGCTCCTACCAACATAGTGCTTGGGGCAGAACATGGTGTGTGGGGGAGTTTCTGTTGCACCAGGGAGGCCATTGGGTAGAAGGTTCCCAAATTAGGGGATGGCAATGGTGAAGTGCATTCGGCTCTGGTCAATAAATGTATTTTCTGGTTAAGATTTGTTGGGGGATGTAAATCTGATCCGGGAGGACATTTTTACTTTACTGTGAGTGGGGTAGAATGCCTGTGGGAGACGATCCAACTCTAGTGTAAGGCCTCTTGTCTACATAGATCAGAACCGATCACCCCATCAATGGCTGTTTCAATTCGCAAAAAAAAGCCCCATTGCGAGCACATAATAAAGGTAACCTGACTAACGGGACTTGAAGGCAACGGGATACAGCTCAAATACGGGAGGGATGGATGGGTTTGAATGACTGACTTGCTGCAACAGGGATCCCTTAGTTACATTGGGCTATGGTGACCCATTGTCAGATTGTCTAGACAGGCACATAAATCTAAAAGTACTTTTCCTGCAATGTGGCTGGGGCTAATCTGCTAATGCCAGATTCAGAGTGGGTGCGTTGTTTAAATTTATATGATATAGTATGTCTCCAAGAAAGTTGGTATAGTCGCCACTTGAGCAAAGAGCCCTCTTTTTTTTTTTTTTTTGCTTTGTTACCCAGGGGTTTTTGAGTTGAGTGGAATGTAGAGATATGAACAAGACTAAGTCCCACAAGCTACCCCACTTTTACACACTGAGAGGGTGGGGGAGTGGTTAGTCCTGGCGTGGCCATTCCAAAATGACTATTCATTACACATATATAAGAATAATACAAAAACCTTACGCTCATCTGGTCTCTGTGGGGGTGTTGGGGCACGGTTGGAGCCCTCCCTGGGCTTGGCTGCCCTAGATAGCCTTTTTCCCCAGCTGCCGTAGTGTGGACTGCTCTGGTTGCTGGAACTGCCCCTGAGAGAACACGAGAGGCAATGAGAATACTATGGTTGGATCGTGATTCCCCTCGAACCCTTAGTTCCAGAAAGAGGTGAGCATGCGTTTACCCATAAAGTCACACCTGTTTTCTTGTAAGGATGAGCTCTCCGTCTTGCTTCTCATCAGCACGGGTGCCGTTGATGGACCTAGTTGCTTCGCTGGTCTGTGTACGTGGCGGCCTAGACCGGCTGTGACCTAACCACTTTAAGGTAAGTGTTCGTAACCATGATTATTGTCCGTATCCTTTTGCAATGTCTTTTTACAATTATTATTGTCCGTAACCCTTGTAATTTCTGTTCTCTTCCCCAATAGGTGTGAAGATGGCCACATGGAGTCAGTGTTTTAGGCGAGTCCTAATGGTGCCGGAGGAGATTTCGAGGTTCCCACTTAGCAGGTAAGTGGAATTCCAAGGTTGTACGCAAGGCTTATGTGTTGCAGGACCAAGTGTAAAATATTTTATGCAGTCTCCAACCTTGTGTTTCTTTTCTCTTGCAGGGATGGCCTGGGGGCGTTAGATGGAGAGCGGCTTATCCAGAGCGATCGCTGGATGGAAGGATCCGTGAGGATGCTTGGCGAGAAGACTCCCACATAGCTAGACGTCCGGAACAGGTGAGTATGCGGCCAGACTCTGATGACAATGGAATCTGGTAAGCTGCGATGCGCTGCTGGCAATGCGATTGTAGAGACAGGTAAGATGCGCCTCCGTCGATAGAGTTGCTGGAGTCGGGTAAACTGCGTGTCGAGCGATGATGTTGCTGAAAGCAGGTAAGATGCACGCTGAAGATGCTGAGTCAGAAGCAGTTAAGCGGCGCTTCAAGCAATTGTGTGGCTGGATTCAGGTAGGTGCAATCCACTGGAGGCCACCAGGGGGCGCAGGCAAGATGGCTGCCTGAACTTCACGCTCCCCATATGGCCCCTGGGAACAAGCTGAAAAATATGCCCTAATGGTCCACAAGCCCCATCTAGCAGTGAAATTCTCAAGGGGGACCTGATGACGAGCTTGAGGACTTTCAAGCGGTCTCTGGGGGTGCCCCCATTCCTCCACCAGCATTCGGCGGGTCTCAGCCTTTCCCTTCCCCCAGGCGTCTCCGCGGAGGTCACAGATCGTGGACTGCGCTGTGCTTGACCACGCTGGAGGGAGAGGAGCCGGATGCTCCGAGGAGGCCCCCGACACACTGCGGCAAGTCCGAATCTTCTGAACCCCCCCCCCACACCACCCCCCCCCCCCCCCCCCCGGGGGCCCATCAACCCGACAGAAGTCTTTGCCGCCGGTCCTCTCCCTGCCCCCAGAGTCAAGCAGTGTTCCAAAACCAGAGCGGGGGAGGCGGCTGAAGGAGGACACGGCACGGCCTGCCACACGCCTCCGCTCCTGTACCTGGGTAGCCCCGGGGGCCGTGTACCTCCTGCCCCCACTCTCTCAGCAACAGTCGCACGCTGACGCGGGAGCACGCCTGGACCCCCTTTCTGCAGGTTGCACCCCCACAATAACGGGGCTATGGCGGGGGCACGCCCATGGGGTGCAACACAAAACACAAAAAGCCGGAGGTCCTGTGACAGCTCTGAGGGAGGCTCGGGCCGTCGCGGGAGCGTGCCTGGGCCCCTCACCTCTTCCCCCCTGCCTGGTTGCCGGAGCAAGGCCCACGCGGGGGAATTTGCCCTGCAGGCAGAGTGGCTGAAGATCCCATGCCTTATGCCGCAAAGCTACACCAGGCCCCCCACCGCAGAGGGCTCCAAGCACAATACCCCGCCACGTTTCCGGTGTGCCGCCCTGCCTAACCATTAACACAATCTACTCCAGGTGAGCATGTGGGGCACCTTTTGCTCGGCCCCCTCTGAATCCCGTGCACCTACCAGCCCCACTGTAACCGGTAACCAGCTTGACGGGCAGAGCAGGAGGCCCCACAGAATCAACCCCCACTCACCACACTAGGGGGGCACAGGGGAGCAAAGCAGACTGGGCCTGCCCTGGGAGGGGAACCTCCGACACCAAACTTTCGGGCACTAGCTAAGGCCCACCCGGACCCCCGGGAGTGCTACGAAAGAGGACTATGTAACTGTCGACCCAGGATCGGGACACGGGTGTGGGCTGCCTTGGGGAGACCACTGTGGTGGGTCACAGAACAGAGCCCAGGGAACGATACATAGCTCGAACACTTGAAGAAAACCCTAAAGATCTGCCCCAAACAACGGCATAAACGACCCAGGGCCCTGGGAATACACCAAGGGGGCACCCTGAGAGGTCGCTGTAACTCAGGACGACCGAAATCCCATGAGCTGGAAAGAGACACTGGCGAGGTAACAGTTCACCCTAAGGCACCTGAAAATGGAGACAGTCCCACCACCACACAAACCTCGGACATGAATACCATGCAAAGCAACATCCAGACGATCATTGAGGAGATCAGAGGTATGAGGATAGAAATGGGTGCCAAACTGGCTGACCTCACAGCCAAGGTCTCCACACTAGAGGACCGGATGGAAGGGGTGGAGAACAACCAGGCATCAACGGACCTCCTTGAAACGCAGAAGGAAATTAGGTTTAAGGAGCTGCAGCCCCGCGAGGAGGGCCTCCGGCTCAAAGACGATGTGGAAAATCGTGAGAGGAGAATTGAGGATCTTCGGCCTGGTGGAGACGGAGGGGGAGACTCTGTGGGGAGTGGGTGGGGTAAAGTTCAAGATATCAGGATCGTCCTGGGGTCGGACTCCAGAGAGATGCTCCTGCTAGACGGGGTCAATCGGGCAGGTGGGGGCGGAAGGGGCCCACGTTCAGTGCTGGCAAGATTCCACTACTACAAAGCCAGGCTTTTGGAGAGGGCGAGGCCCTTGCGGGACATTCAATATGGGAACTCCAGGGTGACAATATATCAAGAGCTCTCGCTCCTCACACTCCAGATGAGGAAGAAATGCGGATCCATCACCAGATGGTAACAGGAGGAAAGGGGTCCGCTATTGCTGGGGGCATCGATTCTACCTGGCGTTCGAATGGCAGGGTCAGAGATACCAGCTAGTCTCGGAGGTGGACATCCAGAGAGCCACGGACGACCTGACAGGACACCTCATGGGAACATCGAGAGACCAGGATGGGGGTGAAAGGGATCGCGACCGTGCCCCTCAGGGCCCAGATCTCACTCAAGGGAAGCTCGAAGTTAAGGGCTCTCGGAAATTGGCAATGTATGGATGTTGAGAGGTTCATCTCCCGTCAGATGGTATTAACCAAAGAAATTATAGAAAACAAAGTACACAAATGAAAAGCCTGACCACTATTACAAATATCTAATGGGAATATTGGACCACACTTCTGATTACCCACCTATCATTTCTTCTGTGTGTAGGGCTGACAATTATAATTGGCATATCGGGTAACGATGCGATGATTCAGTCCAGGTTTCTAAGGATAGAAAGGGAAGGGGCAAATTTCTCCTCAAAACATCCTTAAGATGTATTTTAGGCGGTCACAATAATCCATATGTTAGCTTGTCAATTCTTACATTTGCGCTGCTATTAGGCTTTCAATGCAGAAGTTGGGCGTCTACCTGGGGACCCAGGAGTGTGATTAGCGTGCCTGTGCTCATCTGAGGACTGTACGTCCTGTATGAATAAGAGTGGGTGAGAAACAAAATCGTTTTTTTGTTTTCCTGTGAGGTACTTCACACACGTTAAATTTGAAAAGTTGTGTAATCGTTTTGGTGTTGAACTTGGGTTTATGCTCAATCAATAGTGGAAAAACTGCCATTGGGTAATAGCGTGAAGACTAGCAAGTGTAATATGAACACAGATGGATGCACATGGGGAGAGTCCTACCTTTAGCTATCAGCGTTTACCGTAATGCAGGGAGCCCTCGGACCGAACGTGCATGCAAGTATGCCCAGTCGGACCCTGTCGTGATTTAAATATCAGGGGATGCAGACACGCTCATGTGTCAGTGGACATTGAAGACCGCCATCTTGGTAAGGCTTAACAACTACCCAAGCCACAAAGGCTTTGCCTCGGAAAAGGGATAAGAGCCCTAACGGGAGCAGCGCATTTGGCTGCCATACACATCCCGCATTCCGGGGTGTGCAAGAATATTGTGTTCCAAAACACGCCACATTCTAGCATTGTTTTGCACGGTACGGACGTGAGCATACTTTTCACAAAGAAATGGGGTAAAGGAACAAATCCTCAATAAATCAATGATTCAAAAATTCAGAAACGCGCATATTGATGCGTGCTTAGTGAAGGAATTGATTCCATTCAATGGCTATGTTAAGGCAATTTTTTACTGTGTATAATTTAAAAATCTATTTTTGTTTGAATTTCCTCAATAAGATCTGTCGCCACCACGTGGGGGCATTTCATTGTTTGAATAACCAAACGTGCTCCCATGCTGGTACCATAACAATGCATTACCATAGGTAGCCTTAAGGTGGCCTTTTTTGGAAAACAGAATATTCTTGCACACCACGGAATGTAGGATGTGTATGACAGCCGAATGAGCTGCTCCCTTCTGGGCTCTATCTGTTTTCCGAGGCACAGCCATCATGGCTAGGGTAGTTATCTTTTCACAAGATGGTGGTCTTCTATCGGCAGTTCAGCTAGCCGGAGTGGAGAATACGGCGGCGGACGCTTTGATCAGGCAGATCAGTCTCCCACAAGTGGGAACTAGCTCAGGAAGTCCTTCAGATCTTCACTCTTTGGGGAACTCCTCAAGTGGATTTGTTCACGACCAGTGTCAACTGGAAGTGCAAACTGTTCTGCTCCAAGGAATTTCCCGCAAGAGGAGCTCTAGGAAACGCGTTCATGGTGGACTGGGAATTTCCACTCCCAGTCATTCCTCAAGTGTTCAGGAGGCTGAGAAAATCCATGATCTTAACTCCGGATTGGGTCAGAAGGACATGGTACTCAGACCATCTGGACATGTCCATCTGCCCTCCAATAAGTCTCCCTCAAAGAGAGGATCTTCTCTCGCAAGACTACGGTCGGGTTCTCCAGCCAGAGGCCACGACACTCAGTCTTCACGCATGGTTTCTGAGGGGCTGAGATACAAGGATTTGGATCTCCCGGATGATGTAATGGAAATATTTCTTTCGGCCAGAAGGCCAGCAACTGAGTCTGTGTACTGCTGCCGTTGGAACAAATTCTACAGCTGGTGTAGAGATAAGAATGTTGATCCATTTACATGTAATACACTGATGGTGGTATCCTTTTTGTTACACCTAGCTAATTTGGGGCTCCAGATTGGCACCATTGAAGAAGATCTTGCAGCGCTTTCTATATTTAAGCGCACTTCGAAGGCGGTATCTTACTTCAAAATTCCACTAATGCAATTCCTAAAAGGATTGACAAATGTTTTCCCTCTGATCCCTTTTCAAGTCCTGGTTTGGCATCTCAACTTTGTGCTGAAATTTGTGAGCTCCTTTCGAGCCTATACATTACTGTCCTTTGAGGCTGCTAAAAACCATCTTCTTAGTAGCCATTACATCTGCCGGAAGGGTGAGTGAACTTCAGGCTTCATCCTGCAAGACCTCCATTGATTATTTTCTAGAAGGGTTGTCCTTAAGGTGAAACCCACCTTTTTACCCAAAATTTGTATCTGAATTACATCTGACTCAGACAATTTACCTTCATTTTACCCTCCTCTGCACCCTGGGAAGGAAGAAGAGAGGCTACACAGGCTTGATCCTAAATATTCACAGTGCTGCTATATCACCAGAATGGCAATACTAAGACAAGGTGACAAACTGTTTGTTGGCTGCTCAGGCCACAAGCTGGGTATGGCGATCACTAAACAGACGTTATCCAGATGGATAATACTGGCAATATCTGAATGCTGCAGACTGGCAGGAAAAGATCCTCTAGAAGGCCTTCGGCTCGTTGGACCAGGGGCATGGCGACTTCCTCTGCATTAGAGGGGGGGGAGGGGGGAGTACCAGTAAATGAAATGTGTGCGGCTGCCACATGGTTGTCCATACATACTTTCACCAAACATTGGAATTTGGATTCTTCTTCAGGCTGGGAAGGCTCATTTGGTTGCATTCTGTGCACACAGAACCATGAGAACTACTAAATTGTCATGACAAATTCTGACTCCATCTTCCAGAAATACTAAACTGCTTTGGGAGTTTATCATCATAAGGTAAGGAATGGGTGGGAGGACACAATCCATGCGAAGAACAAGTTCCTTATCCCAGGTAACTTTCTTTCGACTGAATGTTCCTCCCACATATTCCTTATTGACCCTCCTAACCTACCCCGCAGTAGAATTTCCATTGCTATTGCAGTCTGCGCTCTCTCAGGAGGAGTAACTGTCAGGTATGGGATAGATCCTACATTTGTTAAAATGGAACTGTAGACAACGGACGCTGTGCGTGCTATATATGCCTCCGGTGACCTCTACATCGAGGCAGAAGCCTTCGAGGCACATGGTCAACAGCCCTCGACGCACAGCGCCCTCTGCTGTGCATTTTTCCAAAGCAGCTAAGCTGGATATTGGAAATATCATAAGATTAGGAACAGCCAGTCGAAAGAACTTTACCAGGAGTAAGCAACTTATCTGCCATCTTGTCCATGCCCCTTTTGTGAGATTTTTATTGGATGTGCTCACTTGTGTTCTTTTCTCTATGAAAGGCAATGTAAAAAAGTTTGTAAAAAAAAGTACAAGTTTTGTTTTGCTATAGATCTTCCACTTTTTCATGTGGGGCAAAAGTCATTTGACATCACTTAGGCCTCCAAAATGTGCATGTGCCATTTAACAAGATAGAAGTGACTTTTCGTGAGTGAGAAATGGAGTGCTTCGTGAATGTGGAACATTGGGGGGTGCAGTAATCTGTATGCCTTACTTGCAGCTTGCAATTTGTTTTTAGATTTTTTTTTTTTTTCTTTTGATACCCATTTTTGTTTTTTAAATAGGTGGTGGGTTTCAGAGCATGCAGTGCCCCTTCCACTAACCCAGTTGTTTTGGTCACCTGATCGGAGTGACCGCAGCAATACTTATAAATCAATTTGCATGTACCACATTGCAAAATTCCCTGTAGCTGCTGTTTAAAGAAAGCTTGCTCAGACACTGCATCTACATGCAGTACCTGTAATTTGAGCTAAGTTTGCTTCCTTTTGCCTATGTGATACTTAATGGATGTGTGATGTAAGCTTACACTGCTGCTTCTGGATCTGAATTTAAAGGCCATGGGGTACAGCTTTTCATTGGCAGTTTGTAAGAAATCATTGGAAAATGGGTAGATGGTACAATGGGCAGCACCAATGCTCCTAAAGCCCAAGGTAGATTTTAGACGACTGAAGTCTGGTTTACCCTGGAAGTTTGCAATTCTGGTATGGACTGCAGGATTGAGGTGGGCGTTTTAGTCCACCTACCAGCAATCACATTGTTGCATGTTGTAATTCCAGACTACAGAACAAGTGTCTTTTTCACTATTTAATAATGTGTTTATCTTGTTGATTCAAGGTACATGGGAATTGGACTTTCAGCCCAAGGAGTCAACATGAACAGGCTGCCTGGTGAGTCACCATGTCTGTGATGAACTATTAAAACATGCCCCGGGCACATCAGTCTGACTGCCTTTTCTAATAATTACCCTGTTGACCTGCTGTCTTTTATTACATACTTTGTGTGTTAGAGAACACAATGGGGGATGTTTCTATTTTCTAGTTGGTCTTTTCTGTTCTCACTGCAGTGTAACTTTGTTAGTTAACCAACAGCATAATGCATCTTAGTTAACTTCAGACAGCATTATGAAATCTTTCATATTTGTATATTAAGGTTTTTGATTCTTCAACGAATGTTCCTTTGGTGCCTCAAACTTTTAAAAAATGTTATTGTGATTTATATAGTGCTTTCGCCAAAGTGCTATACAAAGGTTTTAGAAAACGATAAAAACAAATCATGGGACAGAAAGAGGGTTAGGCAATATAAGGAGATGCAGATAGATTGGATGGATTCGAACGGATTTTAATGAGATGTCAAAGAAGCGGGTTAGAAGAGAGTGAAGGCTATGATAGCACTTGTTGACAATACAGAGAAAGTGAAATTGAAGAGGAGAATCTCAGGGAAGCAGGGTAATTGTAAAAAGTGAAGGTATTGTGGAGGTAAAGAAGGAGCTGAATGGTGGATTTAAACTGCAGGGGCGTAAAGTGCGAAGAAGGAAGACGGGCAGAACCGTAATCTAGATGATCATTGAGAAAATGTGCTTAGTTGCTTGAAATCTGAGAAAAGGAGGGATCTTATGGATATTGAAGAGGTCGTATCTGCAGGTTCAAGCGGTAGAAGAGATGTCGGAGAATGTTAAGGCTGTGTCAAAGGTAATGCACAGATTGCGGGCAGTTGGGGAGAATAAGATATGAGGGGGAGAGTGAAAAGAGGTAAGGAGGGTTGGTGAGCGGGGAGGACTGGGGAAAGACTAGGACCTTGGGTTTGGATGGGTTGAGGTGGAGGAACTGGGACAAAATCAGAGATTGCTCCTGAGGCTTACAGGAAGAGACCCTGGAATGGAGTGTCAAAGGAGGGGAATGGGAAGATATGGGCGGGGCAGGGAGGAGTCTGCATAAAAGTGGCATCAGCGATTAAAGGATTGAATGAGTGACGCAAGAGACATAGTATTGGTGCAAAATGGTAAAGTGCTGAAGACTGAGCTATGGGGAACAACATATAGAAGGGGTTGTTGGGATAAGGTATTACCCGCCCAGGAGACAGAGTAGGTGCTTGTAGAGAGGTAGGAGTGGAACCATCGTAGGACAGACAGTAAAGCTAAGAAAAGAGGGCTGACTTAAGAGTGGGTTGGTAGATGGTATCAACGACCACAGAAAGATTGAGGAAAGTATTGTGGTGAGGGAGCTGATGACCTGAAGAGCAGTGTTTGAGTGTCTAGGACAAAATCCAGACTGAGTAGCAGGTAGACCGAAGTAAAGATTGATATTTGAGAATTGACAACTCTTTCCCGAAGTTTGGAGAGGAAGGGCAGAAATGAGATTGGTTGGACTTTAAAATAGGGTGGAAGGATTCAGTGTTTAAGGATGGGGCTGATGGTTGCCTGTTTAAAAGGTGTAGAGAAGATGGATGTAGAAAGAGAGGCATTCAAAAGAGCAGTAAGGTGAGATAGGGTAGTAGGGTGAGCATCAGAAAGGAAAAGTAGTGTCCGATCGGTAAGAGGATGGTAGGAAAATGGGGATGAGACGGGGGCAGAGAAGGCTTGTTGATGGATGAGGGAGGCTAGGAAGATGGGTAGTTATGGCGAAACGGAGAGTGGAGACTTTAGAAGTGAAGTAGGCGGCAAAATCGTTTCTAGAGAACCTAGATGAGGTGGACTGATGAGGCAGAGAAAGTACTTCATGGAAATAACCAACAAGGGTGATGTGAAAGGGCACTCGTAGTTTTTTTTTTTAGCTTCAAGAGAGACATATGAGTGGAGTAGTAGATGGATGTACAAAGTAATCGTAAGTTGGAGATTTCATTCCCACAGCCTTTTGCTTTACATGAGAAGGAACAGAGGTTGAAGGGCAGAAAAGAGCCAATGCTGTGGGAAAGGGTTTACGAGATGGCAAAAAACGGTTAGTGGATGAAGGGAGGTCCAGGGTGGAGGCTGAATTACCATTCATAGTGAAAGTGGCTAGGTCAGGGGTGGTGGGTGAGACATCCATGGGAAGAAGAGTGGTCGGGATTGCAGAAGTTATTTCAAATGGGGAGAACCAGTGCAGGTCATGGTGGAAAAATGAAGTCGAAGAGTGAGAGAAACGGCAGTAAGTGAAAGCTAAGTGGAGAAAGAGAATGAAGTGATCAGATAAGTAGATGGAATGTGGGCATAACCAGCAGTTGGAAGGGATGGTGGAAAAGAGAAGATTGAGTAGAACCCCGAGATGTTGGAGGGAAGAGGAAATGGAGAGTAAGAGTGAAGGAGAGGAATTGCTGAGGAAGAAGCATAGGTGGAGGATAAATGGAGTTTGAGATCCCCAAAGAGGTAAGTCCTTCAAAACCCTGGGAGAAGAGCAAGGAGTCCAAATTGTCCTAGAAATTAGGAGGGCCTGGAAGAGCGAAAAATAGTGCGAAAGGCCAAAGAGTAAGGTTTAGAGAAGACCTAGAAATGATATTCGAAGGAAGAAAATGGTAAAGGAGGTAGGGGAGAGGAATGGGGGAGGGGGGCAGAGACCAGGAGGAATGGTAGAGAAATGGTCCCTTGATCTTCTGTGAGTTCAGCGTGGCCATGCTTGGGCCTAAATCTCATCTTGACAATGTCTGAAGTGTGCAAGAGAAGTCACTTCAGGACCTGTGAATCCTGTGCCTGAAGAATGTTTGTTTAGGATTGGCACATCAAGTGCCTGTACGGTCTACACTCAGACCACGATGAAGACTGACGCGAGATATGCCATGTATTCATGGCAAAGAACAAGCGGGATCGCTACTGCAGGTTGGTAGCTTGGATCAACCAGAAAGAGGCCTGTGACGTGGCCTGCGGGCGCAGCCATGCCCCTTCAAGGACTGGCAGGACGTTGGAGTGTGCTCCCTCTGAGAGAATAAGGTCATGATCCTTTGAGGATGCTCCTTCTGAAGGGATCCAAAGGAAGGCGAAACCATGCATTGCACCCATGAAGGTTGCCACTGCTGCAGGATCTGCTTCAGGAAGGGACTGCTTCCCTGTTGCCGGCACTGTAGACCGTAAGCCTACCAGCCAGTGAGTTATCTTATGTTTGGAAGGGGTTAAAGACTTCCTTGCAGAAGTCTTCTTCCAAGCACAAGTCTTCTGAGAGACCTGCGTGAGCCCCGTGACTGTTTCCACATTCACAACAACTGCGCCAAGGGTATCTTTGCCTCCATGGCCTCCATCTGCTATAACGACCATGACCTCATTGGCGACGCCGCCAGTTTTGGAAATGCACATCGCCTCCTTCCCGAAGGACTCTAGTAGGGTTAGGGAGTTGCTGCCTCCATCAGACTTTCTGCCGAGACCCTTGAGTGCGTTTCCCTAGGCGCCTGTGTGGTCTCCAAGGAAATCTTCTCACATCTATAGTAATTCGGAGGAAAAACTATCTGCCTGCGTATTTCTAGTTGAACCAGTTGGCGTGCGGGGGGCAAGGGCCCATGTCCCAGTAGGGATCTCGATGCCAGGAACCATACCAACTGTTTACCCCTCCAAGGAGTTTCAGCCCAAATCCATTCATGGCTGCACCCTTCGCACCTCAACCAGCACCCACGGATATGTCGCTAGACATCCTCACCACCATGCACACCTTGGTGGCAGAAATTCAACAGAGGCTTACTGCTGCTCCTATGCCAGAGTCCTCCAGGACTCTGACCAGGATACGTCCCAGGTCAAAGCATCAGCCGGTGCTGCTCAATAGGGCTTTAACTCCAGTGGAGGAAGAGGCACCACATATCGACGCCAGCACAGAGAAAGATAGCATAGCTACTCCTACAGATGAGTATGAAAATTAGATTATGTCCCTGCTGACGGGGAGCCTCTGAGTACCGACAAGCGTGCCAGGTCTTTGCCACCAGACTTGATTGGCTTCTTCCATGCCATGATCTCAAAGGTGTCCAAACCGTTTAGTCTGGTTCTGGAGTAGGAGGGGGTTTCACTTTCAGCGACGCAAGTCCTCGTCAAAGACAGACATGTCAGTTCCATTGCTCAACGACATCTGGGAGAAAGGTTTGGCCTTCATGAAGACGCAAAGTACCACACGCTCCAAGAGACGAGCTGGAGATGAAACACAGGTCCCTGTACTCGGCTCCCAGGTGGCTCTGGTCGCAGCCTTCTCCAGACTGTCAGCTGCCGCCAGGAAGTGCTCTTCTAATCCCTCATCCTCCTCCGTGGTGCTCCCAGTCCAGGGGAGCAAGAAGCTGGATGCTGTTGATAAACGCATCTACACAGCTGCTTCCACTGTGAAAGCTGCCAATGCCCTTGCCATAGCTATAGTACAAGCTCAGGCTGATATTGGATTTCCTGCCAGACAAGAAGGCAGAGCTGGCCTCTGGTCATGCCATTGTGGAGGCACTGGACATAGCGGACTTTGGGTTCCGCCAGATGGGTAATGGTGTGGCTTTTCAATGCCAGGGATGATGGCTGAAGGCCACAAACATCTGGGCAGATGTGCAGTCCAAGGTTGTGGGCATACATTTTGATGCAAACCACCTGTTTGGGAAGGCAGTGGATGAAACTCTTCAGGCCATCAAGATTGACCGAGACCGCCTACACTCGGGGGACCCTGCAGCTAAAAAAGGTCATCCTTTCGTTCCTCAAGAGGGAGGATGAAGAGTCTTCAGATCCTCCATGTGGTACACTACTCCCTATTGTCAGCCCTACTCTTCCACCATGTACGCAAAGTCCCAAATGTTCAGGATGGTCACGTTGCAGCACGTGCTTGACCAGCTGGAGGAATGTTATTTCTCACCTGGAGGACGCATACTTTCACACCCCCATTCATCCAAAACATCAGAAGGTCCTGCAGTTTGTTAAAGACCCTGCCCTTCAGCCTGAAGTCGACCCCAAGGGTGTTTATGAAGCGCTTGACCCCGGTGGCAGTGCATCTATGCAGCAACAGCATTCACTTTTTCCCTTACCTGGACGACTGGTTGCTTAGCTCACGCTCACGCACTGGCGACCCAGCACTTGGCTGAGACCATACGCCTCCTGACGGTTCTTGGATTCTCCATCAATTAGCTGAAGTCCTGCATGGTGCCATCACAGACCGCTCTTTTCCCAGGCACCAGCCTCAACACAGTTGCATAGCTGGTGACCCCCTCGGAGGAGAGGGTGAAAGCCATCCTAGAGGCAGTTCAGCGGCTGTCCCCAACGTCCATCGTGATGGTATGCTCCATCAAATCGCTGTTGGGCATGATGTCCTCCTGCATCCATTCCGTCCTCTTTTGCAGGCTACAGATGAGGCCCCTCGAGGAATTCCTGGACTGCAGGTAGCAGCAGGTCTCAGGCACTTGGACAGACAAGATTACTCTCACTGTGTTCTGGAAGGCTCGACAGTGTTGGGAGGTGTCTGCCTCTCACTCAAGGTGCTCCCTTTCAGGAACCCCCTCACCACCCACCGCATGTTCCAGGCCACGGTCACCATGGATGCCTCCCTAGAAGGTTGGTAACCCCACACAGGACAGCCTCGTGCAGACGAAGGACCTGCACATAAACGTCTTGGATCTCCGGGCAGTCTTCTGGGCCCTCAAGTCTTTCCAACTTCAGCTGTGGGGCAACGTTTTGCGGATCTTCACGAACACCACCACCATGTTATTGTTATACATCCGTAAGCAGGGCTAGATGTGCTTCAACCCCCCCCCCCCACACTCCTCTCTCTCCTTATGGTGCTGGGCCATTTTTCAGGGCAGGTTTCTTGTCCACTTCTGTCTGGCGGGCACCAAGAACACCATTGCAGACTTGCTCCGCAGGGAGTTGTGGCCCTGCCACGAGTGGGAACTTCATCGGGTGCAAGAATCCCATCTATTCAGCAAGTGGGGTCATCCCTTGATCGACCTCTTTGAGACAACGGACAACTCCAAGTGCCGGAGGTTTGCAAGCCGCTAGCCTCAGCTGAAGAGCCTAGGAGGGGTGGGGGATGCCTTCTTGTGAGACAGCCTCTCCCTATACGCCTTACCTCCAAATGTACTCCTGCTACGTGTGATGAGCACACTGACATTGCCCTTGCAGAGTTATCCTCATTGGGCTGGCGTGGCAGTTGGAGATCAGGTACCTGGACCTGCTCAATCTATCAGTGGCTCTGTACATCCGGCTATCTCCACTTCCTGATCTTCTCTCCAGAGAGCGTAGCAGTCTCACGGCCTGGCTCCCGCAGCCATAGTTTGGGCACTATTCCCTGCAGCTGGAGTGCATGAAGGTTCTGGCCAAGGTCAAGGCCAGAGCTTCCTCTACATTTTCGTGTTACAGCCACAAATGGAAGCACTTCATGTGGTGCAGGACTCACAAGATTCCACCTATAACTGTCCTGCAAATCCTTCGGTACCTGCTTTTGGTGGCTAAAGCTGGGCTATTTCATGCCTGACACGAGGTTCATTTGGCTGCCATATCCTGGTACACCCAGGGACCCGGCAAACCCTCCCTGTGGTTGCACATGCTCGTCGAGGAATTCCTCAAGTTTCTTTTCAGGACTTTGCCGTCGGTGAAGGCTCCTGCCCCCGGCTTGGGAGCTCAACAAAGCTCATGGGGCCTCTATTTCAACCAATAAATCAAGCCCCTCTGAAGTTACTCTCGTGGAAGACTTCTTTTCTGGTGGCCAGGCGAGTTGGGGAGATCAAGGCCCTTTTGTGGTACGCACAAAGGATTCTGAGAAGTTGTCAGCTATTCGTCAATGTTGGACCAGTGGGATGTTTAAGGCTTTCATTTCCAGGTGGCTCTTGGGCTGTATCATGCACTGTCATCATCTGGCCAACAGACCGATTCCTTGCCGAGAGCCCACTCCACTTGGCCCATCGCAGCGATGACCGCATTTCTCTGTTGTTCCCCGACTTGACATCTGCAGGGCTGCTATGTGGAGGTCCACCCCACCTTCACGAGGTTCTACTGCGTCAAAAGTCCAGGGAGGAGTTCCTGGTCGGCCAAGTGGTGCTATGCAACCTATTTGAGGTGAGTCTGTTCCAGGAGTAAGTGTATTGCTTCTGTTGAGCCTTGCCACCTCCCGTGGTTGTGTACATGTACTACTGTGTAATCGTATTCGTGAGCACGTGAATCCATGCAAGACCCTATGCTGGAGAAGGAACAAGTTACCTATGTAACTCCTGTTCTCCAACATGGGCCCTCCATCCGTCCCCTCTATGGCTCTTCTTGGTTCATACTGCAACTTTACATGCTCTACTAAATCTGAAGCTGGCCATCAGGGGTGGAGCTTACGAGGATGATTCTCATTAACTAGGGGCAGTATGACCCAAAGGACAATGATTGATCATAGAGGAGACCAGCAGTTTTCAGTCAAAAGCAAAACTGCTTTCTTTTTACTGAGCATTCCCAGCCTGAAAACGGGGAGTATTCATGAGCATGTGAGTCCATTCAAGACACATGCTGGAGAACAGGAGTTACAGGGGAGTAACTTGTTCCATCTTAGTCTTCGTAGAAGAGGAGCCACCACTCTGAGGGCCATGGGGTAGAGGCCCATGGCGACCTTTTCTGACCAAATCCTCTTCACCAGAGGCTTTCTTATTGAAGATGCTAGACATCTTCACCATTGCGGAGGTGGTTGACAACTTAGTGCGATCGGCTCCCCTCATGGCCTAAGGTACAGTATGACCTGACTGACATCTTGGATGAGGGTCAGAAGGAGACTGCTGCCTTTCAATCCAGCAGTAGAGCGGCCTGTGATGAAACTTGAGCCAGTGGAACGCAACCTGGCCAAGAAGCACAGGTCGGCCCATTCCACCCCTTATTTCTCTCTGCCCATACTTATCTGGAGAGATTTGTGATGCAGGCTGCTACGGCGAAAAGACCAACTCGTTTCCGTCATTGCCCACAGATAAGGAGTGCAAAATTTGGATGCATGGGGCAGGAAGGTTTTCAGGTCTTTGAGCCTGGGTCTCTGGTGCATGAATGCTTCTTGTTCCTTGGCCAAATGCTCCTTTGGCTTGTGGTCCATGATGGCCAAGGTGGCTGAGCATGTCCTTAAAGGGGAGATGCAGGGACTGCTTTAAGGCTCTTAAGGACGGCAAGGAAGGCTCTCAAAAAATGTTGGTCTTGCCTAGACGCAGCAAGCCAGGACGATGGCCACCAGCAGTCTTGTGCTGTAACTAAAGCATTATCAATAATTGAATTAAAAAAATATTTATATATCTTTGGGGTCCCTTGAAGAGCCCCTTAAACTCTCCTGTTTAAGGAGCTTACTGTGCATTGTATTAGTATCATTGCCTACATAAGATCCCTGATGTATTGGGTGAGAATCTGGAGCTCCCAAGAGTTTAGGAATTAGACTTGCCCTGAAAGTGATATTGGCTCATGAATGGGGTTGAGGGAGGGGGGGAAATCTAATAAGGCATAACGTTTTCACATTTTGACACCATAAGATCAACCACATGGAGTTTTGGGACACACCTGACTTGCTGAACACTGCATCCAACAATATAGTTAAAAAAGCAATATTTAAATGGAGGAACGAAAGAACTGACTTACTCGTGTGTAGGGTGAGTTGTCTGACTCGTTTATCAAGGTCTGGAACTTTGTCTCACTGGAGTGGGTCACCTATTCGATAGGAGGATACCAAACTAAATGGATGTATGTATTTCTACATGAGGAGTCCCACTGCTTGCAGAAACTGCATTTTGCAGGATTAATTGAATACTATGACTACAAGTTATCTTTCCTGGGTTGCTTACATGAATGGGTGGGGGAGGGAGGGTGGTATTGGGGTGGGGGTATTGGGGTCGGGGGTGGCGGCGGGAGGGGTGTTTCAGTTTTTAGTTCACAGGTTTTTCCAATTTTTGATTGTTACACTAAAATACCAATAAAAAGATGTAGAACTGACTGATATAGGCTTCTAGTTTACTGTGCACGTACTGGCAGAAAAAAACAGATGTAGGTTATGAAAATGATCTTGATTCTGTAAAGTGCATATTTGCGAGGTTGCTATACATAGTTAGGATTGGGATACTCGTGCTGGGCCGGAGGCAACACACACTGGATCCAGCAGCCACTGAAACTTCATTGCAATATTACAGTGGGATGAAATGCATTTTATGCAAATCTGTCAGTCTTCCCCAAGACTAAGAACGACGTATCTGAAACGGTTGTTCATTTCCGCTGCGGTGTGACCCACCTGTGAGGCGGCATGTGTTTTATGCAATAGAACTGACAAGAACCAGGTACAATTGGTAGCAAAAATCTTGCATATAGAACCTGGCTGATAAGGCAACAGTTACTGAACCTTGAGATGTAAAATTAAGCATTGACATTGCTCTTCGTTGGGTGTTAATCCTGCTGAACACAAGTTTATCAAGTCAGATTATGGAATAGCATCAGCTGGAAATGGGGAAACTAGCTTAGATTTAATCTCTAGCAATCTTACCATTTTCGCCATACTGATTATAAAATGCATGGATTGATTATTATGGTTATTTTTAGTAGTGAGCCCTTAGTGGAAAATAATATGGTAGTATTTTTGATGCTTGACTTGTACCTTTTTTATGCTCTATTTTTAACAATTGTGTTTTTATTGGAATCATTGAGGATGAAAAATATGTAGATGCTTACGGTATGTTTCTATGTCAATCATTTTGTTATTTGTATGGTTACCCATGTTTGTCAAAACCGTATATAAACAAATTATTACAAGTGTATCAGCGATGCTGTAGACAAGGCAGTCTTGGTACTGGAGCTCCAACCACAGGAGATCGAGACCCACTTCAACTACCAAAGGCCCTTGAAAGAAAGCTGTCAAAAGCCACTGAAGAATTGGGGATTGTGACAAATCCAGGGGTATTCTTCCATTTTCCCAATGGGGAAGCCACCCCCTTTAAAGCTAGTGTGGTGAGCCTGCTAAGCAAAACCCTTCCTAGGGTGGAAGCGGGACCTCACTGGGAGAGACTCCCCTCAAGGAGCCGAGGACTCCCTTTCCCATGGGCAACTTCCTATAACTAAAACCTTATCTGCATATCTGGTAATGCTAGCGACTGATGGATTCAGCTGTGGGAATCACAATAACACAACGCCTTTGGATGTTTGGCTCAAGACAATGCTGGTCTCTCCGTGGACTGGACAGCTAAACATAAACCTGCCCCTTTTTGGGCACGGAGCGAGAATAAAGGCGCATCAGCCTTGAATGGAGAAGTAATACGCAGAGGCGAGCCTCTGACATGAGCAGGGGAGAGCCACGCTGCACAGCGGAGCCGGCTGTTGCATGGATAGGCAAGAGAAGGAAAGATGTTGCTGATCTGGCAGTCAACGAGGCCAAGGCCGAGCAGAGCCGGCCTAATCTGGAGGCTTGCACATGCAGAGGACATGGTGGGCCAGTTGAAAAAGAAACTACGCCTAACCCAGAACACTATGAAGGAATGAATACTCCGCTTGCAACGAAGAAACCAAGAAGCGACCAGAGAGTGAAAGCATGAGATCAGGTTTACCCTAACCACATGAAAGGAGAGGAAGAGCCTGAGGAACCAGAATATTGTTATCGGCCAAACTGCTCTCAAACGGCTGTGAACCAAGAGTCCTATGTAAAGAGGGGTCACCAATACCCCTGGGAGTTGCGTGAGACATTGGCACACAGACACAAGGGGGCCAGAGGCCCGTCTGGTAAGGCAATTGAAAATATTCAAGGGGGACAAAGACAAGACGTGAACCAAATGGTGGAAAGGTATTAAGGAGGTATACCTCCAACAACTTGGTCATTTGATCTTTTCAGGAACTTGAGATTTTTTTTTTCTAAACTTGACTGTTGGAACTTTGACAGGATAAACAAGCACTGTTAAAACCAGAGAGCATGGTTTTCTACAAACTAGCATTGGATCTGAAACAAGGAGGGATTCCTGGACACCCTGAGAGATCCCGGCAGACCACTCTGAAGGCAGGACATTCTGCCTAGTTCTTCTTTTATGTTTTTTCTAAGTGGTACGGCCAGTTTAGAGGATAGGTTTGGACAGAGCACCATTTTTGCTATTTTAACTATTTCCATTTATAAAGCGTACAAACTGCCCTCGGGCATCGAGGTGCTGTTGCAGAAAATTCACTTAATACATATTTTATGTGCAGGTTGACAGATTAGGAACATACAGTACTCATGTTCTGAGGTTACAGGGGAACAGCGGAGCAAGTGAGGTCTACTTTAACAGTTTGGTTTTCAGAGCCTTTCTGAAGACCATGAGTTAAGTTTCTGATCTAAGTTTGAGTGGTAGTGAGTTCTAGGATTTTGGTGCTAATACTTTGAAGCTGGATCCACCTGATTTGGCTCTGTTAAGGCAGGAATTGTGAGTTGGTGCGAGTATGTCTTGTTTGGGTCCGAGTTTGGTGCATTCGTTCCACTAAGTAGGGGGGGGTTGCTGATTGTGACAGGCATCTGTGAGTGATTGTCTTGAATAGTATGCACTCTGACTGAGAGCCAGTGGGCCTTTTGTCTTGCATGAGAGATGTGCTGTCTCCTGGGGATACCGAGAGCTGCTCTAAGCGCATTGTTTTGTGCCATTTGTAATCTGCTAATGTTTTTGGCAGATGTCCCTAGTAGAAGGACATTAAAATAATCAGGTTTTGTGCCTATGGTAGTTCTGGCAATGTTGAGGCAGTTCTTGGCAGAGGTGTGGTTTTACTGCATTGATGATTTTAGTTGTAAGTGCTGATGAGGAGGAGATGTAGCTAGCATGTCTATCTATAGATAATGTTGAGTCTAAGTAAACTCCCAGAGATTTTACAGCGTCAGACTGTAATTACGGTGGTCTCTATTTTAAAATTACAGCAGTTGCTGTCTAGTTTTTTTTAGGGTTTCTTTGGGGCCAACCAGTAAGATTTCTATTTTGTCCCCATTGAGTTGGAGGCAGTTTGCTGCCATCCAGGCCTGGATGATGGCATATGTGTTTTGTAGGGTTTTTAAGTCATGCTGGTAGTCACCCGTTAGTGGGAGAAGAATGTGTGTATCATCGGCATAATTGGTGAACGTTATGCCAAATTCTTCTAGATCATTAAATAGTGGTACAGTGAATAGGTTATACAGCGTAGGAGAGGTGCATGATCCTTGTGGTACCCCACAACCAATGGGGGGGGAAGGAGCGGCTGATGCCTGGTCTGAGAAGACCCTGATGGCTCGACCCTCTAGGAAGGAGGTTATCCAGGTGGTGGCCTCACGGGAGAAGTGGGCAAGTCTGTGAGGTGTTTCCCTAGGATCTTGTGGTCAACCAAGTCAAACTATTGACTAGCAACTTAGTATAGTTTGTTAGGAAGGGAACTCCCCTTTTAGCAATTTGGCTGGACAAGTGTTTTCTTTTAAGTTAAATAAAATCATTTGACGTGTCCTCCGGTCCAAGTCCTTTTGGCTTGCCACAGAATGCATGAAGTCACGGTTTGGGGGCCAGGGAAGGGGCTTGCAGGCACAGCCCCTACACACAAAGTATCTTAACTAGGGGTGTACCGAACTTCGGCTTAGAGTAAGTATTCGGCTGAATTCTGGCTGAAAAAATAGTTTTTTTTTTGTTGAATTCTTCTTTTTTTAAAAACAGGTTGTTTTCTCCTCCCCCTCGCCCCTTTCCACCCTCAACTCCCCCTCCCCCTCACGGGCCTACCACACGCCCTAAACTCTCTCAATCCAATTCTCCAGGCGTTTGACTCTCCGTCTCCCAAAGGACCATCTTCCTCCGGGCCTACCCGGTTTGATCTGGATAGTATTGATACTATTTATTTCCAAGCACTTCACGTGTACGCTTCTTCCTCTCCCATCTATTTGCTGCCTCATTCCACACTGTTTCGGCATTTGGCCATTTTTGGAGGTCATGCCACCAAGCATCCGCACTCGAACTTCTGCATGCTTTCCAACCCATTGCTATCGTACGTTTGCCAAGCATATATGCCAGGTCTTTGAGTTTACTAACGTGTTTAAATTTTGCGCGGCCTGGGGAACCCCCCCAAACATGCAGGCCCACAGGGAATGTATGGCAATGTTTATTTCTTTCTCTTCCAAGAGGTGGGCCACCTCCCTCCAGAATCTCTTTATTTCAGGGCATGCCCAGAACATGTGTCCATTCCCTGCGTTCTCTTCTCCGCATTTTGGACATAGCTGTGTTCCAGCGTTTTTAAACTTGGCAATCTTTCTTAGGGGTCAGATATGCTCTGTGTGATATATAACTCAATCTGTTGCAACCTCACGTTTCTTGATACTTTTTTGTGGTACCCCTGTGCTTTAACCCATCTCCAATTGCTTCTCCCACCTCCTCCTCCCAATCCCGTCTGGATCACCTCCTTCCCCACTTTGGACATCAGCAGCTCGTATATCCGGGAGACCTCATGGCCCTCTTCTGATGCATCATAGTGTTTCTACGGCAGCCTTAGGCTGTTGGGTCAGTACTGCTTTGGGCCATGTACCTCTTAACTTCATCAACCTAGCGTATGTAATGTATTGACCCTGATTTAGTCCCGAGTCTTCCACCAATGTATTAAACTGTATTGCATTCCCCTCCTGCCAGACATCCCCAAGGTCGCTAGCAGTGCGGTTCCCATTGCCTCCTTATGCTCCCTCTCGTTTGCCTATCTACCCCTTTCAGTGCCACTAGCAGCATCTGTGGGGAGCACGGGTGCGGGTTGCCCAGCAGTTGACGGGCTCTCGCCACATCTTCCCACCTAGGTCCAGCAATCTCATCCCTTTTCCCCGCTGCACTTCCTGACGCCCATATCCACTTGTTTAGGAAATAGGGGGGTCCATTCGGCTCTCAACAATTTAGACTCTGATGTAGGATCATTTGATACCCACCTCGTTACATATTGTAATTGACTAGCCACATAATATACTTAGAAATTGGGCAGTCTGATGCCTCCTTGTTCATACAGGGTTTGAAGCTTCCATAGCACTATTCAATTCCTAGAATTGTCATCGGAACCCTCTACACATACTCTTTACTTTAGCAAAGAAACCTTTAGGTGTCATATACGGTACGTTCCCAAAGTAGTGGAACAGCCTAGGCAGCACTACCATCTTTAGCAGTGCTACTCTTCCCATCATGGTTGGAGGTAGCTTGGCCCAAAATGCCATGCTTTTTTCAATTTTAGACACTGCCTTCTCTGTCTTCTGTTTGTGTTCCACTTCGACATTGTGATATATATCAACTCCCAGATATCTAAACATCCTAGTGTCCCACTTTATCCGTAGTACTGGCAGTTTCTTTTGTGGCATTCTTACAGATCTGCCTAGGGGAAATATGCTTGACTTTTTCAGGTTAACCGTTATGCCCGACAGCATTGCATACCGCTCCATAACCTCCAGATGTATTCTAGGTTCTCCTCTGGGTACTTCAGGTATAGCAGCAGATCATCTGCGTACATGGATATCGAGTGTTGCCCACCCTTAGTGCTAATTCCTACCTCTCCGTATTGTTGCCTTAAGTACGCCGCTAAGGGCTCAATGCCAAAATAAAAAGCATCAGGGACCATGGACATCCCTGCCTCGTGTCTCTTCCCAGTTGCCCTTGCTCTGATGTGGTCGCCCCCTTTCTAACTCGTGCCATTGGTTTGCTATATAGTAATTGGACCCACTTGGGTAAACGGGCCCAATGCCATACTCCCTCAAAACAGCCTGTAGCCATGGGCACTTGACCAAGCCAAAGGCTTTCACTGCAACCAGTGAAACTATTGCTATCGCTTGAGAGCTTTCTTCTGTCCTCTCTACGATGTGATGGAGTCTTCTAAGGTTGTCGGCTATATTCCTACGTGGGACGTACCCCATCTGGTCCGGATGTATGAGTTTATTTATGATTGGTCTTAGCCTATTTGCCATCACTGTATTTTACTATCATGATTGAGCATAGAGAGCGGTCTGTATGACCCACAATCCGTGCTCGGTTTATTGGGTTTAAGGAGCGGAATGATGTTCGCCTCCCTGAGGGACTCCGGCAAAGTGCCTGCATCGAATGCTTCATTCAGCATTGCCAGCAGCTGGGGGACTTAAGTCCGAACTATATGCATTGTAAAACTCGCTTGTGAGGCCATCTGCCCCTGGGGCCTTGTTGGTAGGTAAGAGCTTAATCACATGTTCTGGCTCTTCTATCGTAATTGGAGCCTCCAAGTGTTCTCTTTCTGCTGCTTCGAGTTTGGGAAGAGTAATCTCTGTTAATGCTTCATGTATATCTATCTCCTCCCTCTCCGTATCTTCTGCGTAAAGATTTCTGATAATCAAGAAAAAAATCATGTACCCCCTCCTATGTATCCCGTATCTGGCCATCCACCCCTTGTACTGCTCTCATGGGTTGTCTGGGGTGTTCACTTTTGTACAACCAGGCCAGAAGTCTACCTGGCTTGTCTCCTTCTGCATGCTGCCTTCACCGCGTATTTTTTATAGTTTAAATTACATAGCCTCTCCCAGTGATCCCTACATTCCTGCTGTAGTTGGCGTATAGTCTCAGCTTCTCTAGGGGATCCCGCCCCCTCCCGCATGTTAGATTCTAATCTCCTCTCCGCAGCCTGCAATTGCCTATATTATGCCACCTTGTAATCCTTTCGATTTTGATATTGCTGCTCCCCTCAACACCACCTTAAATGCCTACCAGTGTGTCCCGGCTGATTCCGCGCTGCCAGTGTTATGTTAAAAATATTCTTTTATTTCCATTCTCAGGTATTCCCTGAACACTATCTTTCAGTGCTTCGGTCCTCAGCTTCCACGTCGGAATCCTCGTTCTAGGAGGAGAGTTCTGCCATATTACGATCAGTGGTGCATGGTCCGAAAGGACCATGGCCTTGAATTCCGCCCGCATCATTTTCTCTGTTAATTCTGATCCAACAAATATATAATCTAACCTGGTGTACACGTTTTGCGGAGTGGAGTAATGCAAGTACTCCATATCCTGTGGGTGGTGCATTCTCCATACATTTACTAACTGAAAATCCTGTAGTGGGGTGCACAATGCTTTCACCACTGAGGTGGGCCTCTCATCCTTATCATCCGATCTGTCTAGTTTTGGGTCCAGGATTTAAATAAAGCCCCTCCCACCCCCCCTCCAAATGACTGCCCCATCCATGTATGGGCCAACCTTGGAATATACATTTTTGAAATAAACAGCGGTGTCTTGATTTGGAGCATAAAAGTTAATGATGCTGACTTCCTCATCTTCCACCATCCCTCTTAACACCATCCTTCCGTCTGTACCTATGGTGGACTGTAACAACTTAAATGGGACATGTGGCGCTATCCATGTTATAACCCCTCTGGCGTATGCAGAGTATGCGGCTCCTAGAGTAGTCCATTTCTTAGCTACCACCTCTTGCGCCCCTTTCGTCAGATGAGTTTCCTGCAATAGAGCAAATCTATTTTCTGTCTCCGCAGGTACATCATGACCATATTACGCTTAATATAATTGTTTAGCCCCCTGACGTTCCAGGTCACTATCCTCCGGTCTCCCATCCGATACCTACTCTGCCCGTCTCCGTTCCCACCCTCCTTGTCTTAACTTGTGGTTGTAGGCCCGCTCCTCTTTAACACCCCAAGTGTCCCCCTCTTCCCCACTCCTATACCCCAACTCCCCTTCCTCCACCCCCATCAACTTTCACCCAACGCATCCTTGAATCTCAGGTTCCCCCCCTTAACTTTCCAAACTCCCCCTCACCCTCCTTTTCTCCTCCCCTTGTAACTCCCCAACTCCCTCTGCCCAAACTGATGCCCAGCTCCACCTTTGGCTCTCAGGCTACCCCGCATCTAGCCCTTCCTCGGTCCTCTCCGATACTCGGACTCTGTAGGGGGATACCGCCCTACTGATATCCTAACTAAATTAACTAGTGGGGGTGGGAACATATACCAACTGTGTCTCCCGCATTAACCTTTCTGTTTACCACTCTCCAGCACATCTTGAGGCCTTTTGGCTCACCTTTACTTTAAATCACCCTTTAATGCATTCTATATTCCAGTCCAAGGTCAATGTCATTGCCATATGACATCCTCCACTTGTCACACTCAAGTACCTCCCTTAAAAAAAAAAAACCCACATTCATTTATCCGGTCTGCTCTCCATCTGATCTTGCTGGGCAGTTTCGCGCGTCAAACCATGCCGTTGCTTCCTCTGGAGTCTCGAAGAAGAGCGCCTTGTTTCAGTTTCAGTTTCGCAGGGTATAGTAACATGTATTTGTATCCCAGCTCGCGTAGCCTCCTCTTGATTGGCACATAGCTCAGCCACTGTCTCTGTACCATAAGGGTGTAGTCGGGTACGCTGTGATGGCCGCGGATACCCTGCTGATGGTCCCACCTTTGCCAAAGTGCTCCAGTATCTTCTACCTGTCTTTATAGTTCAATATCTTGTCGATGAGCGGCCGGGGAGGTTCTCCTGGCGGCGGTCTTCCGGTCACGGCCCTGTGTGCCCTCTCTACAGCAAATCCCTGTGAGTGCACCCCCGTCTCCAGCCAAATAGTTTCTTGATATTTGGCTCTTGCAGAATACTTTGTCTTCTCATTTGAATGCAATTCAACATCTCATAGAGACAGAAATGTAGTAAAGATTACAAAATAAAAATGGAATGAAGCAATGGTGCTCATTTTTTTTGTTGTAATCCTGTTAAGTACAAAAGGGAGTCTTCATAGAAAAGCATAATCCATTTATACCTCACATTTACACTTTGGGCCTTTTTTATTTAATTTAAAGGCACAAAAGTGGCACGAAGCAGAAATTGTATTTCTGCCGTACTTTCCTTCTCTGCATTCATATACTACATAGTTTAAAACCAGCATGTATTTTCATGCTGGCATTTTACTAATGTATTTCTTTTAAATGTAACTGCATGCAGCCCCTGTCAAAAGCAGGCTGATTCCATAGCAATCCATTCTGAATGCTTTCTGTAATTGTAATATGTGGGAAGCATTTACAAGTTTCACAAGGAGAGAAAAGAGTAAAGGCGATTGTGCCTGTTATTACTTTCATTTAAGATTCCATTTTGGTTAGCATGTACAACTGCATGCAAGCGACCCACTAGCGCATAAGTGCTTCAGTTATTGGCTCCCTGCACCCAATTTACCCTTTATCTGACAGATTGCCGATAAAATGTAAAGTGCATTATGTATGTATTGGAGTGAATGAGAAGCAAGTATTATCTTTTTTTCTAATGGGAATGTCTATGGAGAAACTAAGAATTCACAACAGTAAGTCTCAGATAGTCGGTTATGCCAGGCTGAGTGATGTGCCCACGCCTAAGAAGTGTCTTGCCGGAACTTCATGTTGGCAAATCTATCCAATTTCCCTGGGGGCCAGTCTGCGAGAGGCGGTATGGAGGGATGGGTGTGAGCACACACTATGGCACATAGTCGGAGCAATGTTTTTTTTCGAAAAACTTATTTAAATCAGCAAGTCGTGAGTACAGAACCAATTTTAGCTTTCAGTACAGGATGTGATTTTTGGGGGAACGGCCACCGATTACGCAAACTCGCTGAATCGCAGCACAACATGGGTAGGAATTATGCTCCTCTCAGTCTGTCTCCTAACGGGGAAAATTGTTCAAACATTGGGGATTTAGCGACCATAGCAGGGTGTTTTCCAGCAAAGTCCATAAATGGGGTCCACACTGAGACATACTTTGCATAGCATCCCTCATGCAGTGATTGTCTGCGACTAGTGTGTCCCAGACCCTAACCAACCACATCTGTGCCATGGGCCCCCTCTATCGTCTTCCAAGTCCGGGCGATAACCAGTTATGCTGCTAATAGGAGATGCCTGTTAGGCAGAAACCTGTGCAGTTCCCTCTGGGACCACTGCAAAAGATTTAGGACTACAGGTGTTTGGCAGTAAACCCACTTGGTAGCAGTCTGTACCACACAGATTCACTTGGTAGCTGTGGCTGAGCAGTCAGACTTCCCTCAAGAAGTTAGGCAGTATACAGGGTATTCACAATAGGTCAAGAGAACACAATAGAACAAGTAAACGCTGACCAGGGCTTGGTGTAAAAGAGATATAATTATTTATTTAAAACATCTAGAAAAACACACAGGCACTAATAGTAAGCAATTCAAAAACACGGTCATTAAAAGATATACACTCCCTTAAAAGAATATTAGACAAGTCTTAAGTAAAGCCCCACTTATTTTCAGACAGCGGTGAGCGCTTAACGTAGATGGCACTCTAATAATTCGTTTTAAAAAGGGAGAGAAAATCAGAG
Organism: Ambystoma mexicanum; assembly: GCF_040938575.1. Classification (NCBI taxonomy): domain Eukaryota; kingdom Metazoa; phylum Chordata; class Amphibia; order Caudata; family Ambystomatidae; genus Ambystoma; species Ambystoma mexicanum. Next base: position 1,015,529,796 of record NC_090921.1, on the reverse strand, counting down.
AATAAATTGAAACGGATCCCAACACTTTTTCACGAACACAAGAGAGGAAGGCAAAGTAACACCGTGAATTCAGAGTCAGTAGGCCGGATCCGCTTTAAGAGGATCAAAACAAAATGTGTCAAAGGTCACACGGTTGCAGTGCACAAAAGTCTTGTAACGGTTCAAAAAGGAGTTGGACCAAAGAAAGGGACCAGTTAGAGGGTCAAGGCGGCCAGCCCAGTCCAGAAGGTGAAGGGGTTATTACCTTGTAGCAATCTTTAGAAAGGGGGGCCTGGCGGACATGCTACCTTAAAGTGGTGAGAACATTCCAGCGGGGGCAGTTGTTCCTGGCAGCGTATGCAAGTCGGTGCTTCGTCCGGGGGAAGAGAGGATCTGGTCGGGGAGGAAGACAGGAGTCTGTTGCACTGCCAGGGAAGAAACCAGCTGTGGAGTTTCTCAGGTACAAGGAGCGGTCTGTTGATTTGCGGTTCAGTGGTAAGTGGCTATCCGGCTGCCGGGATGCTTGGCACGGGCAGTTCGACCACAAACCGGTCTGGGGTGTGAAGAAAAGAAGGTAAACTGGTTGTGCCCACCAATCAGGGGAAGAAGCCTCTCCAGCCGGGAGATCTTCTCTGTCGTCGGGAAGTGGTGAGTCGGTTCCACAGGGCTCCACCGGTGGTGTCGTCGTGGTAGGTCGGCTCAGCTTCTCCCTCGTCGGATTCTCAGGTCCTGTGGCGACTTCTGAAGTTCCAGTCCCCAAAGCCCTGCTTTTATGCAGCATACCCCCATTCACTCAGCCTAGCTGTCAATCAAACATGCTAAGTGGAGAGCCGGCCGGCTCACCACTTGGGCCAATCACACAAGAGTGTGACCACCCCACGGTCCCACCCCCCCCCCCCCCCTGTGGTACCCAGAGTGGCACCACTTTTGGAGGCTTCTGTGGAGAAGCCCGCCAAAATGTCGAACAAAGGGCTCGCCTTGGGTTGGAGTCACAGAAGAGGACACAAACGCCATTTTAGAATCGAGTCCTGGCAAAAAATGCCAACCGGCGTATTAATAATTAAATAAACCGGCAGTATGTTCGAGGCTATGAGAATTAAATAATTAAAGTTGGTAGCCTCAAACAATGGGAAAATTCCAAAGGGAAATATTCGCGGTCGAATATAAAAAGTAGTATCCACTGCCACCAGCCAAAACTCGATCAGGGGGGACGGAGACGTGCCCCCTCGACTAACAGACCCTGGGGCAATCGAATTGCCCCGACCAGTACGTCCACAATATGATGGTTTGTACTGATTTCTGTTAATAATTTGGGTCTAGTAAAGCCAATGGTGACTTTACATGCCCTGGGAGACAGTAGTCAGTCCCAGGGTATGGAGTCTATGGTGGCGTGTCACTGACACCCCTGTGTCACTGCACGTAGGGGGCTGTGTAACACACAAAGTAAAAACACATGAGACCCTATGGAGTAAAGGACCCCATAGCCCAATAAAACACATTAACAGTCAAAGGAACACCATAAATCATGTCCAAGAGTGGGAGAAAGAGTCTCACTCTTGGCAGGAGAAAAAAACAAACTCCAGAAATCCAGCAAAGCTGCTGGGGGACTCACTAGGTTTGGAAATTCAGCCTAAAGAGAGCATTCTCCCTAACCATGCCAGTGAGCCAGTTGGGGGTGGGGTGGGGTGGGGGGGGTGGGGGGGGGTGGGGGGGGGGGAGAGACACCTTCCCCCAGGATCACTACTCGTGGGTCCGTGTGAAGGTCCAACCCTGTGATCTCTTATCATTGCCAGCACTTCCTTCCAGTAAAGACCGACCTTAGGGCATACCCACACCATGTGGAACAGGGTGCCCACTCGCCTGTAGCCGCGCCAACAGGCGGCAGAGTAGGTTCTATCCTTGTGATGTAGCCTCTCCGGGGTGAGGTACCACCTATAGCAAAATGTATTGGAGCATTCCCTGTCCGTAACGCACCAGGAAGACTTAAACATCCATCACCCTATTTGCAACCACGTTTATCTTCTATGGGGCCCCCAGATCCTCTTCCCATTTAGACATGTATGGCAGGCAGAAAGCTATGTTTTACTAGTAAAATTGATTTTGGGGACTGGGGTATTTGGAATATGTACAGCGTCCCAACAGGTGGGCTGCCTCTTCTAGGTCAGTAGGTGTAACGCTCACCTGGTATCCACGGGGACGTCACTCAGCCTGTTCTGACCTCTAACCACCTTGAACCCTTCCCTGGAGGCTATTCGACTGGAGACTGGGCCTGAAACACAGGATTGGTAGGGTTTAACTCCCTATTGTCTGTGTGCTTGAACCCACTCTTCCCCGGGGTCCAACCCTTCCCTTTGATCCACAGCTCACCTTGTTTTCTTGGATAGTGTGCTCTCCGTCCTGCTTTCAGCGCAGGGGCGCTTTGATTGATGCGGGCTTGTTGCTGCCTAGTTACTTCACTGGCAAGAGTCCGACAGGTAAGTATAATGAGGTTTTTGAACAGTTCTCGAACTTTGTTCCTTTCCTTCCTTAGATGATGGCCGGCGTCCGGGGATGGCGGCGTGCTGCTGAGATGAGTAGCGCTGAAGATGAGTAAGAACGCGATGTGCGATGCACCCCTTTCGTATTTGCATTGAACTGAGTTCTTTTTCTGTGTCTTTTAGGTGCCGCGACGTTTTCAGCGTCGATGCCGGTTATGAAGAACAAATGCAGTGGGTAAGCACGGTATGCGGCGCCTCCTAGATGTTTCCACGCTAAACTGGAGTGTCTTTTCCCTCTTGCAGATGGATGAGAATTTCCGGAGACAGAGTTCCCCCAGAGCGGCTGGGATTCAGGTAAGCGTTTGAAGCTCGTACAGTATTTAAAAATAAGCGAAGATTTGCTGAATGCTTACTAATGCCTTCTTTCAGTTCCTTTCCCTTTTCCTTAGGAAGTGGCGCGCCGGGATGAGAATGACACCGCCGAAGATGCCTGCAGAACAGAAGGAGCGATGAATGATGGGCAGAAGCGCCGCAAGGTGCTCTTGTTCTTGCAGGAGCTGAGCGCAGAAGAAAGATGCAGGCCTACTTGAGACCGATCCGAACACGGTGAGTGTCAAGCTGCAGGTGTCACGCTGCAGGTGCAGAAAACGCAAAGGATGTTTCTCAGCCTCGGTGTGGCTTAAATAGTCTGTTTATCCCAGGTGTCTCTGGGCTGAACCACACCCAAAAGACTAGACCGCACATGCAGGTCTGGGAACCGAAATATGTGGGGGCATCCATCTTGTCCCCATCAATGCACTACAAGTCCAATCCTCAATATTATCCTATGGGAGTGAGTGAGTCTGGTGCCACAAGCACCAAGTCTGACTCCAAGTGGGTCTTTGGAGGGATGGAGAGGCCCTTGAGGGCCCTGTAGGTGATCATGGCCTGGCTCAGCCTGACATCTTGGGGGGCAGGAATCATGCCAGCAGGGCTGGGGGAAAGTGGGATGCATATCAGGCAGTGCAAGACGTGACTGACATTTCCCAAACCATATTAGCCTCTTGGGCAAACTAGCTTCTTGGGAAATCTGCATACGTGAAGCCTTACACTGCATCACAGGATTTGCATGCACATCGTTCGATACATTTGATCTCTTTTCTTGTTAATCTGTTCTTTTCTAGCAAAGCTTGTATGCTTTAAATAAGGATATCTTGATAAAAATTAAGAGAAATAAATGAAAGATGAAGAAAATATCAAGAGGCCGTCTAGGCGCTGTTACAAGACGACAACTTGTTTACATGGAGCATACTTAGTGTTACATGTGAAAAACATTGCATACAGTTAGGTATTGACATCCGGTGCTTTACATGGAATGGAGTACGTTAGCTAAACAGCTTTTGAGTTCAGGCAAATAGCAGTGTTTTGATAGCTTTGCGGAAAACTAGGTGGGAGGTTTCTGCTCTAAGGTGGGGTGGAAGGGAGTTCCATTGCATGGCAATGATGAATAGGAAGCTGGAGCCACCCGCGCTGGCTCGTTTGTCTTTGGGCACTGTGAGTAAATTAGCCTAAGGTGTTCTGGTTGGTCTAGAGCATGGGTGCACAACATACGGCCCGCGGGCCAGTTGCGGCCCGCCATGCTGTTTTGTCCGGCCCACAAGGCACAAACACTTTCCTAATGGAGGGCGGCCCGCAAACAGCATCGGCCGCCCTCTATTAGGAAAGTCTTGTCTTCCGGGCTGGACAAAACACTGGCCGTCATTGGCTCAGCACACATGCACCACGTCGCTCCTACGAGCCACGTCGTTTGTGTGTGCTGCACCAATGGAGGGCCAGCACTACGGCTGGCGTGGCCAGTAAGGCTTGATGCCGGAAGGCATTTCAGCCCTGCTGGCCATGCCAGCCGTAGTACCGCTCACCTCACCAGCGTTCCAGCTTACCTGCCTTCCAGCACGTCCGGTAAGTGGTCTGTTTGTGTTTGTGTGTCGGGTCTGTTCTGCTGTATGTTTGTGTTTATGTTGAGATGGGAGGAGGGTGAGGGGGTGTCTGATGTGTATGAATGTTTGTTTTTGAATGTTGTGTATTTTGAGATGGGGGGGGTGTCGGATGTGTGTGAATGTTTGTTCTTGAGAGTTTGTGTTGTGTATGTTGAAATAGGGGGATGGGGAGGTGGGGAGTTTGGGTCTGTATGGGTGCATGCTTGAGTGTGTGTGCTGAGTTGGGAGGGGTGGGGTGGTTTGGGTCTGTATGGGTGCATGCTTGAGAGTGTGTGCGCTGAGTTGGGGGGTGGGGGGGTTCGGGTCTGCATGGGTGCATGCTTGAGAGTGTGTTTGGGGCATAGTGTTTGGTTGGGGGTGAGGGGCTATGGGGCATAGTGTTTGGTTGGGGGTGAGGGGGCCATGGGCATGGGGCATAGTGTTTCACTCCAAGAGTGAACCCAATAATAAAGCTAAAACAGGCACAGTTAGGAGATGTACATCCTTTGCTTTTTTGAGGAAACCTGACTCAACAAAGGCCATACTCCTCTTGGGCAACCCAAACCGCAAACTATAGCAGTGCAAAATAACGGAATGTCCAATCATAGGTCAATAAAATATATATAATTTAAACCGACGATATACAATAACTAAATCGAAATAAATTATAACAATGGAAAATGTGTAGTACAAAATGTGAGTTTGAAATGCAATAAAAATCGTTACCCCTCAAAAACATTCTTTTTCCATGTGTTTAATACAAATTGGGGGTTGAAAAAGCCTCCTGCCACGCCCCGCCTACCCCCCCTCCCCACATTTACTTTTCGGCCCACTATAGCCCTCATGTAAGGTACTTTCGGCCCTCTGTCAAAATTAGTTGTGCACCCCTGGTCTAGAGGATGCTGATCTGTTTATTCTTAGTATTGGGTATTGAGGGGCAGTGTGGTTGATGCATATGAGTTATGGCCAGTGTTTTGAAGAGGACACATTCTTTGATGGGTAGCCAATGGGCCTGTTTCTTGGCAGCAGAGAGGTGGTACCTTCTAGGAATGTCCATGGCCGCAGAGAGCGCAGTGTTTTGGATGGATTGGAGTTTCTCCAGGTTTTTTGCTGATGTGCCGGCAAAGAGGACGTTGCTGTACTCAAGACTGGGTCCAATTATGGCTCTAGATATTGTGAGGCAAATTCCCTAGTCAGGAAAGGTCTGGCTGCATTTAGAAGCTTAGAGTGATAAGCTGCGGCGGATGCAATTGCGTTGACTTGCCTAGACATGGAGAGGTTGGAGTCTAGGTAGACTCGGAGGGTTTTTACAGCATGGGATTCTGTGATGTAAATGTTGTCAATCGTGAAGTCAAGGTATTGGATGTCCAATTTCTTTAAGGTTTCAGTGGATCCAATCAAGAGTAGTTCTGTCTTGTTTCTGTTTAGGCACAACCAGTTCTCTGACATCCAGGCTTGAATGGTGGAGTAGGAGGCTTTGAGGGTCTTGGCGTCTGACTCCGTCACCAGATATGGGGAGGAGGACTTGTGTCGTTGCTGTATGTGATGCCTAGCGAATCCTTAATGTTGAAGAGTGGTTTTGTGAAGATGTTCTATAGTGTAGGGGATATGCATGGGCCCTGTGGCACTCACCATTGGGTGATGTCTAGTTTGGAACAGGCTTGGTCCGAGAAGACTCTCGTGGCCCTGCTTTGCAGGAATGATGTGATCCAGGCTGTGGTGTTGGGGGAGAAATGTGCTGTGGATGAGGTGATGGCAGAGGATGTTATGGTCTACAAGGTCAAAAGCCGCTGACAGGTCCAGGAGGAGTAGTAACGCAGGTTTACCAGAGTCCCGGATGGGGTCCATTTGGTTTTTTAAGTCCAGTAAGGCTGTTTTAGTTCCATGCCCGGGGCGAAAGCCCGACTGACTGAGGCAGAGGTGGCTGTTGGCTTCGAGAAACTGTTGGACTTGTAAGTAAGCTGCTTTGTCCAGTATATTTAGCAGGAATGGCACAGTGGATATGAGCCTGTAGTTGCCGGGGGATGTGGGGGTCAAGTGAGGGTTTCTTTAGGAGGGGGCAAACCCATGCTTCTTTGAGGCAAGCTGGGACAGACCTGGCTGTGAAGGAAGCGTTTATGAATGCCGTAAGGAAGGGTGCTAGTTCATTCATTGAAGGGGGCTAGGCAAATGTCCCCTTTAAAGTTGGAGGGTTTGATGGTATTCATGAGGGCGATGACATCCTGTTCGTTGACTTCCTTGAAGGAGAAGAGCGGGGAAGCTGCACTGTTTTTGTGAGGTGGCTGGAGTAGCGTGGGATGTCCCAATGACTTTTGGTTGGCTTTGATATTGCTGTACAAGTTGTCGAGTTTGCTTAGAGTGGCTGATTTTATGGTTGTTTACTAATTGACCTTTTCACAATTGACCTTGACCACGGGAGAATTGACCACGGGAGAATTGACTTCATTTAGAAGGTCAATTAGAACATATATTCAGGGGGAAACCTCCTGCAACCCCCCACCCAATCCAAACCCCCCCAGCAAACCCTCACCCAATCACCTTATATTTATAATCCAAAACCAACCCAATACATATATAAAATAACTAAAATAATATCAAGGTCAATTGTGTAGGTCACTTAGGATCACTATAATTAGGTCGATTTTGCAAACAGTCAATTGTAAAAGGTTCATTTGGGTAATACTGATTTTATCCCAGTGCACCAATCTTCATTGGCGTTAGTCTGAGGATGGGGGGGGGGGGGGCGCGTGGGTGTTTCTAGTTCCCTGAAAATGGAGATGATCGTTTTGGTATCTGATTTAGTGTTGGCAATGTTTGTGTTGAAGGTGGAGGCTTTGGCTTGGATGATTGCTTTTTTGTATTCCCTAGCAAGTTTACAAAACTCTAGCTTGGCTGAGTCTAGGTGATTTGCTTGCCAGATAGTTTGTCTGTTTTTTGGAGTGGAGTTCTTGTAACTCAGTGGAGAGCCAGGTGTTGGTGTGTCTTGTCTGTGTGGCTTTCCGAGAAGTCAAAGGGGCATTGGTTTCCACTGCTAGTTTAATAGAGGCCTTGTAAGTTTGTGTGAGTATATCCAGGTCATTGGAGGAGGGGGGGGGTCTGAAGGCAGCCACTAGTAGGTGGGGGTAGGAGCCGATCTTTGGTGAGCTGGCGAGAGCTCCTGGTGAGAGCGGGTGGGCGCGGCATAGCAGGCTGGTGCGCTTTCTTGGGGGTGGCAATGTCAAATAGGATGACGTGGTGGTCTGTCCAAGGGGAGGGGGGGGGGGGGTTGCCCTTGTTAGTGAGTGGGCAGTTGTGGTGAACTAGCCAGTCTAGGGTGTGACCCTTGATGTGGTTTGGGTCTGTGATTGTGTGTTTGAAGCTTAGGGCTTCAAGCACGTTGTCAAGTGATTTGGCAGAGGAGTCTATGGGCTCGTTGAGATCACCTAGGAGGATGGCCTTCGTTGTTTTTTTAGGTTGTCGGACAGGAGGTGTGTCAAAGCTGCCTGGGAGTCGGCCAAGGGACCAGGGGGCTGATGGACAATATGGAGGGAAATGGTACAGTTCGGAGAGGAGTTAAGTTTGAGGAGTTGGTAGTCGCTATTGCTATCCTCTGACCTTGCAACCTTTCTGATGGGGATGGATTCTTTCGCGATCAGGGCAACACCACCTCCTTTCGAGTACGGGCGGTCCTGTCTGTCAGAATATAGTGTAGCCTGGGGGGCGAGCTAGGGAAAGGGCCGGGCCAGAGGCTTCATGGAGCCAGGTTTCGGTGATCATGAGATCAAGGTTGTGCGTGGTGAGAAGGTCATGTATATCAAGAGCATGTGCAAGGAGGGAATACGTGTTGAGGGTGCAGCTGAGTGAGGTGTGCTGTGCCAGGCTGGCGTGGGCAGCATGGGGAGCGTTGTTGTTTTGGGGCAAGAGGGTGGTAGCATCTTTAAGTTCTGGTGGGGTACTCGAAACAGTGGAGTTGTACTGGTGCCAGCATCACCGGGCGGCATCCTAGGGGTGCTCAAAGTATTTTGCAACAGGGTACTAGCGTCATGGAGCATGTGTACATCATTGAGCAGCAGGGTAGGGCTAACAGTATTTGGCACATTATCAACATTGGGCATCAGTGGAAGGCTAGCAACAGTGGGCGTAGGTGGGTTGCAAGCAAGATCATGTAACATAGGTGTGCTCATTACAGTAGGCATCAACAAGGAACTAGCATCATAGGCCATGTGTACATCATTACGTAGCGTGGGCAAGCTAGCGACATTAAACATGTTAACAACTTTGGGCAACATGGGAGGGCTTTCCTTTCATGTTTGTTTTTAAAGTTTTTTTTCTAGGTTTGGAACATGATTTATTAAATAAAACTCTTCAGCTTCATATTCGGCTTCGGCCGAATACTTCACGAAGTATTCGGAATTCGGCCGAATACTAAATATGTTATTAGGTAATCCCCTGATCTGAAAACGCAACACGATGGAAGTTTGAAGTCTACATAATGTGTAACAGAATGCTGGAAGAGGTAGCAGTCGGGTCTGTACCGATGTCAGTATTTTATCTCCATCGCGGTGCTAGCTCCTCCAGCTCATTCTCAAAGTAGTCAGCTGGGTGAGAGGACTGCTTTATCCTTGGGTTTGGAAGGTTCTTGGAAGATATTTGACAAATAGCTGATCTCGGCAGCAGCCAAGAGCCACAATTGTGACCCCTTTGAACAGGTAACATGTTTTGGTCAAGAGAAAGTACTGCAGGACTGGATATAGGAGACTTCCTCAAGGAAAATCAGTTAGTTAATTTCTTTGTGTCTCATGATGGAGCCAGCCATTTGAGAACAGCCAAGAAATGTACATAGCTGCCCATGGCATATGACCAACATCTTCCCTTTGAGGGCACTCACCAATGGACAGAATGTGGCACTTTAAAGAACACCTGCCTAGGTAACCCCCTGTACTACAATGAGGAACCGAGTCCCCTGAAATGTCCAACTGCAGTTGGACATTTGCAGGACTTGTATCCACAACTGCAGTTGGACATTTCAGGGGACTCTGGAAAGTTTCCCTGCCAGCAAAACTAAGTATAGACACCAAAAATGTAGCAAACGTCTAAAAGACTACTATGGTTTGCAAAGGAGCCCCAAAACTGTTCTGACCGAGCACTTGCATATCCAGTCTTCCATCGGTCATAATAGGCAGTTTTGGCAAAAGCTATATTTGTTGTCAAAATTTAAGGTTTGTGGTGTGCTGGTGCCTATTTTTATTCAATTGCATGACAAGCAATCGAAGTAAATGTTGTGCAAACGTATTGGGTTGTGTAAACTGATCAAGTTAAATTTGGTATTGTGCACCTTGGAGTAATTTCACATGTTTAGAAGCCATTTTAAGATGCTTTATCGTATACACTGCTGTTATACTTTTACTGGTGTTACATTAAATACACTGTCGCAGAGTGTGATACAAAGGAGAAGTCAGTATTTTTTAAATATATGAACGTTCTCCATCAGATAATAACTGGATTATTGATTGCCAGCTGTCGATATATTTTCTAGATTGAAGCATATCCTTGTCTGAGAAGGGGTTTATAACAGTAGTGCATACAAAGTCTATGGAGCATAACAGTGTGTGGCATTCGTGTAGATTTCTCAAAAAAAAGTAGGAACGAACAGCTTCCGTTCCTGAATGAGCTCAATCGCAAGACCCTATACGGGGTTATAATCAATGTTCAAGTCAATTCACTCGCTCTCATGCTTTCAATTGGCTTCTCAATCATAAATTCACCCTTCCTTTTATGATTTTTCAAATATCGTTATTTATTCCTGACTTGTCAATGTCTCAAAATCTCAGCCAATGCATTTCGGACCTCCGTCCATCATCAGGGCTATTAACACTGTTACTCATAAATCAATAGAGATCCCATCATCACAACATAGTTGGTTGATTAATTCATTCCCAATTCATCAACATCCAGAAGAATATATAAATCTATAAATTGCACATACCCAAATGATTTTTGCAGTCCAAGGTCAAATTAGGATTGAAAAGAGAACGCTTCATTATAACACATTGTATCCTCATGTAACCACTGTTTCCAATTGTACAATTATAGCTTAATTTCACTACCTGGTTGTCTCTTTTCACCCAGAGCGTATTCACACTCTGCTGTGTTTCCTCTTGGGCAACACTCCTCTATGTAGGTTAAAGAACTCAAATTTAGGACCCCATATTATTGTTAGTTATTCATCCTCAAAACACCTCCTTCCATCACCCTTCTCCCGTCCTTACCTCTTCCTCTGTGTACTGTGCCGACGTGCTGACTGCTCGAAAAGAGCTGCCGCCATCGCTGATCGCGTTTATAGAACGCTGATCTTTACGCGCATGCGCATTATATTCTTTCTCGTGTTCCAAAACGGACCACCATCAAGTTCTATGCTCACAAGCCATCGCAAGCCTTTATATTTGTATTAGTCCATAGATAATATGAAAGAAATGATATTATAAATCCTATGTAAATTATAGGGATGCAAATTCCTGCCGTGCATGCGTGTTTGCAGAAACACTACAATTGTGGATCCCGCGCATGCGCGCTGATCTTCAATGTAGTGTCTCTGAGAGTAATGAATATATACATAGCATTCGGTGCAAATCAATACAAGGCTTCATGTCTCCTCACCTAAACTCATATCATAGATCACTCTTAAACCGGACCTGATAGGTTTATCTCAAGCTAAATCCCTGTCATGCTATTGTTTCTCCTATGTCATGTTACAACCCCTCATTTACCTGTATACCATTTGTATATTGCTTGTATGTAACATGTAACTTATTCACAGCATAAGTTATATTTTTATTTTTCTAACAACTCGGATCCACTAATTGGCAGTCAAGGGCACTGCCTTACGTCCCACAGGGGGAAATCCCTGTGGGACATAATGTGGACCCACTATTGGTGATACACTAGTCTTACATAATCATAGTTGGTGTCTCATGATTCATTCCCAGTAGATGACTACAGAAAGCACATATAGTTGATCTCTTCATTTATACCCCCTGGCCTCAGGGAGTCAAGTCGATCTATCCAGAACGATTCTCGTTGGTTCAGTCTTTTCCCCAAATCTTCATGTGCATTATGTTTAACCACTTCCAGGACTTGTATCCACATCTGGCTGATGTTGTGTTTCATGGAGTTCCAATGTCTTGCCAGTGCTGAATTGATAGTTGTTCCGAATGCACGACCTATGCTCATTCCAACGTAGCTTTCCTGGTCGTGATTGGCCTACATAATACATGTCGCACGGGCATTTGATTCCATAAATAATATTAGGTGTGTCACATGTCGCATATTGCTTGAGTCTGATCTTTTCACCCGTGCGTGCGTGGGTGCTCTATGGTATCTCCTTTTGTTTTACGAAATTACAATTGCTGCAATGTAAGCATGGGTATGTCCCTTTCTTGTTTTCTCTGGCGGTTTCTTTCCAGGTCTTGTTTTAACCAATCTGTCTCTTAAATTCGCACTTGTTTTGTAGGCAAAAGTTGGCAGTTCTCTAGATAGATGTTCTACTCGCATGTCGTTTATTAATGTGCACCAGTTCTTTTTGATCACATTTTTAATCCTATTGCTTTGTAAAGAGTAACATGAAACATAAACTATATTAGGTTCCTTCTTGTTCTTCTGTGTTTCTCTGTTCTGAGGTTCCAGCAAGTGTTTTTTTGCTGCCCCTATCTCTAAGGGTGTGTAGCCTCTCGCTTCAAATCTTTCACCCATGTGCTCAATTTCTTTTTCAAATTTTGCTTGATCGTTGACAATTCGTTTCACCCTCATCATCTGACTGGAAGGTTAGTGCCTGATGAGACTCGGCTGGTGAAAGCTTAAGCGGTGCAGTAAGTTATTACGATCGGTCTCCTTCCTGTAGATGTTAGTCAAGAACTCATTATTCTGAATTTGAATGTCCACATCCAGATAGTGTATTTGTGTTTTTGAGATTTCATACGTAAATTGTATCCGCTGATCAATACTATTTAAATATATGAAAAAATCATTCAGGGTTTCCTGTGCCGATCCATATCCCAAAAATATCATCCATAAACCTCACCAACATTGAAATGTTTCTCCATATGGCATGATCCAAGACGTGATCTTTTTCAAATTTATGCATAACGGTATTTGCATATGTGGGTGCCATAGAAGCCCCCATAGCTGTACCGGATTTCTGTATGAAAAATGTGTTCCTGTATTGAAAATAAGAGTTCTCTGAGATAAATTGTAATACCAAAATAAAATTTTATCGCCTTCAGATCACCTTCTTTGAGAAGTAGCCATTCTATTGCTTCTAAGCCCAAGTTGTGTGGGATAGACGTGTATAAACATTTTACGTCAATGGTAAACATGATCGAGTTCGCTGTAAACTTTTTGCTTCTCAATTTCTCCAGGAAATGAGTGGTATCTTTTATGTAGGTCTCTGTGTTTTGAATGAGTGGTTGCAGGAAAGGAAGGACTGCAAAAATCATTTGGGTATGTGCAATTTATATATTTATATATACTTCTGGATGTTGATGAATTGGGAATGAATTAATCAACAAACTATGTTGTGATGATGGGATCTCTATTGATTTATGAGTAACAGTGTTAATAGCCCTGATGATGGACGGACGCCCGAGATGCATTGGCCGAGATTTTATGACACTGACGAGTCAGGAATAAATAATGATATTTGAAAAATCATAAAAGGAAGGGTGAATTTATGATTGAGAAGCCAATTGAAAGCATGAGAGCGAGTGAATTGACTTGAACATTGATTATAACCCCGTATAGGGTCTTGCGATTGAGCTCATCCAGGAACGGAAGCTGTTCGTTCCTACTTTGTTGGATTCTGCTATAAACCTTGTGCCTAGGCTACAGGGTGAGCTCCCACATAAACTGGAGGAATAAAGACGAACTATTTGAAATATTGAGCGGTGCCCACCCTACCCCCGAATCCTGCAATTCGTGTAGATTTCTCCCACAAAACCATGTTTGCATTACAGTAAGCTGTCGCGATTCGAAAGAATTGTATCTGCTCCAATGATCAAGCAACAAACTGAGGTGAAAGGTAGTTTTGAAGGGTTAGGTTATTCAGCTGAACTGGATGATAAATCAACTTGTGAATGTCCTAGTAAAAGACGTGATGTTGCACCAAGGTAAACAATCTAATCTGATTCAAGTGGTTTAAAAACAAAATTGGACATTAGGAGATCAAACCACCTAGAATTTCTTCTATTTTAAAGATATGCTGATTACATCAGAAAGATATGAAATGGAGTGTCAACTATGTATCCAGCTACCCAAAGGCGAGAGACAGGATGTACTGGTTCCCTCTAAATGGGTGAAACGGTCAGCCAGAATCCGAAGTCTGTCATTACCTACCTTTTTAACTTCTATTAGTAATTTTAGAGTTTTGTTTAAAGAAAATAATTTTAATGACTCATTTAGTGCAGCATTTATACATAATTGGTTCATACGGACCAGGTATTCTGGCCGTAGGACCATTAATATCCCCCACTTATCATATGGGGGGAGGGAGTTATTTTTGGATCTATAAATCATGTTTGGCCTGATATGTGGTCTGTTTTTCTCTACATTAAGCAGAGAGTGGATAATGTGCTCCCCTTTGCTTAAAACGTAATGTTGCTTTGCTTAACCCTTAAAGTGGGTATTCTGTTATTGAAAGGTGTAGGAATAACGTTAATAGACTGGGTGCAATAGGTAAACCAACCTTTTTGTCTCCCGTTTATTTTGAATCTACAATTTTTGTTGCCAGCTTTTAAGGAATGGAAAAGCTCAGTTGTTCTATGTATGTTTGTATTAAGGTTTAAACATTAAGGGGAAATATTGCAAATAACCTATGCCAAAAGTAATAGTCTATGGCCAAATATTATCCCCAATGTACCTTTAACATTGGAAAAGGTATTTAATGCGCAACTCCTGGAGCCTATTAAACCCTGCAGCAATAAGACCCTGAAGTACCACTTGATCTGCTAATTAATAAATGTCTGCTTGGCTGTAGCTCATGCTACAGATGGTTCGATGATGCATCTGGTCCTTTCAGATTACTACCCATACTTCATTTGTACATGTATACAAACCATATCACGTGCACTTGTGGGAAAGTACTGTGGTGAAGTGCCGCTTGGCTGCGTGATCCCCCGGTGCTGCTCTTTGCTGTTTTACTGCACTATGTGCTACATATGTCAGAAGGACTGGAAAGACTCTGCTAGCCCTTTAACAAGGTGAAGCCTCTACATCCACGTATTTTCGACGTGTTTCTCACGTCATGGAAAGACTTTGTACAGACTAATTGTTTTTTTCCATTCTGTCTGCAGAGTCCTGACCTCATTGGTTCATTCTATAAAAGCAACTTACACGCACACTCGTGGGAAAGTACCGTGGTGGTGCCGCTTGGCTGCTTAGCTGCGCAGCCAGCGCCTGGCGCTCACCACTATTCCAGCTTGACTGTTTCCCCTGGCGCCTTACGAGTGTGAAGTGAGTGTGAAGTGCGTATTAACAAGCTTTGTAGTGTTGCAATATCGTATTATTGTGAGATCGTATTTTATACATGTTATTATAACTTGGTGTACTGCTGTTGATGTCTTTGGAATGCTGAACGCCATTAATGCGTTCACTAATTCTGTAATGGCCCCAACAGGTCACATTATGCACCTACCACAAGTCTAGCACTTTAACTCCCATTAATTTAGTCACGTTCACAAACTGGGTGAGTGGTGCCGAAAGCGATTCTCGTTTGGTAGGTGTTTGACCGCTGTGGAACAATCTGCAGTCACTTCCCAAACCTCCATTCAACTTTCCATGTAGTAGCGGAACCACACCATCACCTTTCTGACCAAACAATGCTTCACCTGCCACTACCGCGATTGTCACTTCGGCAATCTACAGACTTGACTCCCCCCTGGTCAACGGTCCTCGTGTTGCGATGATGCGGACCTCTCGCTTTATGCGAGCCAGTGCGAGTCCCCAAACTCTATAATTAGTGACTCGTCTTCCCATCATGAATGAGCTGTGGCGAATATCTTGCTCAGGGATATGTGCCTATGAACCCAAAAAGAAATATCGCGAGCACCACTTTGGAAGAAGTCACACTGAGAATATAGTTTCCCTAACCAAAATCATGGAGTAGGTGGTACGACTCTACTGAATTTGTTGCGAAATGGATAATCCAGCTTTAGACCAGGCAGGGGGATGGATGTACATTCCTCAGTTATGTTAGGTTGATTTATACTGTGCACCTCTACCACCCGAGGGCAATCTCCAGGCGCTCACATGGCTCTGCAAGCCAAGAGGACGGGGTATGTTAGTGAGGGTAGGGTGATAGGATAGGTTCCGAACCAGGAGGAACTGGAGTCTGTGTGCATTGTTTTGCATGTGGGAGTTGGTCCGATTCGAGGCCCTGCTTGTAACTGTATGGGTAGGACACAGTGCCTCAAATGTGTGCTAGAGTGGCTCATATGAGGTTAGTGGGGTTGTGGTCATGCGCACTGGTCTGTTGTATCGAGAAGGGGGCCAGAGTTGCGGATGTCTGTGTTTTTATTGTATTGGTGTGCATCTGTGCAGGGTGTGTGGATTTATGGACTATGTGCAATGGTGTGTTCCTCAAAGGTTCCTTCCAGAGTCTGAGTTGGTTGACTGTGATGGTTAGATTAGTTTTCAGTGTGTCCATGTGCAGTGTGGCTAGCCCCTAGTCTTGTATAGTGAAGTTGGTTATGTTGGAGGAACAGGAAGGGGGGGGATTGGTTAGTTTGACAGTGCCTTTGAAGTGTCTTTAGTTACCACTCAATGGTACCTTCCCACATTCTTGGTTTTGGTCAATCGATCAGCCCCGCCTCCTCTAAAAGCATGGAGGCTGACTTCCCCTATGGGTATGAGGCAGGGGATGAGTGTGCAGTGTTCCATAGTTTCTCTGCGGGGACTAATCGCGGCAGTTGTGTTCTGCCCTGATGTGTGGTTGGCTACTAAATTGGTGCATAGCTGGTTTTATAATTTTGAAGATGTGGTGATATACCGGACGACCCTAGTTGTGCGGTGGGCAATTGTTAGGGTGATGCTTTGATTTAATGCTTTTCCTGAGTGAATGATTTGGGCCGGGGCGTCTTTCCCTGGATCTGTTTTTTGATTAAGTGGGCTATTCTTCACAGATGTCTGTAGTTGTGGGGTGTGATTGGGGGCGGGGAAGGTTGCCGTTGAGGTAGTCTGGTACTCCTTGTTTTCACCTTTATCTGTTACTATGGCCCTTCCTGTGTTTCTTTTGGTCTGCGTTTTTTGGGCATTCCCTGTCCTTTGTTGGTGTGGTGCTTGTCATTCTGAATAACCAGGTTTTTTTGTGGTTTCCTGAAGGTGATGTGGTCTTCTGTGGTTCAGATTCTTTTTGTGCGTAGAGTTCCATTGGTTAGCAATTGGGCGTGAGAATGCTGTACCTTTGAATTTTCTCTTTTTGCATTGTTTTGTCTCTATTTTTAGGTAGTCGCTTGATCCTAGGCTCCTTCTTGGCTTGCAACAGCAGATCTTGGACTGCAGGAATGCAGAAGGCTTTTAATTTAATGCTGTTTTATTTTACTGGTAGTCAAAGCTGGAGTGATGTGGTGTCTTCTGTTTAATATTAGGAGAATCCTGGTTGCAGTGTTTTGGACCCTTTGAGTTTCTTGAGTCTTTCCAGCATTCCTAGGGAGAGGCTGTTTGCGTAGTCTATTCTAGTTGGTTTCAGGGATATGATTGTGAGGGTTTGGTGTGGGAAGGAGAGTTAAAGGAGCAGCCCCCTGAGTAGTCTTAGGAGATGGAAGCACTTTTTGGTGATTGTGTGGTCTTGCGTTTCTAGGGATAGTCTGTTGTCCATGTATTCCTAGGTTATTTACCATGTTGGAAGTGCCTGGTTGCGTTCCCAAGTCAGTGGGCCAGTCGAGTTGTGGGTTGGTTGTGTTTTCTGTGGGTGAGATCATCATTTCTGTTTTGGCTGAGTTCAGTTTGAAGTTTTGTTGTCGTCCAGTTGTAAATGTCTGAGACAGTGGTTGAAACCATTGTTTGGTTCCTGTGTTATGATCATCTTCACAATCAGTTGTGCATCATCTGTGTAGTTGTAGGCGGTTAGTCCGTTGGTTTGCAAAATATTCATCAGGGGGGACATGTAGCTGTTGAAAAGCAGAGGCGAGAAGCTTTGGTGTTTGAAGTGAAAGGTTGTAAGTGGTTCTTTCGGTTGGATTTGTGAGGAATGATGTTAGCCACTTTAGTGCGGATTCTTTTATGCCACATTCCATCAGTCTTTTTATTAGTGGTGCGTGGCTAATTGTGTCGAATGTCGCAGATAGGTCCGTATGGGTGCCGTTGCCTACATTTATTTTGAGTACAACCGATATTGATATAGTGCAGTGTCTGTTCGTCTCTTCAACTTGCAAGTGGTCGAGTATTCAGTTTGTTTCAACGTATTCAAGTAGGATCTTGTATACATGGTTCTCCAAGATCTTTGCTGGGTAGGGCAAGTTGGATACGGCTCTGTAGTTGCTTGGGTAATCTGCACTTTGATTCCTTTTTTTACCAGTCGTTTGGTATATGCTGATTTGAAGGAGGTTTGTACGATTCCTGTTTTAAGTGATGTTCTGGAAGTGTGTTGCTCCGGATGTGTGTTGCTCAGGGTTTCTTTGATGTCCAGGGGGCAAGGGTCACTTGGAGATACTGCAAGGTTGGTGTCCTTAATAAGTGTGGAGAAGATTTCTTCAGTAATTGATGCCATGTGAGGCTTGATGTAGTCTGTGGTTCGCCTGTTTTCTGTGGTTGTTTCTATTTTACACATTTTTTTTGTTAAGGAGTATATGTCCACATAATACAGAAATCAGTTTGATCATGTCTCCAACAGTCATAACACCATAACAACCAAGACAAGAGAAAGGAATGAACAAACCAAAGAAACCAATGCATCCAGTATACCTACTCTTACAGTATCCACATTATGGTTATGGTTCTTTTAGGCCGGTTTGTGTTGGTGTGTTGACTAGTTTCTATTTTTGATCATATGAAGGTTTTTTCTCTTTGATTCTGAAGTTATTTTTGGAAGTTGGTTTTCGATTCCTGTATCGTAGTATTATTTTCTTTGCTTTTGAGTACAGTTGACTTGTGTAGCCAGAGTTGTCTTTGGTAGTTTATTTTGGCCTATCAGTTGTACTGTTCTTTACAAATAGTTTTCTTTGCTTTTTTTTTGTTGCATTCTTTTAACTCCTCTGTGAACCATTCTGCAGCCAGTTTTTTTTTCATTTTTTTTGAGTGGACGTGGCGGTTCTGTTGATGCCAGACGGTCGAGCCTCGGTAATACAGATGCTGAGCGTCTTCGACTACATCTAGGGTTCGGTTGGCTCTGTGGTGTAAAGTTGGGTTAATTCTAGCAGGTTAATTAGGGATTCTAGATCTAGTTTCTTCCTGTTTATTTTTTTGGTGGTGTGTAGTATTTCCTTCCAGTCTGGTAAGCAGGTTTGGAGTTTTATGTAGAATGCGATCAGGAAATGGTCACGCCATACAATTGGTATAGGTGGCGCAGATGCGCATGATCCTTCCCTGCAGAAGATTGTCTCATAGGTTTGTCCAACATTGTGGGTGGATCCATTAACTATTTGCTTGTAGTGTTTCCAGGAGTGCAGTGAGTTCGCTGAGGTTTTGTTTTCTTTTTCATACCAGATGTTGAAGCCTCCCAGTATAATTAGGCTTATCGTGATAGGTTGATAGAATGGCAATGGAATCTGCTAGTTCGTCGCGAAATTCAGGTTGGAGGTCAGTAGATCAGGAGGAATACTATGTTGGCTTGGTATCGAGTTTGATCTTGTTCTTGAGTGGTCTAATTCTTTGACTAGTCTGATTAGATTGATGGCCAGGTTTTTGAATTTGGTTTGTGCTGGTTGGTCTGTGAGGTGTTGCCCGTCCTTTGCTCCAGTCTTTGGTGATGTAGTATTTGTTGAATGTAATGGATTTAGTTTGTCTCCGATTCTATTGCCCATGGTGTTCTCCGTGTTGGGGTGGTTAGTTTTTTGGGGTGCTGTTTGGGATTCTGATGGAGTCTGCATTTATTTCGCTTCTTGTATGAGAGTTTTTTGCTGATTGTTTGTTTTTCACTTGTAAAGTGTTTGAGAAGTGCTTCTTTGGAGCATGGATAATCATCCATTTTCTCTTACGTGTGTGCTGTCTGCTGCCTTCCACCTGCTGGACCCAAAGAGCTATTCTTTATAGACTAAACAGCATGACTGAGATGTCCCCTCAGGCATTGAAATGGTTAAACTAATTGCAGATCGCTCCATATGCATGAGCCTGACTTGTTTGGAGACTTGTGCATCAACAGCAAACTGGGGTGCCACAGGGGTCTGCTTTGTCCCCCATAATCAACATGCATACTAAGCCTCTTCACTTCTGCTCCACAATTTAAGAGGTCTGTATTATTTCTATGCAGATTCCCAACTCTTTCAAATTTCGAGCGATTCTGCTCTTGACAATGCAACTTAATTCCGGGTTAAACTTTTAAATATGGATGCAACCAAACTGAAGTGTTTCAATTCTAAAAAACACAGCATACAATGTCAGAAGGTTATGTCCACAACCACCCCATTTTGCTATGAGGCCACAGCATTATCTTATTATTATTATTTATGCAAGGGTTACGTTTTTAATGATGGCTGACATTTCCCTAGATGTGTTAATCTCTCAACAGAAAATGTGGCAACTTGATTGTATAACAACTAAAACCTCCGTCGAGAAGTATTCATTATACTCGCAGGTTCTGGTTAATGAAAAAAATGGGCGTATTACTTTTTGTATTTAAACTTCCACATCCATTTTTGGAGAACTACGTTTTTGCGAATTAGTTTTAATCTTTTTCATAAATTGGCAGTGTTGGGGCATCGAATGGGCATTCCGAGGACTGGGAGGAGTTAACGTTTATGCCATAATATTAGAGAATAGACACTTCAGCATCTTTTATTACATTGGCCATCTTTGTTTATGTTGTACTAATATATGAGCGTTTTGTACATAATAGTGAACGCATTGGGGCCCAACCCTTTCGGATGCAAATCCTAATCACTGAGCTACTATTCGTATTGTTTTTATTTCCAGAAAATCAATTGAGAAAGGAACTTTTGATATGTAGTTTTGTACATCTATTGCATGTTATTCATTGCATATGAAATTGAATAATGAATGTTAGGTTTATTGTAAACCTAAAGAAAATCCTACTCTATCTAATGCATCCACATTGGGCATTCGTTTTGACACTCCACTGGATATCGCAGCTCACGTCAATACTTCAGTAAGCTCAACTAACTTACTACATTTTCCTTTTTTGAAAGGATTCGCTTCACCTGCATGAAACACAAATGGGTACAATAGCCAGTTTGATCGTACATGCTAAACTGCACTACAGCAATGCTTACATAAGCAGCAACAGGTTTGTTACAAAAAAATGCATATACTGCATAGCATGTGTCCAGGATTATTGCAAATGCTCATTGTAGCTCGCTTGATACTCCCCTTCTTCGCCACCTAGAAGGGCTTTCCTTCCAGGCAGGAATTAATCACATGCTTGCCACTCTGACACACCAATATCTAAACAGATATCACTTGTATGAAGGCTAGATTCAAACGCTATGCCCCCAACAGGTGGCTATGCCCATCTAGCATGTCCAGCTTGAGACCCCGTGATCTCCTCTATTATCAGCAGGTGGTGGGATTATCAAACTGAGCGAAACTACTACCTTACTTGAACAAACGGCTTAGACATTCTATTTTAGCCAATAACGTGAAGTTTAAAGTTGCTCTGTTCTGGCTTCATTGCTTCAGTCTCATTTCTTCGTCTAATGCATCTCAACTATCAATACCCTGAGGTATTTTGTGCTGTTAGCATTACTAACATAGGATTATTAAAAATGAGGAATATCCTTGGCGTAACTGTTTTTTTAACTGCAACAATAAGCTGAGATTTTATTTACCATCCTTTCATTGACAAAAAGCACTGACGCCTGTGACACAAGTCATTCATGGCACTGGATACCCTTGCAGACTTTTTCTACTTAAGTAAAAATTATGGTAAACTCTTTGACTCAAGCGCAAGTCCACTATTTTGCTGAAACATGCAAAGTTGTGTGGACAAATAGTATGTGAAAACTGGCAACGTTTTGTGAATTCCACGTAGAGGATGTACGATGCATAAGTTCCTTGGAGAGAGGCATTTCAGAATGACTACCTTCCATTTAACCACAGACATGAAATAAGTATCTACAACTTTACTACTGTTTTAACCTGTTCACCTCTGGAGACTTTCTAGTGCTACACTCATTTACCACGCTTATTGTCATTGGATAATACCAACCATAGACTTTTATTTAAATGTACTTTTCAGTGCATCTTTGATGGGCATAGTTAAGTATGTTCATGATAAATGGGTTATTTTGTTTTTTATTCTGTTTAGGAACACTGTATTGTTTGTTCAGAGTATTTCTCACTTGTGTGCCCTTTAAGTGCATTGCGAGTTGGGTGTTGTAGTGCATTTGAGGCACTTGACCACATAGCAGGCAAGTTAACTAGCATAATAACGACACGCTTGAAAATCTTACAGGAATTCATAACGTTTTTAGTAGTCATCAGTATTTTTGAACACGTGAAGTAGAAATCTACACAGTTTAACCCCGTTACTGAGAACGAACATGAGTCAAATACCGTGTTCTGCTGAATTTCTTACACTCTGGAGGGTCTAGATCCACGTTTTAGCTCACTGCACCCTTCACAGAGGAGAAATAACCACTTGCAGATCAGTCTTTGTCCAACCCATAAGGGCAGTCCAGCATTCTTAAATGTTGGAAATACG
Source organism: Ambystoma mexicanum (assembly GCF_040938575.1). Lineage (NCBI taxonomy): Eukaryota > Metazoa > Chordata > Amphibia > Caudata > Ambystomatidae > Ambystoma > Ambystoma mexicanum. The sequence continues at coordinate 1,015,507,543 of NC_090921.1, read as the reverse complement.
CACAGCTTTTTTTTCCCCCTTTCCCTTTATTCTTTTTCCTTAGAAAATGTGATTAAGATATAATTTGAATTACTACCTCTACCCAGCATATACACCAATCATCTAGCATTTAGAGTCCCCTTTTTCAGAGCTCCCCCTAACTCCATCACTCGGAGCGACAGGCCTCCACCTGCTCGTTCTCTTGCTTGGAGGATTGCCTCCCCTTTGCTCGCTTTCACTGTCGCTTTCCTCGTTTGAAAAATCCAAAGTGGATATGGACAAATGGTCCAAGTGTGGTTTACTGGCTGCTTTGCATAATACCAAAGATTTCTGGGAACAGAACATTGACACTACCTTTGACAGATATGTCTGTGCTACAGGGTTTGCTTGCTTGAATCATTAAATACATATAATGCTTGTTGGGCTTGGTGTAGTGTTTTTTTTCTTTTTTTGCACCCCTCATTTAAATTATCCAACATTAAAATGTGTGTAACATTGAAGCAGATCTTATTCGGACAGCCTTCATGTTTAGATGTTAGGATAAAATGACAGCAACATCAGTCATTCCATTCTTTTCCATGCTGAATTTTAGTTGTCTTTGGTAAATCTGGTACCGAGCAGCATCAAAGAAGCCTGGATTACCCCATTATTTAAAAAACCCACCCTTGACCCAACTGTCCCCACTAACTACCGTCCCATTACCACCGTCCCTTTCTTGTTAAAAATCATCAATAAAATAGCTTATACCCAAATTCAAGACCATCTAGAACAAAACCGCTTACTAGGCACTAGACAATCAGGATTCCACCCCAACTATAGCACAGAAACAGCCTTCCTTGATCTTAAAATCCAGATGGACAGCATCAGAGACTCGGGGAAACTATGTATTCTTCTTTTATTAGATCTATCGGCAGCATTTGACCTTGTAGACCACGATAAACTCTTTTCCACCCTAGCTAAAGACTTTGGGTTCTCTGATGAAGCCACATGCTGGATTAAATCTTTCCTAGCGGATCGCACTTCCAGAATTTGTATAGGTAAAGAAGCAGCGGACCCCATCCCCGTACCAATAGGTGTCCCCCAAGGCTCCTGCCTCTCCCCCACACTATATAACGCCTATACTAAACTCCTCTTCGCAGCATTGGATTACATGGGTGTTATCTACACCAACTTTGCCAATGACACCCAAATACTCATACCACTCTCTGGAGACTACGAGTCAGACACCATTCTAATAAACATTTGTACAATTATACATAATTGGATGGCCCTAAACAGTCTGTCTTAACAATGAGAAAACTGAGATTCTCATTGTGGGCTCACCTTCTAAAATCAGCCCCCTCCATCCCGACTATAACTCATTCAAAATTGATGGCTTGAAGATTCCAAGATGGCCGCCGACACTAGGTAGATGTGTCAGTGGGGCTCTGAGAACCCTCAATCCTGTGAAGCGTTCCACCACCCCCTTTCAGGCAAATGAGGGGCAGAAAACCATGCATTTTCCTAGCCTGCTCATGCCTTTGGGCAGTTAGCAGCCAGCGAGCGGTATACGGACTGCAACCCACACGCTTGCGGGGAGCAAAGTCCAGAAGACTGGCGGGCGGGCCCATGGAGCGGACCAGACAGAGAGCGGGACACCAGGGAAGTCACGTCAGCAGGGAGTCAAGCAGAGTCGCGGCTGCCCCTCTGCACAGCAGAGCGGAGGTCCGGCGCGGCTCCCTGCGATCCGGAACTGCATCGACCCGGGCGTGCACCCGAGCATGAGGCTCGTGGCACTTACCCCTCCGAGGTGGTTTCAGTTCGGGAGGACGCTCGAGCGAGGCGTTTATGGTGGCTGCCCTCCGGTGCTCCGGAGCTGCGAAGGCCCGGGTGAGCGCCCAGTAGCAATGCTTTGGGTGCCTTCCCCCAGAGCCTCTGGAGCGACTTGGGCTCGAGGGGGGGCCCACCCAACCCCCAAGTGTGGGGCTAGCGGAGATTGCTCGCCGGGGGCTCAAGTACGTCCCCGGCAGGGAGTAGATTGCGGCCCAGGAGGGTGCCTGGACACCCACGGTGAGGAGGCACGGTGGAGGAGCTGGAGGCAATAGCGCACAGCACAGGAGGCCTGGGGCTCAGCCTCGGAGGCCTAGGTGCAGGGGAATGCAGCTGCCATCCAGAGACAGCCTCACAGGGCCATAGCCCCCAAAGAGCGACTCTGTATTCCACAGAGGGGGTAGACCTCCGATGAACTGGGTCACCAGAGGGAAGCTGTGGATCTCGGGAAGGCCATACCACCAGGGCACAGACAGCCTAGGAGGCACAGGTGGCCCTCGCTTCAGAGGAGTTAAGAGAAGCTGACGGGGACGATCTAAACCTGCTGTGGACGATAGCCACGAGTGGCGATCCCCTGGCCGGACCAGACTTGGCTGGGAAAAAAAGGAGGAAGAGTAGCAGATGCCCCCAGCCCCTGGGGTGGCAGGGAGGCTGTTGGGGGAGTGCACACCAAAAAGACAGATCATTAGCAGAGCCAGGCAGCAGCGCCGGATCAGGAATCTGACCTCCTACCCCCCCCCTTGAGGCCTTGAGAGACTGGATGTGAAGACCAAGTGGGCACGAGTCTTGGCGTGGCGGGAGCGGCGGCCACATTTCGTGCCTGCAGCAAGACAACAATAGCATGGCGGCCAAGAACAAGAGCAGATCCATGAAGTGGGCTCCCCCAGGCGGAAGCTTCGGGCCCTCTCATTTCTATGTGGACAAGTATGGATGCACAGGAGGTGAGAAGCTGCCAGCAGGTTGGGACCCATGAACAGACCCAGCCCGACGGGTCGCACCAGGCCTTCATCTCCTGACAAGACTTACACAGGGAAATGCTTTCCCTGCAAAATTCATTGGCGAAGACATTCCAGGACCAATTCCAGCTGATACGATCTGACTTAAATCAGGCCCTGTCTGATATCAAGCAGGAGATAGGCCAACTGGGAGAGAGAACAGACCTGGTGGAAAGAGGCCTACAGGAGGTGAGCAAAGACACAAAGGAGAACAGTGAGGCGATTGACCGATTGTACACAACAACACGGAACCTGGAGATTAGAATGGAGGACTTGGAAAATCGATCCCGACGGATCAACATTAGGCTAAAGTTGCTGCCGGAGACTGTCCTGGACAGGAATTTGAAAGACAATTCAAGGAATTTTTGCTGATCTACTGGGGGAAGAAACACCAGACAAGATTGAACGAGATAGTGCATAGAGTGGGTCGTCTCAACACCACCCGGAATTCAAGACCAAGGGACGTGCTAGCGGCTTTTACAAGGTATGCACAAAAGGAGGCGGTGCTAAGGGCTACAAGACCTAAGGAGCTGCTAATGTACAATGGACAGAGAATTGAACTCTTATCAGGATCTCGCCAGCAACACACTACTCAAAGGAGACAGATGGGCCCCGTATTGGCGAAGCTCCAGGAGCAGGGGGTCAAGTATAAATGGACTTTTCCTTTTGGGCTTCTGTTCGAGTGGGAGGGGACTCAAAGACGGATCACATCGCCGCAGGAAGGGGCGGCTCTTCTACAGATCGACCGAGATCAAGATCAGGGGATGCCCAGTCCGAGGAGGAGGCCAAACCCGGGGGATGGCCCTAGACTCTGACCATGGAATGGTCAATTGCAGGGGAAGGGAAACCTAGAAGGCGGGCTCGGCGGGGCCCAACCGGCGAAAGAGAGAAGGGCTTGATTGTGGATGAGGGTGCAGAGGCAAATGCAGTCTAACACGGAGGGAGTCTATATAAAAGGGGGTGGTGGCTAAAAGAGTTGACAACGAGGGGAGGAGTGAGGAGCAAACATCATGGGATCGGTAAAGGTGTGGAGGCCTGAGAGGGGGTTCGGGAAAGTTGGCCTGGTATACAGGCCCTTGGTGGGGGGGCGGCCAGGGGAGAGGGTGAGGGAACAGGGGGGAGGGGGTGGTTGGAGTTCAGCCACACAGTGTTTCCTCTATTAGAGGAAAGGGATATCTGGGGTGTAAATCCGAGTTCCGGGCAGGAGGGGGAGGTTTCACAAGGAATTACGAAGGGGAGGCCATCAATCTTTGACATTCGAGTGGGTCACGCGTAATGTTAGGGGGCTCAATTCCCCATTAAAGAGGAAGAAGCTTGAGCTTTTTCGCAAACGACCCCACCCAGATTTTCTAGGCTTGCAAGAAACCCATCTGCTACGTGGGGACCAGCATAGACTCAGATTAAGGGGCTTTGACCAAATGGTGCACTCCTCAGGAGCGACAAAATTAGGAGGTGTAGCCCTGGTGATATGACCAATTTCAGGATAGATGAGGCGATTGGAGACAAAGAAGGCAGATACTTAATGGTAGTAGGATCAGTTGGAGATGGATTCTACACGATAGTTGTGGTCTACGCCCCCCAATTCAGGACAGGAAGCATTCCTTCGGCATCTACTGCAGAGGATCGGGGAACACTCAAAGGGTCCAATAATTTTAATGGGAGACCCGAACATTGCGTGGGACAGAGCAAGGGACCGGTCAGGCAGCAAATCTAGGGGAGGGGGGAATAGTGGCTTCATCTGTCTTGCGGGACAGAATGTCCGCTGTGGGCTTACGAGACATTTGGAGGGAAGTGAAAGGGGATGAGGAGGGTTTCACCTTCTCGGAAGTCCATGGGACACAATCGAGAATAGATTACTTCTGGGTCTCAGTGAATCTGGTGGCAATGGTCAAGGAAATGGAGGTGGGCCCTATGGGCATAGCAGACCATAAGATACTCGTAATGCAGCTTGACCTGGACTACTTGGGGAAGAGGCTATGGGGTTGGAAATACCCTGAATATCTGTTACGGGTTCCTGTCGTTATGGGAGACATGGAGAGTAATATAAAAGAAAACTTTGAAAGCAATAAAAGGGGAGAAACGGGGGAGGATATCCGATGGGATGCATTCAAGGCTAAAATACGGGGCGAAATTATGGCAGCCAAAGCACAAAAACGTGAGCAGATGTTAGCCCTGGAGACCCGGTTAGAAGCAGAGGTGGAGGAAGCAAGGAAAAAAAGCTGTCGAGACCCCCAGCACACAATTATAGGGACTATAGAAGGGCGGTGGGCCAGATGAGCTGGCTATGAACTAAAAAAGCAGAAGGAGCCCTCTTATCGGTGAGGCAGAAATTCTATGCCAAGACCAATAAGACTGGCACCTTACTGGTGCGACTTCTCCGGGTGGCATAGTCGAGAAATACTGTCACAGCCTTACACACGGGGGAGGGTGACAGTTACCCGACTCGAGGACCTTCAGGAAACCATAACTGAGTATTATGAATCACTATATAGGTCACAAAACCCCCAGGGGCGACTCCAGGAGACGTTTCTAGAAAGGGTCCAATTGCCTGTGGTAGGGAGGGAGGCTCAAGAAATTCTAAATCAAGAAATTACGGAAGACGAAGTGAGGGTGTTATAGGGAAGTTGCCCCTGGGCAAAGCCCCTGGCCCGACGGCTTCTTGGCCGCCTTCTATAAACAGTTTGCTGGGCTACTGGTACCACACTTAACCTATCTTTTGAACACTTGCAAAGTCACTGGCGGTATAACCCCTTCCATGAGGGAAGCTAAAATCTCCTTGATCCTGAAGCCGGGAAAAAACACTGATGGCCCTTATCAATGTAGACGCAAACATTTACACTAAGATTTTGGCGAACAGACTGGAGGGGCTTCTTCCTGACCTAATTCACCAGGACCTATCGGGTTTCATTAAGGGTAGGCAAACGGCAGACAATATCAGGAGGGTAGCGCACCTGCTGGAAAAGGTAGAAAAACAAACACTCCCACGGCCCTCCTTTTGCTTGACGCTGAAAAAGCGTTCAACTGGGTGAAATGGTCGTTCCTTTTTAGGGTTATGGAGGGCATGGGGCTGGGCGGGGCCTATTTGCAAATGGTCAAAGCTAACCATGGGCGACAGGCAAGGGTGATAGTTAATGGGGTGGCATCCAGATTGTTCCTATTGCAAAGAGGCACGAAACACATCTGTCCCTGGTCGCCCATACTGTACGCTATATATTTGGAACCTCTACCAAGCTATTCGGGAATCAGGGGACATCCGGGGAATTCCGTTTGGGGGGACCCAGGATAAAGTGGCAGCCTTTGCTGACGACATGTTGCTTGCCCTCACTGATTCATCCCAATCCTGTAAGGGTCAGTAGATTATTGCTCGAAAGCTTTGGGGAGGCATCGGGGGCACCATATCAACATGAGCAAATCCGAATTAATAGATCTCAACCTGGGGAAAGAGGAGCGGGAAGAGCTCAAAAGATTCTCTGTTCGCATGGCGCCCTGGTGGGATTGTGTATCTAGGGGTGAAGATAACACTGACGCTCCCCGGGTGGTTTGCAGCTAATTATCCCCGCTGGTAAAAAACATCAGAAAAAGACCTCCACAGGTGGCGGAATCTCTGCGTCTCCTGGCTAGGGAGAATAGCAGCTATAAAGATGGTCACACTGCTGCGTCTTTTATATCTGTTCCAGGCTGTCCCTCAGACAGTCCCGGAGCGCTTTTTCAAGGAGCTTCGAACCATAACAAATGAATTTATCTGGGAGGGTAAGAGAGCCAGGGTCAGTAGACGGTTACTCACCGCCCCGAGGAAAGGGGGCGGACTGGCCCTTCCTGATTTTAGACATTAGTATGAGGCTGCGCAGCTGCAGGTCATTAGGGAGTGGCTCCAACAAGGAGGAGAGGCACTTGGTGAAAATGGATAGGGCTGTAACTAAGCATGACCTGGATGTGGTGTTGTGGCTCCCAAAATGCCAGGGGCTGAAACACATGTACATGAGTTCTATCACTAAACTGGTAGCTGATAATTGGGATAGGCTGGCCAGGCAAAGAAGCATTACTACCTTTCCGTCCCCGTTTACACCAATATTCGATAATGGGGATTTCACACCTGGGCTGGAGAGGAAGGCTTTCAAAAAAATGGCAGGAAGGGGGTGCAGGAGGATGCAGGATATGTTTATTGGGAAGGATATCCGCTCTTTTTCCGAATGTAAAAGGGATTTCGCCATGGGGAGGAGGAGAGATTGTGGTATTATCAGTTATGTCATTGGTTGATGCACCCAGCAAACAGAGGCGGCTATCAGAGACCCCCACTAAATTCGAAAAATTCTTAATGTCTAATGATGGCTCAAAAGGGCTGATCTCGCAGCTGTATAGACTTGTAAATGAGGCCACGCCGAGGCGAAGCTGGGCCTTTATGGGTAAATGGAGAAAGGGTTCTGGGAAGAGGAATAGAGAAGGAATGGGAGAGACTATGGAGGATAATCCCGAAATTAGCAAGACCATCCCAAACCCAGGAGGCCTGGTACAAAGTTATATATGGTTGGCACTACACTCTGGCCCGCTTACAGTCTATACCCTGGGACATCGAGTGACTGTTGGAGAGGGTGTGGGGCGGTGGGAACAGCAGAGCACATCTGGTGGAGGTGCCCTTCTGGGAGGAAATTCGGCAAGCTCAACAGGCATTTGGACCAGGGGAGCAGACCCCTGGAGTTTATCTTGTTGGGTATTCTGCACAAAGACACAGAATGTGCACCTGGAGCTAGGGAAAGGGCACAGGTGATGCTTATCGCAGGAATGGCATTGATTACCCAGAACTGGAAAAGCTCGACAGTACCAGCATTTCAGTATTGGCTCCGGAAAGTCTGGGAGATGGTCGCTGTGGAATGTGTGACATACGCTATGAACAACGCGCTACAGAGCTTTGCAAGTGAATGGGGCGAAGTGACGGTCTTTCTCAGAGACGACTTTAGGATTGGTTGGCATCTGCAGTGTCTCAGGCTATTGGACCTACAGTGAGCAATGGGGGGGATTGAGAGTCGAGGAACACTGCGAAGTGGCTGGTTTGTTTTCTTTGGGGGGAGAGGAGGGATGGAGGGAAAGGGGGGGGCTGTTGCTGTTGGAGTTGTTCATGTTTAAAAATGTTAAAGTTTTTTTTTTAAAATCATTGATGGCTGCATCATACCTGTACTTGTTGAAGTCAAAACTCTTGGTGTCTACCTCGATGCCAACCTATCCATGACAAAGCACACCAATGCCCTAGCTTCATCTACCTCCTACCCATCCAAACTCGTAGCCCTTAGCCGCCAGTTCCTCACTCCAGCCAATTGTATCACACTAGCTAGTGCCCTATTACTATCCAAAGTAGACTACTGTAATGTTCTTTTATCAGGCACCTCTAAGGCAAATTTATCCAAACTCCAACTCGTCCAAAAAAAGCCCTTCGAGCTTCATTAGAATTAGGAAAATCAGACCACATCTCACACATCAGAAGAGAGGTGCACTGGCTGCCAGTCCAAGCTAGAATCACTTTTAAAGACCTCTGTATTAACCATAAATGTATCAATTATACAGCACCTAGACAGCTAATTTTTTTGTGATGGATTTGTTAAGATAACAGATCCTTAAGATCTAATGCTGAATCTCTTCTGGCCGTCTCTCGTTACAAGAGTAGTAGGGCTGGAGGAACTAGTTTCCCAGTCCAGACTCCCACTCTATGGAACACCCTTCCCAAGAATCTGAAAATCGAATAATCTTTCCCCATATTCAGGAAAGCACTAAAAACATGGTTATTTAACAGTCTAACTTAGCTCGACTCCATCTCATAGGCAGTCCCCTGCTTCCGGTCCACCACTTGTAATCGGTCTCACTGCCAACACCTAATGTATACTGCTTGTACTTTAATGTTTTTATCCTACTGCGATTGAAATTGCTCACTAATACTGTGTATCTACCTTCATGCTTGTATATTTTCTTGAACAATGATTGTAATTATTTCCTAAGTTGTCTGTAACTACGCCGTGATACCTCTGGGTCTGGGCGTATAATTAATGCAATAAATAAATAAATGGCTGTCCACATGCTCTGTTCTCAATAAACAGACCTCATACGAGATCATATATTCTGCTCCTTTCAAGATGACAGATCTGTTATAGATTTGTCTTGACAGCAGTCTTCTGCTCCTTGATAGGAGCTTCATTGTCTCCAAGCATGAAACCTTTGTATGTGATTAATACTGCTGGGGGGGGGACCTCGTTTGTTTAGTAAACCATGAATACTTATCTACATTGCATTCAAGAAATCTTTCCTTCCAAGACTTTCCCAGTGTAAACTAGTGCAAAGTGTGGTCTGACAGGTTTTCCAGTTTGGGTTCTTCAATTTTACAGAGCACTGTAATATACATACTCTAGACATGTGATAAAATAAAAACCATGAATGTTTGGTGAATGTGCAGTTCTTTTGGTCTTTCTTTTGTAATTGCCTAGTGTAGTTTGGTTTGGCATGACACTATCCGCTCTGGTGGTTATCCACTGCCTTCATTGTGTCCTGCCGCATAAGGCTCCTTTTTAAGGTCAGGAATGGTAAGAAATCCTACTTCTGATCATATGGTCCAGAATAGATTTCCCCTTAACCCCCCCCCCAACCCACTCCCCAACTTGATTGTTGGTTGACAGCTTTCTCATATTAACATGATCAGGCCTCGGATGTGGTCAAAATAAAGGTGATTCGAAGGGGAAGCATGATTGGGGGGCGGGGGGATATAACCTTAATGCCATAAACATTGGCAATTTGTTCATATTCTCTTGGATAACTTTGAGATCTAGAATAATTTTGTGATTTGCGCTTTGTGTAACACTAATATTCCCAGGTATCTTTGCTTTAATTATATTGTCTCATGGGAGTGTAATATGTAATCAAAAAAATATGTAATCAAAAAGTTAACTTAATTCTGTTGCCAGAAGATGTTCGGAATTTAACGTCTCCAGCCACGTATGTTATTTTGGCATGAGGCTAGGTGGGCACCTTTTTGATCGAGGGACCATGGATCCCCTTGTCCCTGGAACTGTCCTTGTGCCCTTTTTTAAAATAGTTTCTTCTAATATTCAAATGAGTTTTCACCCTCAACCCTACCCCCTGTAAACGACTTGCCAACTTCCTCCCATTTATTTTAGTAGTTACAGATTTTTTTTCTGTTTACTAATGTTTGGTTTTCACACTTCTGTATTTCAGATTTTCTTTTAGAATTTTTTTTTTTTAAACTCCATTAGATGCATTTTGTAGGACATGGACCTGCCCTAAAAGAAAGCATATACAGTCCCTCTCAAATATTTAAGAGATCACAAATAAGATCATAGTTTAATAACTGATAACCAAAAACAACCAGTGACACTTCTTTAGGGAAAAGGAATGTATCCCTATAAAATGTAAACTAGAGAAGGGAAGTGTCCAGGAAGTGTGTTTTAAATGGAATCCTTGATTTCAGTGGACAAATACGTGAAATATAGTATTTCCAGGCACCCACCACCCGAGGCTGAGTAAATAGTTGGAAGGTGCATTTGGAAATGCCAGTCGAGGTGGTGGTGTATATACCCAACAAAGTGAGAAAGCACCAGTGCCTGCACAGTGGAATGGGCAACTGCAGTTGGCAAGTGGTGTTCCAGCTACTGGAGCAAAGAGATTTAATTTTGGGCAGGCTGTGTTTTCTTGGTCCCACACTGTTTTAAGGGAGTATCTTGAGCTTTGATTCCCCCATCGATTTGGGATCGGGTTCATCTCAATCTATGGTTACAGTATCAATTCTTAAACGCTTTTTAAGTAGTTACCTTTCTCCAGCATGGGGTCTGGCATGGATTCACATGCTCATGAATATTCCCCGTCGTCAGGCTGGGAATGAATCCTCGGTAAAGAAAAAACCAGTATCAGTTTCGTTTCTGATCTGTCTTTCGTAGTAATAACCAATCACTGGTCTCTGCGTCATACTGACCACAGCCAATGACTGCCTTCTACCTAAGCACCGCCTCTGGCAGCCATCTTCAGATTTTTACCGCACGTTCATGTGTTGGGATCCTCGTGCTATTGCTCTCGAGCGTTAGTGCTATTTTTTTCACGTTTTTTTCTCAAAACTTCGTTTTTTCCGGTCAAAAGAGCCTCAAGCTCCACCGACTCTCCATCCGATCAACGGGGACCCGTGTCGGATTCGTCTGCGGCCCTCAAGGGTGAAGATTTCATCGAGCTACGTTTTGGAGGACTCCAGAAGCTTCTCAGGCTCGGACATGGCCCAGGAGAAGGGAAGCTCGACGCCCGGAAAGCTGTTCAGGTTCTGCCCTGGATGCCAGCTGCAGAACGTCTTTAAGGAGGACGAACACTCCTTTTGTCTCTACTGCTTACATGAGGACAAGACGCACGTGGAGAAGGACTGTGCGTTTTGCGTCAATATGTCGGAGCGGACCATGAAGGACCGCCACCAACGCCTCGCCAACTGGCTGGAAGGGAAGAGCCCGTCGGGCGAGAAGAAGAGGAAGAAATCCGAGCGGTCTTCTAAGACCTTTGAGGACGCCCCGGCGACGGGGGTCCAACACAAGGCCAAGCACCGCGAGTCCGCTGGCACCGGGAGCGCCGAACGGTCGGTCTCTACGGGCACCAGGCAGGGCGCACCCTCCCCGGCACCTTCAGCCACGAGCCAACGCTCTGGGTCGGGTAAGAGGAAGGGCGAGCACCCGGCGAAGCTCCTGGAGAGGCCCCAGTCGAGCTCGAAGGCCCCATCAGAGGGGGAGCGAGGCAGTGTCCCCCCCTCAAGGATAAGGCGGTGAGCGCACCTAAGGTGGTGAAGGCCTTAATCCATCCGGCCAAGCCCTCTATCGATACTGTCGCGGCGGCCCTGGCTCAGCCTGTGGAGGCTACACCAGTGGTGGCAACCTCGGGGCTCAGAGTCTCCCTGCCACCTCGGAGGGAGTCCTCTTTTGTGCCCATCGATAGGACCCCCGTGAAATCCCCGGCGGGGAAGAAAAAGAGGGGGCAGGGCGTCGTCGTAGATTCGGCTTCAGAGGAAGAGCTGATCGAGGTCTTAAGCCACGGCCTTGGCGTGGATGAAGACTGGCCCGTCGGGATGGATCCCGACGCAGGTGACGACAGCGTCGAGGGTGCCGACGGGGCCCCTGATCGCCCGTCGGATTCCCCTCTGCCAGCGCCGCAAGACAACTCGGCGGCCATTTTGTTGGCTATACAGTCCTTATGCTCAGAGATAAGGACGAGACTACCGTTGCCGACGGAGGAACCTCTCCCGTCGGGGGATCCTGAACCGGGACCTTCTGGTGTTCCCCCGCCCAAGAAAAGAAGGATTCACCCTCCACCTCCTTTTCAGCCGTCGCGACCCGTACAGCCCTCCTCCCCGTCCACCCAAGGGGATGATACGGGGACTGACATGGCAGCGACGGGTACGGACGACGAGGTATACGACGAGGATCTCACGTCGTCACCTCCCACCAGGGCTTCTCCGCCCGACGAGTTTGGATCGTTCCACTCCATGATCGCCAGGGCATCCGAGCTTTTCCAACTCTGCCCTGAGGAGAAGAAAAAGGAAGGATTCCTTTATCAACGGCGCGAGGCCAAGAGGAAGACGGTCATCGCGGTGCCTCTACTGGACGACATTTGGGATGGGGGCCTCGCCCTCCTCAAGAACCCTTCCACGACGCCAGCTAGAAGAGACCGGTACGAGAAGAAGTACCGGGTCCCGGACGCGGCCCCCCTGTGCCTCCGGGCGCAGCCTACCCCGGACTCCGTCGTCTCCGAGGCGGCCAGGAAGAAAGCGGGGGGGGATGCGGCCTCCACATCGACTTCCCCACCGGACGGCGAGGGAAAGAAATTGGACGCTATGGGATGCAGGGTCATCTCGTCTGCAGCGACGACGATTAAAGCAGCCAACGCCTTGGCTATCGTGGCCCGCTACGACAGGGAGCTATGGTACAAACTGGCTCCCCTGCTGGACTTCCTACCGGACGACAAGAGGGCGGATGCCCTGGAGATCCTACAGGAAGGTGAGGTGGCGTCGGACCACGCCATCACTATTGCGATGGACATCGCCGACACTGGGTTTCTCCAGTTGGGCAATGGCGTGTGCCTTAGGCGGCGTGGATGGCTCAAGGCTACAGACTTCCGTCAAGACGTACAGACCAGAGTCCTGGACATGCCGTTCGATGGGAACAACCTGTTTGGGAAAACAGTGGATGATTCCCTTCAGGCCATTAAAGCGGACACTGAGACGGCCCGGGCCCTTGGGGTTCTACAGCAACGACGGACGCCCTTTCGGAGCAGCGGAGGCAAGGGCGCCTCCAAAGGTTCCGGCGGCGGTTTCTCTACCTACCGTCAAGCGGCCCGCTCGTCATCTCAGGAGGCCTACAGAGGACGAGGCAAGTCTGGCGGACCCCGCCGTCGTCGCCAAGGAGGTCAAGGCGGCAAAGCCTCGTCGAAACAGGATTGAACCGGCCGTGGGGTCGGGCCCTCACCGAAGCACCCCGGTGGGAGGCCGGCTGGCGAGCTTCGTCAGCGTGTGGGAGTCCATCTCCACCGACCGTTGAGTGCTGGACGCCTTAGCCCAGGGCCACGCGCTCGAGTTTCAAAGAAGGTGCCCGCGCGTCCCCCCCCCCCGTGGCCAGGAAAGAGCTTCACGTCCCTCAACTTCTCCTAGAGGTAAAGGCGCTGCTCAGGAAGGGCGCCATCAAACTCGTCCCAAAGAGGCTTCGGGGCTCCGGAGTTTACTCGAGATACTTCCTCGTGAAGAAGACGACGGGAGGATGGCGCCCCATCCTAGGCCTGCGACGTCTGAACAAGTTCATCAAGGCGCAGAAGTTCCGGATGGTCACCCTCCAGCACGTCCTGGGTCAGCTGGAGGAAGGAGACTTCCTGTCATCGTTGGATTTGGAGGATGCCTACTTCCATATTCCCATCCTAAAGGGGCACCGAAAATTCCTCAGGTTTGTGGTCCAAGGGCGTCACTACCAGTTCAAAGCCCTCCCCTTCGGACTACGGTCGGCACCCAGGGTATTTACCAAGTGCCTTGCACCGGTGGCGGCGCAGCTGCGCCGCGAGGGGATCCACGTCTACCCCTACCTGGACTGGCTCGCTCATCCGAGCCAAGACGAGGGAGCTCGCCGTGGAGCACACGTCAAGGACCGTCCAACTTCTCACGGACCTGGGATTCTCCGTGAACTACGCCAAGTCCCACCTGGTACCCGCGCAAAACGCACTGTTTCTGGGAGCGAAGCTCGACAGTGTCCCTTCTGGCCTCCCCGTTGGAGGAAAGGACCAGGTCCATCCTGGGCAAGGTACAGCGGATGTTGGTTTCCGACGCGGCCAAGGTGAGGTCCATCAAGTCCCTCCTCGGAATGATGTCTTCTTGCATCTACCTCATTCCCATGTGCAGGCTCCGGATGCGCCCGTTGCAGGAGTTCCTGGACGCGCGCTGGATCCAAACGACAGGCGGCTTCGAGGAGAGGATCACACTCGACGAGAGTTTCCGCCGAGCGGTCCGGTGGTGGGGCACCCGCGCGCATCTGACGGCGGGCATGGACTTCCAGACCCCAGACCACCAGGAGACAGTGACCACAGATGCCTCCCTGGAAGGGTGGGGAGCGCACACCGAAAATCTGCACGCGAGGGGCCTCTGGCTCCCGACGGAGAAGTCCCTCCATATCAACGTCCTGGAGCTCCGTGCAGTGTTCTGGGCCCTCAGGTCCTTCCTTCCGTCCCTCAAGGGCAAGGTGGTGAGGATCTTCACCGACAACACCACCACCATGTTTTACATCAGGAAACAGGGCGGAACCTGGTCCCCAGCACTGTCCAAGGAGGCGCAGGACCTGTGGCATTGGGCCGTCGCCCAAAGGATGTTTCTGGTGCCGTTTCATCTGGCAGGGATAAAAAACACCATCGCCGACTCACTCAGCAGGGAGCTGCGCTCGTGCCACGAGTGGGAACTACGGCAGGATCTAGTGGATCGCCTCTTCCGACGGTGGGGCACACCCCAGATCGACCTGTTCGCGACGGCGACGAACTCCAAGTGCCGGAGGTTCGCCAGCAGGTTTCCCCAGGCGAGGAGCATGGGCGATGCTTTCTCGTTCCCCTGGGAGGGCCTGTTCCTCTACGCGTTCCCTCCTTTGCCACTGCTAATCCGGCTCGTCAACCAGCTCAAGAGGTCACGGTGCAGGATGATCCTCGTCGCACCTGCGTGGCCGAAGCAGATATGGTTCCCGGACCTTCTGGACTTATCAGCGTCCCCGCCAATCAGGCTGCCGGTGGACGCGGATCTACTCTCCAGGGAAGGAGGCGCCATCCTCCACCACGACCCGAAATTGCTGAACTTGCAGGCCTGGCTCCTGCAGCGCTAGAGTTTGGAGGTTACGACATACCGGCCAACTGCAGAGAGGTTCTTGCAAAGGCCAGGGCGTCCTCGACTCTTAAATGCTACGGACACAAATGGAAGAGGTTCTCTGTCTGGTGCCACGCACAGAAGATTAACCCTCTACGGATTACGGCTCCCCAGGTACTGCCGTACCTGCTGACGCTGGCCAAAGCTGGACTGGCACACGCGTCCATCAAGATTCATCTTGCTGCGATCTCCCGATACACCAGGACCACGGGCCGGACGTCCTTGTGGTCTCATCGTCTGGTGAAAGAGTTCATGAAGGGACTGTTCAGATCGTTCCCGCCGGTGAAGGCTCCGGCCCCGGCGTGGGAGCTCAATGTGGTGCTGACCAAGCTCATGGGACCTCCGTTCGAGCCTCTGCACTCGGCCCCGTTGAAGTTTCTGTCGTGGAAAACAGCGTTTCTTGTGGCCATCACCTCCGCACGACGGGTGGGAGAGATCCAGGCCCTTTCCTGCAAGGCCCCGTACTTGACTTTTCACGACAGGAGGGTAGTGCTCAGGACGCACCCCTCCTTCATGCCCAAGGTACAGTCGGACTTCCATCTCAACGAACCCTTGGTGTTGCCTGTGTTCTTCCCGTCGCCTTCGTCGCCGGCTGAGAGGACTTTGCACTCGCTGGATGTGGCTAGAGCGCTTAAGTTCTACGTGGACCGCACGAAGTGTTTTCGGAAGACGTCACAACTCTTTGTGAATTTTGGACCTGTCAATCAGGGGAAGGCTCTCTCGAAGGCTTCCATTTCCAGATGGCTCTCCGGCTGTATCATGTACTGTCATCGGTTGGCAAACCGACCGCTGCCTGGCCGTCCGAGAGCCCATTCCACCAGAGCGATCGCAGCTACCACGGCGTTCCTTTCTGGTGTGCCCCTGCTGGACATATGCAGGGCTGCTACGTGGAGGTCGACGCACACCTTCACGAAATTCTACTGCGTCGATCGGGATTCCAGGGAGGAGTCCAGGGTCGGCCAAGCAGTGCTGCACAACCTGTTCACCTGAGGTGAGCCTGGTGAGGAGGTAAGATGCTTAATGTTGGGTTTGATGTAATGCTTAATGTTGAGCCTTTGCCACCTCCCGTGGTTGTGCATGTGTGTACTGCTATGTATTCTTTATTCATGAGCATGTGAATCCATGCCAGACCCCATGCTGGAGAAGGAACAAGTTACTTACCTGTAACTGTTGTTCTCCAGCATGGGTCTGGCATGGATTCACATGCGAACCCTCCCGCCTACCCCTCTGCGGCTCTTCACTTGGTCATACTGCCACTTCACGTGCTTCCAAATCTGAAGATGGCTGCCAGAGGCGGTGCTTGGGTAGAGGGCAGTCATTGGCTGTGGTCAGTATGACGCAGAGACCAGTGATTGGTTATTACTACGAAAGACAGATCAGAAACGAAACTGATACTGGTTTTTTCTTTACCGAGGATTCATTCCCAGCCTGACGACGGGGAATATTCATGAGCATGTGAATCCATGCCAGACCCATGCTGGAGAACAACAGTTACAGGTAAGTAACTTGTTCCTTTCTTTTAATTACTATGAGCTTTATCAGGCTTACTTTGCCTTAAAAGACGTAATTGATTCTTATACTTCTTTCGAATGGATTGTGTCCTCCCACGTATTCCTCATCTTGTGATAATTCGTTATCTCCAGCTGCGCTGCTCCGGGAAAAAAAAATTCTCGGCAAAGGGCGCTGTGCTCGAGGCCGTGGTGTTGATTGTCCCTCGATGGAGTCCGTACTCTGTCGACATCACCGATGGTATAAATAGCTCGAGCTGCGCCCGTTGCTTCAGTTCTGTTTTTCCGATCGCTTCGCTGTCGAGAACGGCGCGCTTCTATTTGCTGTGAAGAAAATGTCGTCATCTTCAACCCCTTCGACACCCAGGACTGGGTTCAAGAAGTGTGCAGATTGTGGGTCTAAGATGTCCATCACCGATCCCCACCGGATTTGTCTCTGGTGTCTCGGTTCCAGTCACCGAACCGACGACTGTGCGTCCTGCCAGTCTATGACCGAAAAAGCTCTTCGTGAGAGGAGAGGTAAACTGTCGGTGGGGAGGGAGGCCTCAAAGAAGGCTACGTCAAAAAGACACAAGAAAGCGACTGATTCTAAGGAAATCAGATCGCCATAGGCACTCAGAGATCTCGATCTAGGAGTAGATCGAGACACTCTTCGTCATCGACAAAAATGAGGAGGAGACATAGATCTCCATCATCATCTTCAGAGTCGACCGAAGAAATTCGTTGTCCGACTAAATCGGATTCTCCCAGTAAGTGGGAAGAATTCCGCAAAAAGATGGTTTTCGAGAATGCGGCCCTGACTCCCTCGAAAGACCCTCAAAAAAGCCATACCCCTAAAGTGGCTCCATTGGACGACAAAGGGAAGTCCAAGGTTACCATGGCAAAGACCTGTAGCGTTGAGGAATCCAAATAAACTCGAGTCGACGTAAAACCGTCGAAGACTCTTCGAGAGACGAGCACTTCTCCAGTGCCATACAAGAAACACAAATAGTCGAAGACTTTTATGACTTCGTCGACGCCTTCGGCGTCGATAATTTCGACTCCAAAACCGAAAACATCCTCGACGCCATTATCGAAGTAATCTTCGAAGACCCCTTCGACAACTTCGAAGGATTTGCCAATTCCTTCGAAGCAGATGGAAGAGGAAGAAAGGAGATTCACTCCTTTGCCCAGGTCAGACTTTTTCAAATTTATGTCAGCAATTTATGAAGTCTGCTTCAGAAGAAGACGAGGTTACTCCTTTGGGAGTTACTTATGGTACAAGACAAGTTCCTGAGAAACTTATTGACCAGGAATCTAGAATGCGAGACCTGAGTGATACTCTACATTCTGCCAGTGGAGTTGACACATCCCCAGAATTAGAGTTCGCCAAACCTGATCCTGCAGAGCATGCGGATGCTGGGTACAGGGGTCTTATGACCAGGGTAATTGAGTATATGGGTTGGGGCAATACCTCACCCATTTTTGAACAAGATGACATGACGGAAATAATCGTCAAGGGACCTCAAGGATCCTGTTCTCCCTTTTCACAGGGCCCTTCAAAGGACTGTGGAGAAAAACTGGGAGAAACCAGAAACTATTGCTGCTGCAGATAGCACTTTTCCAAGAAAATATAGACCAGCTGGAACGGATCCTGAATATTTGAATAAACATCCGCCTCAAGGGTTTAGTCATTCAGGCAGCATCTACTTCAAAACAAACTGCTTATCCAACTATCCCTCCAGATAGAGAGGATAGAAAAATTGATGCCTGGGCACGTAAAGTTTTCACGTCAGGCAGTATGGCACTTAAGTCTGCAAATGTCACCTGTACCCTAGCCAGGTTTACCCATACCCTGTGGGACTGTATTTCGGCAGCGGCTGATCATATTCCGGAAGGCGAGGGAAGGGAAGGCTTCCTGAATATAGTTAAAGACGGGAAGGAGGCAATGGGGGAATGTCTCCAGTCTGGACTGGATACTGCTGATAGTATCGGCAGATCCATGGCTGCAAGCGTTGTGCTACACAGATTTGCGTGGTTGAGGAAGTCGGGGGTTTGCACCAGACGTGCAAGCTAGACTCCTCAACAAGCCCTTTGATGGCTTGAGGCTCTTTGGCAGAAAGGCTGATGAAAGCCTAGAAAAACTTCAGACCTCGAAAGCGGCAGCTAAATCACTTAGCGCCTCTTTGCGCCAGCCTCTAAAACCCTATTCCGGCTCATCTTCCTGGAGGGGTCGTTCTTTTCGATACTACTCCTCTTTTGCTAGAGGAAGAGGACAGGCTTCTCAAAGGGGCAAAAGAAACTTCCCTCATGGAGCACGAGGAAGAGGTGCAAAATCAGCCTCAGGAGCGGCATCTGTACCCTCAGCCACTCCTGCAGCCGCCTCCAAATCCCTCTGAGGCCTTGTTACACAACATCAGTGGGGAGGCAGGATCTCAACATCTGAAGGAATGGCGGGGCATTACCTCAGATGCTTGGGCACTGGAAACAGTAGCCCAAGGTTACTGTCTCCCCTTTCTAAAAAGGCCTCAATCATCCACTGAGAGCCAACTCTGCCAAAATTCCGGATCCACTCCTGTTGCAGGAAATTTTAACCCTGCTAGAGAAAGGTGCCATAGAACTGGTACATGTAGCGGAGAGGAACAGGGGTTGGTACTCCCCATATTTTCTCATCCCAAAAAAGGACGGAGGACTGGGACCCATCTTGGACTTGAGAAACTTGAACAAGTTCCTCAGGAAGGACAAGTTCAAGATGGTGACTCTTTCTCAGATCCTTCAGGCTCTCCAACTCCAAGATTGGTTGGGATCATTGGACCTTCAGGATGCTTACTTTCATGTGCCAATCCATCCAAAGCACAGAAAGTACCTGAGGTTCGTGATTGGCAATTCTCATTATCAGTTTCGAGTTCTGCCATTCGGGTTGACCTCCGCCCCAAGGGTTTTCACCAAACTGTTGGCGGTTGTGGCCGCAAGTCTCAGGAGAGGGGGTATTCACATATATCCCTACCTGGATGACTGGTTGATTAGAGCAAGTTCTCCAGAACAAGCTCAGGAACATCTTTCGATCACCTGCCACTTCCTCCACAAATTGGGCTTCTCCCTCAAGTTCAAGAAGTCCCACATGATGCCATCCCAGAAGCTCCAGTTTATCAGAGCAGTCGTGGACACTTCCTCGGGAAAAGCCTCGCCTCCCAAAGTGAGAGCTCTCCACATCCAGCAGATGGTAGCGAAGTTCCAGAATGCCCATTGTCAACCGGCCTTCGATTTTTCTCTGGTTGCTCGGCCTCATGGCATCCTGCATTTTCCTAGTACCAGAGGCCAGGTTGAGAATGAGATCCCTTCAATGGGCACTCAGAACTCAGTGGTCCCAGTTCTCAGGGAGTATGTCGGATCTTCTGCAAGTCCCGAGCGCAGCTGCTCAGGATCTTCTATGGTGGGCTTGCAATGACAACATTCTCAAGGGAGTCTTTTTGGCAACCATGGCCGGAGATAACAGTAGTGACGGACGCCTCACTCACGGGGTGGGGAGCACACACCAACAATCTGACAATCAGCGGTCGTTGGTCTCCATCGGAGTCCAAATTACACATCAACCTTTTGGAGCTGAGGGCAATCAGACTAGCTATGAAGGCCTTTCTGCCCTCTGTACAGGGAAAGAATGTCCTGATAATGACGGACAACACGGTAGCCATGTACTACCTCAACAAAAGAGGAGTAGGGTCACTACCACTGTGCAGAGAGGCAATGCAGATATGGTTCTGGGCAATACAAGAAGAAATCTCTCTATCCGCAATTCACCTAGCTGGAGAGAAGAACACGGTGGCGGACGCTCTGAGCAGGCAGAGCACGGTCTCTCACGAGTGGGAGATAGCTCAGGAAGTCCTTCTGGAGATCTTTGCCCTTTGGGGAACCCCTGAAGTGGATCTGTTTGCCACCGCGATCAACCGGAAGTGCGATCAGTACTGCTCAAGGGAATTTTCTCAAAGAGGAGCTCTGGGAGACGCATTCGTAGTGGAGTGGAAGTTTCCACTGCTGTACGCGTTTCCCCCAGTACATGTGATTCCGCAAGTAATCGGGAGGTTGAGAAAGTTCAGGATAACCATGATCCTAATTGCCCCGGATTGGGCCAGGAGAACGTGGTACCCAGACCTTCTAGACATGTCCATCTGCCCTCAAATACATCTTCCGCAAAGAGAGGATCTTCTCTCGCAAGAGGAAGGTCGGGTTCTCCATCCAGAGGTCAAGACACTCAACCTTCACGCATGGTTTCTGAGAGGTTGAGTTACAAGGATTGGGATCTTCCGGATGACGTAATGGAAATCTTTCTTTCGGTCAGAAGACCAGCAACAAAATCTTTGTACCGATGTCGCTGGAACAGGTTTAGTAACTGGTGCAAAGACAAGGATGTGGACCCTTTTCAATGTGGCGCCCCAATGGTGCTTTCTTTTCTGCTACATCCAGCTAATCTGGGGCTCCAGATAGGAACAATCAAAGGATGCCTTGCTGCGCTGTCCATTTTCAAGCGCTCCTCGGAAGAGGTTTCATATTTCAAAATACCGTTAATTCAATTCTTAAAAGGGCTTACTAATGTATACCCTCCAGTGCTTTTTCATGTACCAACTTGGAATTTAAATTTAGTACTAAAATTCTTGACTTGCATACCCTTTGAGCCTCTGCATTCATCTCCATTGAGGCTTTTAACTTTAAAAACTGTCCTTCTTGTGGCCCTATCAGCCCGCAGGGTTGGCGAACTTCAGGCTCTCTCATGCAAACCACCATATACTATTTTTATAAGGATAAGGTAGTCCTTAAAGTTAAACCTTCGTTCTTGCCAAAAGTAGTCTCGGACTTCCATTTGTCACAAAAAATAGTACTACCAACTTTTTATCCTCCTCCTCATCTGGGCAAGGAAGAGGAGAGATTACACAGACTAGATCCCAAGAGGGCTCTTAGTTTTTACATCTCAAGGATGGCTAAATTGAGACAAGATGACCAACTTTTTGCGGGTTATCCTAGTCATAAATTAGGCTTATCTGTAACAAAACAGACCATTTCCCACTGGATCATATTAGCCATAGTTGAATGCTACAGATTAGCGGGAAAAGAACCACCAGATGGGCTTCGTGCCCATTCTACAAGGGGAATGGCTACTTCTGCGGGTCTAAAGAGCGGAGTCCCGGCAGCAGACATTTGTGCAGCTGCAACCTTGAAAACAATGCATAATTTTGTTAAACATTGTTTGGATACTGCCTCCTCTAATGAGGCTTTATTTGCCATGGCAGTTCTGCATTCTGTTCACGAAAACTGAAATTAGTACTCCCGCCTCCAAAATTGATACTGCTATGGGAGCCTATCACAAGATGAGGAATACGTGGGAGGACACAATCCATTCGAAGAACAAGTTGCTTACCAACTGTAACGTTCTTTCGACTGGATGTTCCTCCCAAGTATTCCTCATCGACCCTCCCATCCTACCCCACAGTACAGTTTTTACCTTTTTTTTACACTTTCCTCTCACGAATAATGTATCGGTCAAGAGGGCACGCCTGGGTGGATGAACTGGTCAGGGATGTTTGCGTACGCTTTTCCACCAACTCCTCTCCAGGAAAGTGGTGAACAAGATGAACAGAGAGTCTATGACGCTCGTCCTAGTTGCTCCCAGTGGGCAAGACAACCGTGGTTCCCACACCTACGCAGGATGGCGGTGTGCGAGCCCATCAAACTTCCAGCCTGGTACAACCTATTGTCCCAGCACCAAGGTCAAACGGTGCACCAACAACCCAACTCAATGAACCTGGCAGCATGGCTCCTGAGGTCATAGAGTTTGGACATCTCAATTTGCCACAGAGGTGTATGGACATCCTAAAGGAATCTAGGAAACCAAACACAAGGCACTGTTACTTTGACAAGTGGAAGAGGTTCGTTATCTGGTGCCAGAGTAGATCAATCAACCCGGTTGATTGCACTCCTTACACTATTGTTACATACATGCTCCACCTGCTGGATGCAGGATTGGTTTTTAACTCACTGAAAGTACACCTTGCAGCCCTGTCGGCTTACACCACTTCCCATAGCAAGGTTTCGTGGTGGAAAGTACCAGTGGTTAAAGCCTTCATGGAAGGAGTAAAGAGACTTCACCCTCCTATTTCAAACCCACCACCAGGGTGAGACCTTAATGTGGTGCTAGCCAAGCTCATGGGCCCCTCTTTCGAACCCATGCATAAAAGCAGTCTCAAACACCTGACTTATAAAACGGCCTCCTTAGTAGCTATTACTTCTATAAGAAGGGTCAGTGAAATTCAGGCTCTGTCAGTGCAGGATCCCTTCTTTACTGTCCATAAAGACAAACTGGTTTTACGCACACACCCTAGGTTCTCACCTAAATTTATATCTAAATTCCATGTAAACCAGTCCATCGAGCTTCCGGCTTTCTTCCAGGACCCTCAAAGCTTGGCTGAGGTGAAACTACACACCCTAGATGTGTGTAGGGCGGTCCTCTACTATGTAAATAAAACCAGACCGCTAAGAAAAACAGATCAAAAACAGATCAACTGTCTCCGTAGCTACAGGCAGAGAGGGGGATCGCGTCTCTAAAGGTGCCATCTCGAAGTGGATTATTAACTGTATCCAGCTGTGTTACTCACTTTCTGAAAGAACTCTGCCTTTCAGGCCAAGAGCCCACTCTACTAGAGGCATTGGGGCCACTCTGGCTTTCATTGCAAATGTACCCCTTGACACCATTTGCAAAGCAGCTACTTGGAGCTCTATTCACACTTTTACTCAGCATTACTGCATTGACACCCGTTCCAAGGCAGATACACAAGTGGGACAAGCGTTTCTAAGACACTTATTTGCTCATGACCCTTCTCACATCCCACCTCCTTCAGGTACTGCTCACTAATCTATGCACAGCATGTGATCTAAGCAGATTCCACAAGCCTCAGAAGGGGTACATTACTCACCGTAATCGTATTTCTGATGCTTGTATCTGCTTAGATTCACATGCGACCCACCCTTCCTCCCCTCTGAGAGAAGGCGCATGATGGCTGGTAGTCTTACCTTTCTGTCTATCTGCTTGGATTATCTGTACTCACGCTACTCCTCATGCTACCTCATGTCAGAAAAAATACAATCTGAGGATCCTAGACGCGTGAGGGATCTTGGGTACAATGGACGTCACACTAGGGATAGTATTACTGGCACGCCCTGTGTCGACGCCCATTTTCGAGTTTCGAAAAACAAACTGTAATACTCTGCAGCTTCCACTAGATGTCGGCCTATGCACAGCATGTGAATCTAAGCAGATACAAGCATCAGAAATATGATTACGGTGAGTAATGTATCCCATATATAATCACAAGATGAGGAATACGTGGGAGGAACATCCAGTCGAAAGAACGTTAAAGTTGGTAAGTAACTTGTTCTTCTTAGCCAAACCTCCTTATCAATAAGATGTGCATGGCTTCATTTGTTGCCAGTGCGAGTTTCAGCTGTCTTTGTTGCCCATAAAAAAATTCTTGAACAAGCTACTTGAACAATTTGCTCTCAGTGATTCCTCTGAAGCATATGCAACATAATCAGCCAGCTGCTTCACTGAGGCTATTCCCCTTTTTAAATCGTATAATTCGATGACCGCCCAGATTAACCCCAAAGTTCTTAGTTATTGGAGGTAATGACCCAAGAATATTGTTTTTAATACTGCCACCAACATGTTATGATCAGTGTTAGTAGTTTCCTTAACTATAAATTCCTTACAAACGTCATCCGGACTTTTCAGAATGTAGACTGTCCTGTGTCTCTTATGTGATACGAAATGCAGGGCACCATTGGCTTTCACTGGAAGGTGACACTGTAATAGGTCTAAAGTAGTCAAAATGGAACAGTGAAGACTTTTGGTATTTTAACAAAGGTGAAATCAGCCCAAACTTTAGTTTATTAGGGAAATTAACCCAGGAGAGGGTATTACTAATATTACGAGGTACAAGATGCTTCTGTTGACATTCTGATGTGATTGTAAATAGTCTTCACTGTACATAGTTTAACAGTGCTTCTGTGATCTCATACCATTCTAAATAAACACTTGCCTTGGTATCAATTAGAATGTAGACATTAGAATGTGATCATATGAACTGAATGATTGAAGTGCTGGTCAAAGGGAGAGAGCTTCAGCCTTACCGGGGTTCCTGAATACATGATCAACCCATCCAGTTGTGTGGACCTTTACTTGGATTAGAATACTGGTGAGGATTGACCATTCCCTTTGCTGCAGTTGATCGCATGGTCTGGTGAACCCCTGGCAACCAGAGCGATGTGCCTGCCACATGCGAATGAGACGCGATCAGCCAGTGACCCCCTATGTGAATACTCAGCGTGTCATGGTCTCAATGCCCGGCATGAAGGTGAGCACCTAAAATTCACGGACTTTGGGACAACCTGGTATGTACGCTAGTAAATAAGGCCCTGACGATATGAGCTTTTTCATGCAGTGCAAGTGATCAGAAATACACCATTATACAATGAGGTCCATTTAAACAAATGGAAGACATTTAGTTATTGATGCACGATTGTTTGTTTTGCTGAATAGCCACAATTTTACTGCAAGCCTCCCCTCTGAGGAAAGCAAGGACACAGGAGGCTGAACAAAGGCGGTATCCCATCCAAAGTAGTGCGAATACAGTAGAGCATTGACATCATGGCAAAAATACGAGGCCCAGCGATTTTCCTTCCCCAGGGATGTGGTGAACCAAGAATTAAATGGAGGGAATGGGAGGAAGATTTCTTGAAAATCACCCTGGCTGTTTATGGTCTGAACTGTTCAGTGGACAGGAAAGATGCCTTGTTGTTTCATTGTCTTGGACATGGCGGACAGGAAGTGTTAAGTTTACCAGACCCACCACAAGAAGGTAGTCCCATGCTCAATGCATTTGATATCGGCATTTTGAAATTGGCAAACATTTTGGAGTCAAGGAAAGTAAGATTTTAGCGAGATACAAGTTTGCCACTAGAGGGCAAAGAAAGGGTGAGTCAATTGAAGAGTTTCTAACAGCTCTAAGGGGGTCTGGCTGTAAAGTGCCAAGTCAAAACATGTTTTAAGGAAGAACACTTGAGAGATCAACTCATGATAAAATGCATGGTGGATAAGGTTCGACAAGAACTATGGAAAGAAAAAGATCCTGATTTAGCAAAGAAGGTTGAACATACTTCCATATGTATTAAGGAATTAGCCCAAGAAGGGAGAACCCTGGAATTTGACCAAAAGAATTCCTCAGAAGGAACAGACTAGTTTTGTCAGGAGCGAAAAGAATACAGGGAGGGTTATAACTCTGAATAAGAGTGCTGAATTCAGTTTCTGTGGAAGAGGTCTTCAAACCTATTACAGAGGAGGTACATAAATCTTTGAAGCACAAAGAGGAACATTTAGGGGGGGGCAATTGAAGAGGAGGTGGTGGATGCTACAGATCTGGCAATATCAATAATTTGCCAGAGACTGAGTGTATGGCCAGATTGGTGGCATGTAGACCATGTGGGAGAAGCAGACACATTTCTAAATGTTGTACGTTTTTGAGTGGTGAAATGGGAACTTTTGAAGCGGATAATGTTGAAGTGTGTGAAGGGTTCAACATACAAGTGATTGATGCTGTCTCAGCAACAAGTGAAATCAGTCAGTAAAACCTGAGCCAATATTGGGATAAATGGGACTAGAATTGAAATGTTGGTGGACAGTGGGACAGATTACACGTTGATAAGGTCTTGGCAGGATAACTTCAAAAACTGCACATGGACATGTCAAGCACAGTTGGGGATAAAATTAGATCCCAATCGAGATGAACAAGTGTATAATGAATGCAATCACATAGATGTACAATCTGTGAAGGGAATAGGTGAGAGTGGTGAATGTATTGAACAGTCACAATAATGAAATGGAGTGGTGGGCACCCAAAGTATTTCAGGATCATGTTGGATGTTTGCATTCGTTTGTTCATTTCATGAGATTAAGTTAGGAAGGAATTATCCTTTACTGCAAAAGTTAGGCCTGTACCATTAGCATGCAAGAAAAAAGGTTAAAGAAATTGAGAGAAATGTTAAGATGGTGTAATAGAGAAAGCGGAAGCTTCAGAGTGGGTTAGCCCCATTGTCATTGTTAAACCCAATGGATCAATTTGTTTGTGTATGGACCTTGGGGAAGTCATCAGAAATGTAATTACCCAAGATCGAGATGATCACCAATCTCAATGGTTCCAATATATACTGTTAGATTTACGCACAGCCTATCGCCATGTGAAATTGCATTCTTTTTTGTATGACATTCTCACATTTATAACACATGTGGGTTTGTTCAAGTGTGCCCTTTGGCCTTATTTCTATGGCCAGTGTTTTTCAACGTTCCATGCATAGTATTCTGGGAGGTTTGTGTGGGATGAAGTTTTATCAGGATGACCTCTTGGTGTGGGGTGGGGAATGTCAAACGACTTGAGACTAAAGAGTGTGCTAAAGAAACTAGAAGGTGTGACGCCAAGGAGACAAGTAGATTATCTAGGCTACAGCATTTCTGGACAGGGTGGTGAAACCAAAAGGGAGCAAAGTGCAGGCAATTGCAGACGTGCCTGCACCAACCAACAAGAATGAAGTGTCTTTATTTCTTGGTCTCACTGAGTACTATTGAATTGATATTTTATTTGTATCGCGCTCATACACATGTTTGGCAAGGGAGAACAAAAAACTATGCCCAGTGACATTGAGAATGTGCAAGTGCGGGGAGGGGGAAGTGCAAGGGGGAGTGTAAAGTGCAAGGGGGTGGAAAGTGCTGAGCATAGGAATGAAAAACAAACCAATGGTAGTGCAGCCAGCAAGTGCTAGCTTAAAGGTACAGACAAGGGGAAGGACTGTAGGGGTTACAGATACAGACCCAAAGTGCAAGGGTTGCCAGGAGGCAGTGCAGGTGCGTGGCAGGGTGGGCAAGTACCTAGGCCCGACATCAGTGTTACCAGGTGCACAATGCCTAAGTAGAACAGATCAACAGGGGAGAGGAGGCGAGAAGGCAGAAGCAAAGAGGAAGGTCTTGAGGTGCTTCCGGAGATGATTTTCCTCAAGTTTGAGTGGCAGAGAGGCTATTCCAGAAGGAGGCCCCACCCCAGCCGAAGACTGATCTAACCCAGCATGTTTCTTTGAGAAACGACTGACCCTGAGGGAGTTGGCGATAGAAGAGCGAAGAGGTTGAGAGGGAAGGTATTTGTGGAGGGTGAGTTGAAGGTATTTTGGACCCAGGTCCTAGAAACCCTTCTGGACAATGCAAAGGGTCTTGAATTTAATCCTTGCAGCCACTGGGAGCCAACGAAGAGATTTCAGGGCTTGAGGTCCAGGACAAGTCTTGCAGTCCTGTTCTGGATGAGTTGCAAATGGTGGAGAGTAGAAGCAGGTAGATTTAGAAAGAGGCTGTTGAAATAAACCAGCCTAGAGAGAACCAGGGCTCTAGATGCAGTGAGCTTCTGGAGGGAAGGAAAGGAAAGGAAAGGAAAGGAAACGCAGAATACCTATGAAGAGGTGCAGTTGGAAGTTTGACCTTTTTGAGACATCGGAGATGTGGGCAGAAAAGGAAAGCTTTGAGTCGAAGATGACACCAAGGTTCTTGGCTTTGCAGGAGCAGGTATGAAGGCGGGCCATGGGAGGCCGGCCAGAGCGTGACGGGAAAGGAGGGTGAAGGTTTGCCGATGAGGATCTATGTCTTACTGGCACTGAGGCAGAGATCTTTGGTGTTACACCACTCCTGAATAGCAGAGAGGCAATCGGAGATGAGAGAAGAAGTAGTGGCTGGGGGAAGCCTGAAAATGAGTTCAGTGTCATCCGCATAGCACTGAAAATTGGAGCAGAAAGAGGAAATGGGATGGGTGAGAGTTGAGTTGCCAGGCATTGGTTGAAAAGCCTGGTAGAGGTTATACCCCTTGGGAACACAGCAAGTAGAGATGGAGGTAGAGGAAAGGAAGGACCCAAGTTGGACCTGGGAGGGTCAATTAGAGAGGAAAGAAGTCAGACATGCCAGAGCCTGATCAGTGTTGTTACGAAGACTGTTGATCAGGATGGTATGGTTGACCGCGTCAAAGGCATAAGAGATAAAGTAGGATGAGGACAGAAGGGATATTGGAGTCAAGGTTGGCGAGTAGGTCTTCACGGATGTTCCGGAGAGCATTTCCCGTGCTTCTGGCAGCTCTAAAGCCAGATTGATGGTCATGGAGACAACCAACAGAATCAGAGTGGAGATTAATCTGTGAGATGGCCAGTTTTTCCAAGAGTTTGCCCAGAAAAGGTGTGATGGAGATCGGGTGATAGTTTGCCCCGCAAGAAGGGTCAGCTGTGGGCTTCTTGAGAAGGAGGTGCACAAAAGTGCTTCAGAGGGGAGGGGGAAGACTCCAGAGGTGAAGGAGAGGTTGCAGAAGTCGGGCAGGAGCAAGGGTATCAATGTGGTCCTTGATGGTTTTGGGGGAACAGGGAAGAACCTCTTTTGGCGTGACTTTCATAGATCAGACTTGTCTGGAAACCTCATGGGAGGGAGAAAGGGGAAAAGAGAGGGAGGGTGGGGGCGGCTGCCGGAGGGCCAGAGTTTGGAGAAGAGGGGCAGGGGGCAAAAGGGTGGACAGGATGTCTTAGGTTTTAGAAATGAAGTGAGAGCAAGGGCTGTGCAAAGGGCCTGGGAGTTGACTGGAGAGGCAGAGACTGCAGCAGGGCTGGCCAGTTCTTGCAGATTTTGAAGAGTTCGGCCAAATTGTTAGATGCTGCAGAGACATGGCTTGGATGTAGGCTCTCTTCTTGGAATGTACAGTTGGTATTGCCTTTGGAGCAGGCGGCAGGCTAGTTTGTCTGAGGATGAACAAGAAGCCCTCAATTTCCTCTTAGGCCCCCCTGCACTTACGTTTGAGGGTAGCAAGGTCCGTCGTGCCAAGAATTGCACTTGACTTTGGCCTTCAAATGGATCCTCATGACTGGGGCAAGAGCATCAGAGATAGAATAGTGGAGCATGGAAAGGCTGTGTCAGGATGCGGGTCAACCGGAGGAGGAGGAGGAGGAGGGGGTGGTGGGAGGTAGAGAAGGTGGCGGCGAAAGCCTCAACTGACTCGCGCTTCACGGGCCGGATGTCCGAGAAGGTAGGCGGCAGTGTTGGGGTTGGCCTTGCCAGAGGGTGGGGGGGGCTATAGAGGGTGAGATGGGAAGAGGGAGTGATCGCTCCAGGTGAGAGGAGTGGTCAGAGGGATGGAGAGGGCAAGGTCAGAGGAGATCAAAGCATCATGTGTGTGCACTGCAGGGTGAGTCTGGCCAGAAGGGAGGGTAGAAAGGGAGAGGGAATAGCAGAGGTCACGAAAGAGTACAGACTAGGAACATGGGGAATCCAGGTGGATGTTAAGGAGGTTAGTGGTTGAGGCCAGGAGGGAAGAGGAACGGTCCGCCCACTCGTAGAGGAAAGAGGAGATCTGACCAGAAGGCCGATGGATAGTAGCCATAGTAAGAGTGTGGCCGGGAGAGCCTGCAGATAGGGGAGTAGGTCTGCATGGAAATGATGGAGGCAGGAATTCACTCAGGTAAGATAAGTGCTACGCCCCCTCTGGACCGGGTGGATTTGGGTGCAGAGAGGATCTTGTAGCCATCAGGGAGGAGAGTGTCAAAGCTCGTGACAGAGCTGGCCGTGAACCAAGTCTCAGTGAGACCGAGACATGTGAATAAATGAGCTGGGAAAGCAATTACCCCGTTCTTGATTCAACTTCTTTAAGTTAGTGCACCAACCATAACCGGATTACTTCAAAAATGATGTAGACTGGTCATTAGGACTGAATCTGTATCATTCAAATACTGAACATATTTATTCAAAATGTAATCTGTGAACATCACAAACCTACTGGATTACGGATGTTAACATGGTAAAAAGTAAACTGACATTGTTTATATTAATATCTTCTAGGAGATGGGGTTAGTACGTGATCATGTAATGTGTCCGCCTACTCAATTTTCTTTGAGGATTGCAGATATCAACAACACAACAGACATTAGTCACATGTCAATTTGTTATATACAGTTCCATTGTTCAGTCACAATGTTTATATGTATAGAGGTACAGAACTATGGTCTCTGTTGGTGAGGCTAGAGCCTTTATAGCCTACAAGATAGTTAACATATGTTTCAGCTGTTATACAGTTTGAGGCACTATCCCTAGTGACCTTTGTTATAGCAGTCTTCAGGACAAAGCACTTTCTTTCAGATATTGTGGTTGAATCACGGGACCCCTTGTTACCCACCCTCTAGAATGCAAGAAAACATAAGAGGGTAGGAGTGTCCAGAAGGTGGGAGCCAACCCATAGTTAAGGAGGTCTGAATGTCAAGGTAGTCCAGATCTCTTTGAAGAGTAAGGTAGCAGCATCTTGGAAGTTCAAGTGCAGGGGTGCAAGAATGACCCCATGCAGTGTCCTGGTAACTGACAGGGAGCAGACGGGGGCCTTCATTGTGGGACTTGATTGTCTGGGCTGGAAGTTTATTCAAGGACTAGCTAGCAAAACCACCAATTTGAGAAAATTGACGGAGTTTTTTTTAATGAAATGAGGTGTGAAAAGTAGCTCAACGTGGTAAGACGACATAACAAAGACACCCATTCTACAAAGTTTTAGAGGGGGATGTCTGTCTAGAAAAATGGACACCTCTCACGATTGACGGCAAATGTATTTTGGTGGCCAAAGGCCAACCGTCTCATGTACATAATAGAAATACAGGTTTCCGAGTTTGACCAATGAGCGGCCATTTTGATGCAACAAGGATCGCCATTTTGTTTTCTAACGATTGCTCATTGCTTTCTGTTCAAACTGCTTCGCAGCACATTTCTGCCTACTCTGCTCAACTGTTAACATTGTTGTCTGAACGTGAAAGGACAAGGCCGCAAGGCCGTGAGGCTAATAAGGAGTTTGTTGAAACACAACGTAGGCAGCTCCGGAGAGGAATGCCCGGTTCCCTCCCGAATGTAGCCTTGAAGGAGAGCCGCAGGGCATTTAATCATTTCACAGCTGCCAGCCAGTCTCGTTATACGGTAGAGAATGGTAGAATAAAGCAGCTAAAGGCTTGAATTATGCTCTTCTTACGGCCCCCCTTTTCCGAGCCCTGTAGAGGGTGTCGGCTCCCAGGACACGAATAGCACCTCAAAGATAGAAAGGTCTGGAATGTGACTCTTCCCCCGTATGTAGCTCGCTTACAAGAAGCACTGTCTTCTGTTCAACAAAGAAAAGATGTCTCCACACTTGCAAGGTTGCATATTGATGCTAGAATAGATATTTGAAGGTGTCATATTCGTCGAAATTGTCCATTATCATACTGAGTTCAAAGAAACCCAATAAAGGGGGGGTATTAAACATGTCACAGCTGATTGTATGATATGCATTTTGTATAATGTAACTGATGTACGTAATTCGCTCTCTTGCGTCCCTCGAGGTCTAGAGATACACGTCGCGGGGCGTGAGACCGAGTTGGCCAACTGAGACTATTTGCTTTGCAATATTCCCTAGCTTTGGGAATACAACCTTGTGTCTGGCGTATCTATCGTGTGTGGTGACTTGCCTTGTTTCCATAACGCGAGGGACCTCTAGAGGCCCCTTTCAAGATGGCGCCCGAATAGGGACCCTCCCCCACTTGTTCCATGTGTACATTGTAATTGAGTAAAGGCGGCGAACGACGAGGATGAGACTATCGAGCCGGGATCAAGAGGTGTTCGGGGCGCCCTGTAGAAGTGATGAGAGATTCCTTTGCAGATCTGCACACATCAGATCCCTGATCGACGTATCTGGCCAGAGAACAAGGAGGCGAGGGTCCCGAAATGAGGCAGAAGCCAAGAAACGCAGACACGACTGCATTGGTTGCGTCAGTATACAGACGAATTGTGTCCTGGAGGACAAATTGATTTATCAGGTGAGTCATACCCCGATTCAAAATAACCCTGATATTTGTTGAGAGTTGACTTTGCAAAATCAAACGCCCTAGGTAAGGTTGATTAACCAAGGGGAGGTTGAAACATGCCTGGGGTATTGTCCATCCTAGCGGGGTTTTTCCGCTGCAGTAGACAATCTTTGGAAGATGGCCAAATTGCACCACCTGGGGGAACGCCGGCGTATGAGATGTATGTGAAGTATGGTGTAGGAGCGATAATATTCTGTGAGACTTGGCATAGGCAAACCAGAAAGCAACAAGACTATCAGTGGCCGATAAATGGTAGTTTTGGGATAGCGGGAATAGATAACCTGGAAAGGGTGTTGATAAGAAAGCACGTCCCGCAGCATTTGATATCGTTAAGGACTGGAGAAGGGAAGCAATGCTCCGATTTAGAAGTAGAGCGAAG
This sequence comes from Ambystoma mexicanum, assembly GCF_040938575.1. Lineage (NCBI taxonomy): Eukaryota > Metazoa > Chordata > Amphibia > Caudata > Ambystomatidae > Ambystoma > Ambystoma mexicanum. Next base: position 1,015,474,513 of record NC_090921.1, on the reverse strand, counting down.
CATGCACGCAGGCATAAATCGGAAGAAGAGGAGGAGGAGTGGACGGAGAGTCTAAGGAGGTCAGGTAGACGTGACCAGTTCAATATAGAAAAAATATACCCACAACAAGAATTGCACATAGCAGATGAAGTGATGGAAAACATATTGATCCATACAAAACCATGCTCAAGATCATAAGCGAGGCCAAACACGCCAGTAAGTATTGCTCAAACTGCCCCTCCCGTAGCTCAAACTGCCCCTCCCATAGCTCAAACTCTCCCTCCCGTAGCTCAAGCCCTCCCACAGACCGCGCACGTAACACTTCCTATTAGCCAACCAGGCCCACAGCAGACACTCCCCGTTCCTATTGTCCCTCCACACCTCCTGCCTTAGATACAGACTCGGTACTGTCCGTCCCTCCAGGGGTTGAAGTTGAAACCACGGGGGCGAGAGGCGGGACTGAGCAAAGTAGATGCACAAGGGTAACTCGCAGTGCGATCAGCAAAGAAAGGAAGGTGGAATTGCAGCAACAGGCAGAAATGTATATAGACGGGAATGATGGGACGGCAGCATTGGCTTCGATGTATGACTTCCGAAGAAGCAACGAAAGACAGGTAGTGTTGGAATGCATGGGTGAATATTTGGTGGAGAGATGGAAACAGTTAATTGGGAAATTACCACCGCAGCGATTGTTAGATTTGAATGCATTAGCACGCTGTAGATAAAGAGATGAAGTAGTAAGGGAACACGTGTATGGACTTTTTGAGCTAAAAAATGAATTGGATAATGATTATGCTGAAATGTTTACTGCACCTGGGTACAGGGATAAGGATATCGGGAGAGATAGGGAGGAAGTGCTAGGGCCACACAATCCACGGCAACAGTTACCATCGCCAGGGCGAAAGGCGATGGTGGACAAATTATTGTTGTTAAAACAGGTGGGGGAAGACTTGAAGGAATGCATACTGAAAACAAGGGTGTTACTGCAGCAAGTAGCAGGACATAATAGAGGAAGAGGGAACACACAAGGAAGGAGTAATTTGAATATGCATGGGGGGCCATTGGGACCAAATCAGTGTGCATACTGTAAGGAGGAAGGACACTGGCGAGCGCAATGTCCACATTTACAGAATAGAAATGGAACTGGCCAGTGAAGACATCACAGAGGGCACCAAGGAGCGAATGGACCAAATAGGAATAGTATGCAGCAGCACCACAATAATGAAGGTAATCAAAACCAAGCCCAAAACCAAAGTGCTCCTAACCAGAGTCAGGGTCATCAAAACCAACAGTATGGGAATCAGAGTGGTGGAAATAGAGGAAAGAATGGGAACATTTTCAATACACAGCCAAATACGTATTACAGTAATAGTAGCGACTACACATCGAATGATGTGTTATTTCCCCAATAGGACAGCCCAGGGCAGGGGTCGGAACCAGTGTCTATTCCCGTGAATCTGAGAGGATCCTACGTAGAAATGAGTTGGGAATGAGGAGCACCGCTTCCTTGTAGATACAGGAGCGCAAAAGTGTTCAATAGACCATCACTTGGTTCCGGATATACCACTGTCAGGGCAGAAGAATGTTTCCGTAGGGTTCGCAGGTACACCAGTCATAAACCCAGTGTCCCAACCAGTCCCAGTTACTATAGGACCATTCAGTGAACATTGTCCCTTTCTCCTAACAGAAAATAGTGGGGAGAACCTGTTGGGATTGAGGTTGTTGAAAAAATCTAGGTGCGATTATACATTGCACGTCAGACGGGGTGTTTCTGACGATTTGGCCACAAGATGCCGCTGTGTCAGAATTCATGTCTGAAACTTTGCCAGGAGAGTTAAGAAAAGTGCCCACCTGTATTTGGGCGATGCATGGCAACGATGTAGGATGCTTGAAGATGAAGGCGGTGAGGATCATTTTGAAAGCAGGAGTTACACTGCCAAGAATTCCCTAGTATAAAATTTGGGCTAACGGAGAGAAAGGATTGAAAAGTATTGTTTCAGATTTGGTGAAATTAGGGGTAATTGAAGAAATTACAGGCAGTACATGTAACAGCTCGATTCTTCCAGTGTTTAAGAAAGGAGGCAATGAAGTACCATATTGTTTCAAAATTGATTCGCGCGCGCTAAATAAAGTAGTAGATCCACAATTTCCTTTGGTCCCAGACGTCACTACAATATTGACAATGATACCTGCCTCAGCAGAATACTTTAGTGTAATTGATCTAAAAAAAATGCTTTCTTTAGCATTCCGGTGGACAAGGACAGTAGATATTTGTTCGTGTTCACATTAGGGGGACGATCATTTACATTCACGTGCATTCCACAAGGATATACGGAATGTCCGAGTATTTACAGTAGAGCGTTAAAAGAGCGGCTAGACATGCTAGAATTACCAGTGTGGTGTGTACTAATCCAATACATAGATCTGTTGATCGCTGCTGATACAGAAGAGATTTGTAAAAAGAGTACCGTATTACTACTGTCACATCTAGCGGCACATGGCCATAAAGCTAGTTTGGAGAAGTTTCAATATAATCGAAAGGAGGTAGCTTATTTGGGCTACCTACTTTCGAAAGAATGGATAAGGCTAACGCCACAACGCATAGACAGTATTTCTTGTATGCCTATTCCAAAGACACAGAAAGGAGTCAAAGCCATAATAGGCATGGCTTCTTATTGCTGGCAGTGGATCGGTAATTTTGCGTTCATTGTGAAGCCAATGGTGCTATTAAATAAGGATGCGGTGATACTTTTACAGTGGAATGAAGAATGTCAGAGCGTTTGATCAATTGAAAACTGCCTTATGTTCTGCTCCAGTTTTGGGCACACCAAATTATGAAAAAGTTTTTAGATTGTTCGTATGCGAGAATGAAGGATGTGCATTTGCTGTTTTGACACAGAAACGAGGTGGAAGAAATGGGCCGTGTGGCTATTTTTCTTCTGCGCTGGACTCTGTAGCGCGCGCACAACCACAATGTTTGCGATCTGTTGTGGCGGCTGCTGCGTCCGTGAAACAAACGGAAGGGATGGTATTAGGGCATACTTTAATTCTGATGGTGCCACATGCCATAGATGTCCTATTAAATAGGACACAGACGCAACACCTCACCTCTGCTAGACTGACAAGATATGAAATTCTTATTCGCGCCCCATATCCAAATTATGAGGTGTAGCGCTTTGAATCCTGCAGAATGAATGCCACTACCCACAGAAGAAATTGGTGACAACTAATCACCTCCCCATGATTGCTTAATGGTCACTGAGGAAGAAACAAAGGGGAGAGTTGATTTAAGTGACATCCCACAAAAGGAGCCAGATGGAGTTATTTTGTGACGGCTCTTGTTTAAAACTATCTGATGGCACGTCAACTGCCGCTTACGCTATCACTACCCTAGAGAGCGTTGTAGAAAGCAAAAGAATCCCCTACAACTCGGCACAAGCCGCAGAAATAATAGCATTGACCTGAGCTTGTGAGATTTCTGAAAATTTGAACGTGAATATCTATACTGATAGTATGCTTTTGGGGTGGTTCATAACTTTGGTCGACTCTGGGCTGAGAGGGGTTTCTTGACATCACATGGGGCCAGAATTCAACATGGCCCTTTGATTGTACGATTGCTGTCTGCACTCACGTTTCCAAAACGCCTAGCAATAGTGAAATGCGAGGCACATAAAAAGGTAACATGCAAAGTGGGAGAGGGAAACGCATTTGCAGACAGAATTGTGAAACAAACTGCCACTGATTTGAATAATAAAATTATGACGGTCCAGACTGAGGAAGTACCCTGTATGATAGAAGATAGAATTGCCACTGTCCAAGAAATGAAGGCCGAAGCCACGGCCGATGAGATACAAGGGTGGGCAGAGGGCTCTGCCGAGTTAGATTTAGAGGGTTGTTGGGTGGACAAGGGAACTAAAAACTGGATGTTGCCAAATTCTTATGTAACTGCAATGGTCACAATGGCTCACAGCCCTACCCACATCTGTGCCAAGAAAATAATACAGCACCTATCTACGGTATGGAAGAATGTAAATATAAAGAAGAATGCAGAGAGGTTGGTGCAGACTGCATTGTGTTTACAACACAATGTAGGAAACGGAACAGTGACTCCAATAGGCAGTTTTGGCCCGCCATCTATGCCTTTTGAGGTAATCCATTTTGATTTCATAGAGATGGAGAGGTGCCAAAACATGAAATATGTTTTAGCGGTGATCTGTGCATTCAGCAAGTGGGTGGAGGCATATCCCTTAAAAGACTGCACAGCAATGAGTACGGCAAAAGTAATGCTTAAAGAATAATTTTCCCGTTTTGGCCTGCCCCGTGTCATATGGTCAGATAACGGTCCACATTTTGTGGGCGCAGTGGTATTAGATATGTGCAGATCTTCAGATTGATGAGAAATGTCATAGTTCGAGGCATCAGAGTTCGGCCGGTCTTGTTGAGAGGCACAACGGAATCCTCAAGTCAAAAATTAGCAAGATATGTGCAGGGAGCAAGTTGAGTTGGGGTAGATGCATTGCCGATAGCGCTATTGTGCATGCGTACATCTGTACAGGCTAGAACTGGGCTCTCCCCGTATGAGATTGTGATGGGGAGGCTGGCGAATGTTTGGTGCGCTTCTCAGACAAAACGACTGAGTGAAGTGGAACATCCTGTACTTAGCACTTATTGTGGCCTTTTAATGCAGAAATTGCGTTTGATTCATCAGCAGGTGCAGGAGGCTTTACCCGTAAGATATACTGGTCCGGGGCACGCGCTGGAGCCAGGAGACTGGGTGCTGCTTAAGAACTTTGAGAGAAAATAGTCATTGGGTGGCCGCGCCACCTGGGTGCGATCAAGTGCTTCTGGCAACGCAGACGCCAATACGGGTGGATGGAAGGAAGGCGTGGATCCATGCCACCCATGCCAAAAAGATCCCATCTTCACTGAAAGACTTGCCCAATCCAGACGACCGGAAAGAGACAGCGGTCCCAGAAACGAAAGAAACTGCTGCCAGTCCACCGCTGCTGAATCTGTCAGAGCGAGAAGTGAAACTCGAAACAAAGCCTGAAAAGATTGCCAAAAAGGGGGAAGGGCAAAAAGTGCCCCAACGTTGCCCAGCAGAACCTACATCACTGTTGGCCGACACAAAATCTGCATTGCAAATAACGGCAGACACTAAATGTGTACCCCTTTGGCGCCCACCAGCACTTGCCAGAGCCAAAGACCGAATCCGCATCACTGTCGCGGCACACACCAGCATCTGCCATTGCGCCACAGGCTGACTCTGAGCCTGGATCTGGAAGTGCACCGGCACTGTTAACGGATCACACAATACCAGGAGTGAGGCGATATGATTTGCGGCCTCGAAAGACAGAGTGATCCACAGTTCTTTGGTGTTTATGCTAACCTCTGGTTCCGCTCATGGACGGAGAAGGAACTAGAGGTGTAGAGGAGAGAAGCGTGAGAATTGTGCAAGTCGGACAATTCAAGACTCGCGGCTCCTCGGTGCGATCATAAAAAGTACATGTGTCCTGAACCAGAGGAGACAAGCTGGGCGCACATGGTACAAAAGCAATGGAGAACTGTTCAGAAGTCCTCTGAGCAGTTTGAGAGAGGATAAGTGATCTTGCCTAGAACGAATAAGCAATCCAGGCTGCAAAGGGCTGGCAGACTAAACTGTTGACAATTCCTTTGAACCTATTGACATCCGGACAAGTGCGACGAAGAGAGATATCCACGACAAACTTTGTCAGGAAGAAGGACCGTGAGAAAAATGTTGGGACCGGTTTCAGCCTCCTCCTGCACCACTGCTGAGAATGAGTTAGTTATAAAGACTGTAAACTTAGGGAAAACGCATGGTAAAAAAAAATTGTATGCTGGCTTTGACAATAATCATATGCTTCATGAGTGTGGTAGCACCAATACCGACAGCCTTTGTGTTATGGTATGTGGAGTCTATACACCCATTGGTTATGTTATTACCAATAGTTAATATGTCCACTACTGAAAGCCCGGTTCAGGTAATTACATATACCTTGTCCCCAATGGAAGAGAGACACAGAGAAGGGTATGGAACCAATACATTAATACTCATCATGAACATGACGCATGCAATTCTAAAGAAAAATAATTGTTGGGTGTGTGCCGCAGCATGCGGGGAAAGGAATAGGCTGGTATGTACAACCATTACCATTAAGTTCTGCATACAGTGCATCTTTAAGTGCAATGTTTTATGGGAAGTGGAATAAGAGTAGTACGGGTCAATTAGATAGAACAAACATGAATGAGTTTGAGGAAATAATTATGAGGCCTGTGGGTTGTTCCATATTTCATAAAGCGCAAGTGATGATCCCAGAACCTACGTCTAGAAGTACACAAGAAATAACACTACAAAATAGACGAGATAGATTGTCCCCGCCAGTTAAAACATCTGTGATGACGTTTCGTGTAAGGACAGACGGGAACAAAGATGTAATCCCCCCTTCTTAGACAGCGAATTACAACCCGAGAACTGTCCCTTTTTTTTCTAAAAAAGAAAGGCTCCTATTCAGTAGGAACATTTACTGGATGCATGAATACAGCGGTACTAAAATGGGAAATAGAACCAGTATATGTGGGAGATCCTGTCTATTTTATATGTAGATAAAAAGCATATCCTTGGTTGCCCAGAAACTGGGGAGTTGCATGTTACCTAGGTCTACTGTTCCCGGGAGTGTTCCTCTTAGAAACAGCAGACATGGCCAGGCTATCCAGATCTAGAACTCGAAGGAGTAGCGAAGGTGTTTTGATAGCGAAGGACGTAGCGAAATCATTCATACCATTCTTGTCCCAGATAGTGAACTCCTATAACATAATGCAGCTGTCCAGAATACTAAAAGATACCATAAATGCAACGACAGATATACTATTTAACATGATGTTGGAAGAAAAAGGAATTAGGTTAATGACGCTGCAAAATAGAATGGCTCTCAATGTAATCCTGGTTGAACGTGGGGGAATTTGCAAGATTGTGGGATCAGCGTGCTGCGTATTCGTAGATGACTACTCCCCTACGATTTTTGAAGCAATAAAGAAAATGCATGCCCTAAGCTCCGAACTCCCTACTGGAGAAGGGGGCTGGGGAATAGGGTCCTGGTTTTGGGGAATACTGCGTTCTTGGGGATGGAAGTTGATTGCGATATTAGTAGTAGTGTTTGGAATATTCATAACGTGCTGTTGTTGCATACATTGCCTACCGATAGTTTGCACTGAGATAACTGAGGGATGTACTAAGGGATGTATGCATATGATAACAAAAAGAAAACAAACTTATGGCTGGGATGACAGACACGAATGAAATGAAAACCGTGAAAGAATTAATTGCTATAGATATTAATGACGATGTTGATGCTTATAATAGCATGCAAAATTCAGACATAAGTACTTCAGACTTATCGTCATCAGAGGAGGATACAATGAATGAATGATATGTTTGGCATATGGCCAAAAGGAGGGTTTGTCAGTCTAGAAAAATTGACACCTCTCACGATTGACGGCAAAGGTATTTTGGTGGCCGAAGGCCAACCGTCTCATGTACATAACAATAGAAATACAGGTCTCCGAGTTTGATCAATGAGCGGCAATTTTGATGTAATAAGGATTGCCATTTTGTTTTCTAACGATTGCTCATTGCTTTCTGTTCAAACTGCTTCGCAGCACATTTCTGCTTACTCTGCTCAACTGTTAACATTGTTGTCTGAACGTGAAAGGACAAGGCCGCGAGGCTAATAAGGAGTTTGTTGAAAAACAATGTAGACAGCTCCGGAGAGGAATGCCCGGCTCCCTCCCGAATGTAGCTTTGAAGGAGAGCTGCAGGGCATTTAATCATTTCACAGCTGCCAGCCAGTCTCGTTATATGGTAGAGAATGTTAGAATAAAGCAGCTAAAGGCTTGAATTATGCTCTTCTTACAGCCCCCCTTTTCCGAGCCCTGTAGAGCGTGCCGGCTCCCAGGACACGAATAGCACCTCAAAGATAGCAAGGTCTGGAATGTGACTCTTCCCCTGTATGTAGCTCGCTTACAAGAACAGAAGCACTGTTCTGTTCAACAAAGAAAAGATTTCTCCACACTTGCAAGGTTGCATATTGTTGCTAGAACAGATATTTGAAGGTGCCATATTCGTCGAAATTGTCAATCATGAAACCGACTTCCAAGAAACCCAACAAAGGGGGGTGTTAAACATGTCACAGCTGACTGTATCATTTTGTATATATGTAACTGATGTACGTAATTTCGCTCTCTTGTGTCCCTCGAGGTCTAGAGATGCACGTTGCGGGGCGTGAGACCGAGTTGGCCAACTGACTTTTTGCTTTGCAATAAACCCTAGCTTTGGGAATACAAGTATCAATCGTGTGTGGGGACTTGCCTTGTTTCCATAACGCGAGGGGCCCCTTTCAGGGAAACCATGATCGTAGTGTGTACGGATGCATCAGAGAGTGGGCTAGGTGGTGTTTTGATGCAAGACGAGGTCTCAAAACAATACACTGTAGCATATGCCTCCAGGACTCTAAAAGAGGTGGCATGTTAATATTCAGCTGTTTTAAAATTCAAGGTATATTTATTTGGAAGGAAGTCCATAGTTTGCACTGATCATAAGCCACTTATAGCGTTTTTTAACGAGAAGGGTTTGGACGGTGTATCCAGATACATTTCAAAATGGATCACAAGGTTTGGAGTTTGTTGTGGAACATGTGAGTGGTAAAAACAATATAGTTGCAGATGTTTTATCCAGGAAGCCAGTGATTTCGAATGAGGATGTAGAAACACTAGGTGAGAAAAAGATAAGTGACATTAGTTGTGGAGGAATCTCTTCAGGAGGAGGAGTGGTTAGCAGTATGTGTGGAGGATGCTGGCTATCAGGAGGCCATGATAGACGCTGCTCAATTGGAGTTGTAACATTGAAGAGGATGTAAAAACAGAATATAGGAGAGTCAGAGAGTTGTGTGTCATAGTCAACCTGTTGTGTGGAGGACAGCGACTGGTTGTACCTGAAGGCATGACCGAGAAAGTAGATCTTGGTCATAGGTCCCACATGGGAATCGGCAGGACAAAAGCGCTGATCCAAATGGATTTCTGGTGGCTAGGGATGGATGCATTTATTGAGATGAGGATAAGAGTGCGAGTAATGCACAGATGATGACAAGGTGTTGAGAACGAGAGCACCCCCATGGTGATACCAGATAGTCCCAAAATGGTACGGGATACCATTGCGATGGATTTGTTAGAGGACCATTACATTTTAGTGGCACGCAGGAAGTATGTTATTGTCGTGATGGATTTGCTCACAAAGTGGCCAGAGGTTGGGGTAGTCAAAGACATCATGTCCAAGAATATGATTGCATTTTTGGAAACTATATTCTGGTGGGAAGCTTGGCCTGCGGTTATTGTCAGATAATGGTCCTCCATTTGTTTTGGGTGAATTTTGAAGTTGGTTGGTCAGGAATGAGGTCAAACACAAGAGGACAGCACTTTATCATCCCCAAAGCAATGGATGTGTAGAAAGATCTAATAGGACACTCATGGATGTAATACGCATGGCAGTGCAATTTGATGTTTGGAAGAAGGAAATGAGTTGGTGTATTTCAGTATGGGAACACACCCCATCCTGTGAATGGAGGCCCACTCTTTGAACTGATACGTGGTCGAAAGCCAAACACCCAGTTAATATCTGGATGGATGGGACGTGCAAAAATTCTGACGGTTGATATTCAGTCAGTGAAAGAGAATGTGAGACAAAGGGGTGAGCAAAGTAAAAGGTGGTATGTTAGACATGGTTGTAGTTTGAAGAATGTCAGGAAAGGGGATGAGGTAATGAAAAAACTGATAATAAATTCTCTGCAACAAAGACAGCGTTAGATGATCTCTGTAATGCAGTTCCACTCGAGGGTGGGGAAGCTTGGTATAAGGAATGTGTTATGAAAATGTAATTTGTGTAGATAGGTTTCCGCTTTCATGTTCAAAGGGAAGAAGGTGTGATGTGATTGTTAATAGTCTTCACTGTAGATAGTTCAAGTCACCAGTGCTTCTGTGATCTCATACCATTCTGCATAGAATACTTCCCTTGGTAACAATTAGAATGTAGACATTAGAATGTTATTGTAGGAACTGTGAATGAGTTGAGTGCTGGTCAAAGGTAGAGAGCTGCTGCATTACCTGTGTTCATGAATAAAGTTGATCAACCCATTCAATTGTGTGGCCATTTTCTTGGAATATAATGCGTTCCTTTAGGAAACGTAACCAAAAATGCATTGTCTAAGTGACTAGCAGGTTTTAAAGATGCTACAAAAGTAATAATTTAACCCATGCAAACATATTCCAGACAGGAGCATGTTGTGTGCGATAGAAAGGACTTTGGATTAGAGCAATTTTCTCTAAGTTAATTTCACAACGTTCGAGTAGGCAGAGGTAATGCACTTGAAAATTAGCTTTTGCCTTCAGTGCAGCTTCAAGAATTAGTTTAGTATAGTGGGACGTTTTAACTTCCGTAATAAAGAATTTTACACTGAAGGTGGAAACCCTTTAGATTCATTAAAGCCTCAACCATGAAAGCCGGCCCCCAACAAAGGCCCAAAATCAAGGCCCCTGTCCCGAGCCTGTCGTAGCCGGGCAGACCTAGGTCCAGGCCACTCTCTACACCTCCTCTGACTCTTGCTTAAAGCCACACATTGCCTACAAGCATCCAAGTGGTAAGGACATCTCCACTACTCTTACGGCACCACTTAAAATTGTGCAATTGTACGGCATCCTGCCATCGTCTAGCCAATATTTGCAAATGACCATGCATGAGCTCTGTCTCCATACAGCCTTCTGGTTCGAGGTTTACCCACCCTGTCCTCTTCCCCGTCATTGGTTGCCCTGCTGCTTCTGTAGTACGCAGCTCATCTCATCGATCTACTGCCTACTGTGCCCGATCATTGTAGCCAGTTGTCCTTAGCTTTATTTTATGCATGGGTACCGATTGGGACTAACCGACACGAGATTTTGCTGATTGTTGCACTATGCACTTAATCTTGAACGTGCTCACAATTCGTTTCATGACACACTGCAATGCTTTGAGCCTTATCCCTCATATACTTACTAGTAACACGCTGCAATGTACAATTTTAAATGGACTCTAGCCTAGTCACCGCCCTCGGTGACCTAGCCCGAGCTATACCGCCCGGCACTAACTCGCTAGTGTGCAGCCCCTAGCAGAAAGTCCTGGACACCCTCACTGAACTTGAAGAGCCACTGACCTATTAACACTAGGCCTACGTGCTCCACCGGCTACCCGACGCCTATAGTCTCCACAGTCTTAAAGAAGGCACACTAACTCTGCCCATCCCCCTACCTACCACCATGTCCTCTGCTTTTCTTTATTATCTGATTTACCCAAGTCATTGCCTTACCGTATGCCACATCAGGCTCCCCAAGCCTGCAGGCATGCTAACGCACACTCCCAAAGCCAACCCCCCTCCAGCCCTTCCTCCACCCTTTGACTAAGACCTACCTCAACCAGACTACTCCACAGGTGATCCACAATCCTCCAACAGCTCTAGATATGCACATTGTGGAAAATGGCACCCCTTTGCTATCTCAACGCAACACAAAGCTGCCCACGCCCTCTTGCCTTCAGAAACATCAACCTTGCTCTCAGAAGTAACTCGAGACACACCGGCCAATCCAAAAAAGAAACTCACTCCTCACACGCCATACATGTATACCACCTACCCTTCCCAACACACCTAATCACACCATTCTGGGAGCCCTCATCAACGGCACATCACTTCCAGCCCACACACTAGATATCGCAGACATCATTCTCCAGCATTGGATCTTTCATGGATTCACATGCTGTGAATATTTCCTGTCAGGCTGGGAAAACCTCCACTCTGAGTGTCCTATCAACATATTTTTTGGGTGCTTTAGACTGCACCAATAGTCTAGTATAAATCGTCCAACCCCCGCGGCTTCCCTTCAGATTTCAGCCATCTCCAAACTGTTGGATCACTTTGTATTTTCTCTTGAGAAACTTGGCTCTTCGTGTGTTCTACATGCCTTTGCTGTTCTAGGCCCATCATGTCTTCTGTGGGGTAAAGAAAATGTTGTTCCATCCGTGTGAGACCTCTTGCCTCAAGAACGTCTACTAAGGGGATGGGCATGCAGACTGTCTGTATTGCCTGTATTCCAATCATTCCATGGACAAATGTGGTTTGTCTAGACTTCTCCCAGAAGACACTGAAGGACCGCAACTGGTGGTTGATTTGCTGGCGGAACGAGGTTCAGAAGTTGGTTCGGCCCGCGGGGGCAAATAATCTCCTACGGCAGACAAGGTGTCTCCTTTGCACCCGACAGAGAGGTCGGCGGAGCCCCCTTCTAAGAAGCAGCGCACAGCAATGCTGGTGTCTGAGGTGGGGAAAGGTGGTGAACTGTCTGGGCCAGGTCGGTGCATCAGAGTAGAGGTTCGGGAGGCCCATCTCATGACAAGGCCCCAAGGGCTGAAAAGTCGAGTGAAGCGAGTGCCAGGACGTAGAAGTTGGCAGCGCGGTTGCACAAGTCCCCAGCGGCTGATGAGAAGTCTGTCACAAGCGTCCTCCTTGTCGACGAAGTGCTAGTTTTTGAAGGACCAGCACCATGCTTCATCAGTCCGTGAGTCTTCCAAGCATCGATACAGCTCCACGTCCAAGCGGCCACTTCGCCCGAGAAGGCCAGGCCGGTGGCTGCTTTGGTTCCATCGCCGACTGGTTCGTCTATGGGAGTCCCTCCATCGACAGTGATTGTGCTGCCTTCGTCAGCCATTGTGATGACCGCACTGTCATTGACCGGGCTGGATACCTCGTCAATGACTGCAGTGGCAAACATGCAGCTGTTGACGTCCTCTGCTCTGCTGGGGCCCGAAGGTGGTCTGTGACACCGAAGGGGCCGTGGCAGGCTGGGTTTGGCTTTGGGCCTTTGCTCCCGTTGGAGATTCTTCAGAAAAACCCCACAACATATAATTTGCACTAGAGTCCAGGACAGGAGAACGATCAGTTTTTCAATCCGTCGGTGTTGGATCTGCAGCCGGCAGGGACGTCCACGTCGGGAGGCCGGGGGCTGTCCCACCTCAATATCCATTGGTGAATCCACACTTGTTGCTGTCCAGGCAGGTGCTGAACACTCTGCAGTCGCTTTTGGGACAGTTGGATGCCCAGCTCCCGGTACCTCCTAGCCTGGTGGGTACCAAGGAGCAGGATGTGGGGGTTGTGCTGTGACAGGTGGGTGGGTGTTCCCCCTCACCCGGACCTCCCACGAAAGTGGCCTACGGTCTGGCCGCCGGTGCGTCTCTTGTGGGTTTCACCCCTTCCCAGGGCCATCCAGAAGAAGGGGAGCTGGTGGACTCGAATCCTGATGGTGTTCCACGCAACACTGTCGACGTTGTCACCCAGGTGGGCGGATACCTGGGATACAGACCCAGAGGTGGATCCCAGAGTAGCCCGGCTCAGCCGTCTCCGCCTTATGATGTGGGCGCTTTTCATGCAATGATGGCAAAGGCTTGTCTGGAGTTTGGACTTACTCCGGAAGAGGAGTGGAAGGATTGTTTCTTATTTGATCATATGGAGAAGAGGTGGATGGCAGTCTTCTGTCCCCATATTCCACAACGTGTGGCAGGAAGGTCTAGGTCTGCGCACGATGCGCCATCCGTTCTCAGAGCCTGCGGTCAAAGTCTGCTTGGAGAAAGTTTAAAGCGCCGTAGTCTTCACCCAAGTGCCTCATATCCCAACCCACTCCGGAGTCCATGGTGTCGGCGGAGAGTAGTCCGAAGGCGCGTAGTTGGCACAAGTGTGCAACTCACCCAGACAATGAAAGCCAGAAGCAGGATGCGTTCGGCATGAAGGTGCTTACGGTGGGGGCTACGACAGTCAAGGCGGCCAACTTGTTGGCCATTATGGCTCGTTACGACAGGGAAATATGGCACCGGTTGGCTCCACTCTTGGATCATCTGCCTGAGCAACGCCGAAGGAGGCAATGCTGCTGGTTCGAGAGGTGGAGGAAGCCTCCAACCACAGCATTAATATTGCTGTGGACCTGGGTGAATCTGGGTTTAAGCAGAACAATGGAGTTGTTCTCTGGCGGCAGGCTTGGCTGCTCTGTACAGATTTTCGGCCTGATGTACAACACAAAGTGGTGGATATGCCATGTGAAGGCGAGCAGCTGTTTGGGTAGAAAATTGACGAGGCATTGAAAGGTATGAAGGACCACTCTGATACAGCAAGGTCATTGGGTACGCTGCAGAGTAGATCTTTTCACCTCTTTCATGCTTTTCGAGGTGCCTCTGGGAATGCCAGATTTGCGGGCCCCTGTGATAAGGGCTTGGGTCGCCCCAATTATTTGTCCCAAGGGTTCCAACGTTCTTTCCAGTCCACGCAGAGGAACAAGGACCATCAAGCGCAGCGGAAGAGGAGTTCTGCAGCCTTAGCTAGTAGAGGCCGGCAGTAAAAGCCTCATCTGGTGGGGCAGCGTGGCATTTCATTACAAGGGACCAATGGGTGCTGGTTGCAGTACAACATGGCCACTCTGAGTTTCGGTGCCTATAACTCCCCATTTCCCCAGTGAAGGTTTTGCAGCCGCATTTACAGATCTTGCGGCAAGAGGTGCGTCTAATGTTGGAAAAAGGGGCGATAGAACCGGTCCCGGTGTCGGAACAAGGACAGGGGGTGTACTCCCGTTATTTTGTGATCAAGAAGCCAAGTGAAAGTGGCGCCCTATTCTGGACCTTCAGCCACTGAACAGGAACCTGAAACGTCATAAAGTCAAGATGCTGACATTGCAAGACGTTTGTATGCTCAGTCCAGCCGGGAGAATTCTTGGCGTTGGATCTCTAAGCCACTTATTTCCACATCCCGATGCTTCCCAAACATCGCAAGTTCCTGTGGTTCGTGGTCGGCAATGAGCATTTTCAGTTTCGCATTCTCCCTTTTTGGCCTCAAATCGGCTCCCAGGACGTTCACCAAGTGCCTGGCTCCGGTAGCTGCCTTCCTCCACAGGGAGGGGCACCATGTTTATCCGTACCTGGACGACTGGTTGGTCAGCGATGCGACTCCTCAAAGGACATTGAAGTCTCTGTGCATCAATGCGCCTGTTACAGTCGCTGGGCTTTGCGGTCAACTTCGTAGAATCTTGTTTGATGCCATCCAGGGACTGTTTTCCTTGGGGCCCAGTTTCACACGCAGCTCAATCTGGTGAAGCCGTCAGCCGACAGAATTCAGAAGCTGATCTCCAGGGCGGCCCTGTGGGGGCCGTGATAATCGGTCACGGTCCGGGGTTACATATCTCTTTAGATCCATGGCATCCTGCATTCCACTCATCCCAAATTGTCAACTGTTTGAGGCCAGTGCAGGAGTTTCTCACCTCCAGGTGGTCACAGAGCCTCGGTTCCTGGTCCAACAAGGTTGTTGTCTCCCGGACTCTGGCAGAGGCCCTGCAGTGGTGGACTTGCTCCGACAACGTTGCGAGAGGCATCCCCCTGGTGGAGCCGGACTTTCAGTACATGATCGTGATGGGTGTGTCCCAGGTGGGTTGGGGGGCGCACCTCGACCAGTTTCAGGTTCAGTGCTTATGATGCCTCAAGGAGGCATTGTTGCACATCAATGTTCTGGAGTTGAAAGCAGTAGAGTGGTGTCTGAAGTCTTTTCTGCCTCCCATTCAGGGTACAGTGGTCCAGATTCTGATGGACACTACCACTACAAGGAGGCTAAGGCGGTCTGGCATTGGGCCATTGCTAACAGGATTCACATTGCCGCTTACCATTTGCCAGGTATTCAGAATGTTCAGGCGGATGCTCTTAGCAGAGACGCGGGTCAGTTGCACGAATGGAAGCTGAAGGATGCCCAAGTGGCGAGAATTTTCATGAAATGGGGGTATCCCCCCTTTGGACTTGTTCACCAGCCCGGAAAACAGGCAGTGCCGGCTCTTTGCCAGCAGGGTTGGTCATCCAGACTCGAGAGGGAACGCATTCTTATTCTCGTGGACGGTCCTGTTCGCGTACGCATTTCCTCCGTTTCCTCTGACCCTGAGAACGATCCAGATGCTGTGCAAGATTCAGTGCAGGGTGATCTTAGTGGCCTCATTCTGGCCCAGGTAGACTTGGTTTTCGGATTGGCTTCACCTCACAGACGACCTGCTTCATCTGGGGTCTGAGTTGGATCTGCTATCGCAGGAAGACTGATAGGTGTGGCTTCACGACCCGTCCTCCCTCAGTCTTGCAGCATGGCACCTGACCATTCCAAATTTGGACATCTAGGGACCCCACAGGATTGCTGTCGTATCTTGGCTGCGGCAAGGGCGCCATCTACCAATGTGTCGTACAGTCAAATGTGGTCTAGGTTCTGTTCCTAGTGCGCAGGGCAATCAGACTTGCAGCCATTAGAGGTATCATCAGCACAGTTTCTACTGTAGGTATCTTCTGCTGCTGGCGAAGAGGGGGTGGCTGGCTGGCGTGGTCTTCAATCAAGGTGCATTTGGTGGCCATCTCAGGTTCACGAGACGGTGCAACTCTACACCTCTGTTCAGTGACAGATTGGTCAAACACTTCCTCAAAGGCCTTTTCAGGACATTTCCCCCAGAGAAGAGGTTTGCTCCGGTATGTAGTCTCAATGTGGTACTCTCAGCTCTCATGAACGCGCCGTTTGAAACTGTTGACAGCGACGATTAAGTTCCTCAGTGGAAAGTAGCGTTTCTGGTGGCTATTGCATCTGCCAGGAGGATTTCTGAACTTCAGGCTCTGGTCATCGACACGCCGTATCTGAGATTCGTGAGGGACAAGGTCCTCCTGTTTACCGATCCTCAATTTATCCCCAAAGTGCCGTTGGAGTTTCACAAGAACTCTACTATAGCCTTGCCCACTTTTTTCGCTAAGGCTACCACACCTGCGGAAAGAGCGCTGCATTCCTTGGACGTCAAGAGGGCGTTGAAGTTTGATCTCGACCGTGCTAAAGTCTTCCGGAAGTCGAGGAAGCCGTTTGTGGCTTTTGGTCCCTCCAACAGGGGGCAGTCTGTTTCTAAGCAAGGGCTTTCCATTTTGGTCTGCTCTAATATTTCCTTTTGTCACGGGCAGGCTGGCAAGCCTTTGCTGGCCACTCCTAAGGCCCATTCTACAAGATCCATGGCGTCGGCTGCGCTGTCGGCGGGTATACCGCTCAATGACATTTGCCAAACGGCATCTTGGACGATGCTGCATACCTTCACCAGACACTGTCTGGGGCAACATGTGGAGGATGTGCAGGTGGGACGTGCGGTCCTCGAACGCCTGTCCAATAATGTAAGCCCTGCAGCTTCCGGTTTTTGGTTTGTTCTAATGGTGTTTGTTTATCATGCCTGTTGTTGGATGGTTTTTCATTATGTTGCCTACTATGACCTGGGGTATGGGGTTTTGTTACCTTCCATGCAACACCAAGTTATCATACTGCTTTCACAGCATGCAAATCCTTGAAAGATTCAATGCTGGAGAAGGGAGTAGTTTCTTACCTGCAACTCCATTTCTCCAGCGTTGGTATCTTCCATGGATTCACATGTGCCCGCCGGCCGCCCCTGTAGGGAAACCTTGGTTCTGGTTTCCTCTACGTTGGGAGGTCAAAAGCTAAAGGGAAACCGCAGGGGCGGGGCTATTTATACTAGATGTCCTATTGGTGCGGCCTAAAGCACCCAAAAAGACGTAGATGGGACACTCTGTGTCAAAGTTTTCCATAGGAAAACGCTATGTTAGTTACCAAGGTTTTCCCAGCCTGAAGGCGGGACATATTCACAGCATGTGAATCCATGAGATACCAATGCTGGAGAAATTGAGTTGCAGGTAAGAAACTACTCCCTTACATCGCACAATATAGACTTCATGGCCATAACAGAATCCTGGCTTCATGACTCTGCAGGCTCAGCCCGATCACTTGCTCTCGCAGAGAACTAATCCATATGCAGGAGGGACAGACCCAATGCCAAAGGAGGCGTTGCCAACATTGCTAAAACATCCCTGAACATGAGGTGCCTTTTAACTTCCCATGCCTTCTGCAAACTCCTCTCAGTTAAATCCTCACTCTCAGCAACAGCTACTTTAAACATTCACCTTATTTACAGACCCCCAGGCCTTGTACACACATTTGAGAATGAGGTCACACAAATCCTCTCTAACGCCAAACCTCAATCACAATCATTTTGGGTGATTTCAACCTAGGCCTGAACAGCCCACTGGATAACCATGCTTTATCCTTGGCTAATACCATGTCAGCACTTGGTTTTGCGCTCAGGATTCAGAAACCCACACATGTGAAAGGTTGTTTACTTAACTGGCTAGCAGACATCAACTGCATGTCCACTATCAACTCTCCATGCCCCTGGTCTGATCACCACCTCATCACATTCAATATAAACACAAAGATCAGCCCTACGAACCACCCCATTCTAGCCCCGGAGGTGCCATCGAGAAACAAAGAACATCACAGTTAACAACTTACTCCCACTATTGCAACCTGTATTGAAAACCTGACCGGCGACAATGCCGACCCTACTACAATGACCAGACTCTACAATGACCAAATCCTGTCGGCAATAAACAAAATAGTTCCTCTTGCGCTACGCAAAGGGTAACAACCAGCCCTAAAAAATGGATGGTTCACCCCGGAGCTAAAAATGCTAAAAGAAAGGCAGAATATCTGGAAAAAATCACCCACAAAAACTAACAAATATCTTCGACACTGCCTCCAGGTAATACAAACAAGTACTCCTCACCAAAAGCAAACTATACAACGACTGAATATCCAAAGCTAGCTCTAACATTGAGGAACTGTTTCTGATCCTCAGTTAAACCCCCATCCCATCACCATAAAGCTGCAACAAAGATGCAAATTAGTGTGAAAGCATTCAAAATGCGCTACAAAATAAAATCACCTGTCTCCAGTCCACAATTGAAGCAAAAAAGAACTTGGCCATACCCCTTGAACCTCCAGAGACTAACGCCAATCTCAAGGAGGGCCCCCAATTCGAATTCAAGGATGTCACCAACTCGGAAGTCCTTCAAATCATCATGAGCTAAAACCTTCAAGGTGCAAAGGTGACCCCTGCCCACTCAATGTCATTAAAGACTGCGCCGCCCCGTTCATCACCAATCTTATTAATGCTTAATTCAAAAACTGCATCCACACGGACCTAAAAAGCACATAATTACTACCCCTCCTAAAAAGCCCACCCTCGACTCTAAAATTCCTACTAACTACCGCCCAATAACAACTGTACCGTTTCTGTAAAAAATTCTTGATAGAGTAGCATACTTGCAAATTCAGAAACATTTGTGATTTTAAAATCCAAATGGACAACATTGGGGACAATGGGAAACTAGCTGTGCTTCTGCTCCTAGACCTATCTGCTACATTTGATCTGATGGACCACAATATCCTGTGTAAACACCATATTGCAGCTGCGAATATCTTCCCCAAATGCCACACAATGGATAAGATCCTTCCTCAGTGACGGAACCATGAAGGTCTTTTGCCCCAAAGCAGAAGCTCCACCCACTTTAACATGCAGAGTACAACAAGGCTCATGCATGTCCCCCACTTTGTACAACATTTTTACAAAGCTGCTCTTTGACAGTCTTGACGATCTTGGTGTCACCTAGACTACGCAGATGATGCCCAGATCCTCATCCCAATATCTGGGGACCACGTTGTCGACACAGCCACCCTCAATGCAATATACCTCACCATCCACGCATGGATGGCGCAGCATTGGCTATGCTTAAATGACAAGACCGAGCTGCTCATCATTGGCTCTCAACTCAGAATTGCCAAACTAAATGATACGTTAATGTTTTTAATCATTGATGGCAACACCATCAAAGTTACCACAGAGGTAAAAACACTCTGGTTCCACTTAGACTCCTTGCTCAATCTGTCGAAACAAGTAAATGCCACTACCTCTGCCACATCATACACATGCAAACTCATCAGTTCCTGCAGAAAATTTCTTGCACCAGACAACTGTTTGACTCTAGCCAGAGCCTTAGTCCTCACCCGCCTCGACTACCACAATGCCTTATATGCCGACACTAGATCCAGAATATCCAGAAGCTACAGGTCCTCCAAAACACCCTCAGAGCCGCACTAAACATCCCCAAATCAGCATACATCAGCCATTAGACCCCAGCAACGCTGGCTGCCAGTTCATGAACGCTTCATATGCAACTCACTCACCTTAACACACATGTCTCCAACAAACGTCCCCTGCATAATTATGTGATAATATCATATTGAGACAACGCACCAGGACAGCCTATCAGCACCGCCTCACCACTCCTAGGTTCAAGCTCCAAAATACAGGTGGTAGCAGCTTCCCCACGATTGCCCGCAAACTCTGAAACTCGCTACCACTCCCACTCAGAGCTCAAGAATCATTCTGGATCTTCCGGAAACCACTAAAAACACACCTTCACTCAGACTGAATAATATTTGACACCATCTGCCCAACCAGCTTCTCCTAACTTTGCATTTATTTATGTCGAATGTCTGGACAAACAGTACATGGGGCAAAGGGCGCCCTTTATGATGTCTTTATACAGTGGTCAACTGGTATATAGGGAATGCTGGAGTTTTTCTGATGGGCCTCTTCACCGTAGGCCACTTTTGTGGGTGTACCCTAATTTGCTAATCCTCTTACCCTGTCACCCCATCCCCTTCCTTATCGAAGAAGGTAAGGATTTTCCGTAAACCGTACTGTGCATTAAAGGCTAAAGCAAACATTAGTGTTATGATGAGGCTAAACTGGACAACATTGAATGTAGGCCAGTCTATGCCATGTAATAACACCATCTTGCCATTTTTGCTTATGCAGCATCAAGGTTAAAGCAAAAATAAGTGCTAGTTCTTGATTAGGAAGGCTTACAGATGGCCCTCCACTCCTCTGCAACGTGGACACGCCTGACGGCTGTGTTAGGGAGAATTCTCTTACAAGGCTAATTTGCCAAACCTAGTGAGTCCCCCAGCAGCTTTGCTGGATTTTTGGGGTTTGGTTTTTTCTCCTGCTAAGAGTGAGACTCTCTTCCTCCGACTCTTAGACATGATTTGAGGTGCTTTTTGACTTAGTATGTGTTCATGGGCTATGGGGTAACCTCTTTCTACTCCATAGGACATCATCTGTTTTGTATGTGTTACACAGCACCCTCAGTGCAGTAACACAGGGGTGTCATAGTGACTCCCCAACATAGACTCCATACCCTGGGACTGACTACTGTCTCCCAGAGCATGTAAAGCCACCATTGACTTTACTAGTCCTAAATTGTGAACAGAACCAGTAAACACCATCGTATTGTGGAAGTACTGGTAGGGGTTATTCGATTGCCCCTGGGTCTGCTTCCAAGAGGGCACTGTGCAGTCCCCCCTTGTCGAGTTTCTGGCTGGTGGCAGTGGTTACCACGCAAAATATTCCTTCAGAATATTCTCTATGGGATTTTCCCATTGATTTTAAATGCACCACGTTTTGGTAAAATGTTAAAGATACCGCCGCTTTATTTAATATTAAATCCACAGTGGGGTCTTTTTGCCAGAACTCGGTTCCAAAATGGCGTTTGTGTCCGTCTCTGTAACTCTGACCAAGGTCGAGCCCTTTGTTCCACTATTTTGGCGGGCTTCTCCCCAGAAGCCCTCCAAATGGTGCCACTCTGTCTGAATTCCATAGGAGGGGGGATTTAGCACCCTGGACTGAGTTGCCGTAGCAACTCAAGTCGCACTCTTCTCTGATTGGCCCAGTGGTGAGCCGCCTGGCTCACCACTTAGCATGTGTGATTGACAGCTAGGCTGATGAATGGGGGTTTTTCTGCATAAAAGCAGGGCCTTTGGGACTGGAACTTCAGAAGTCGCCACAGGACCTAAGAATCTGAAGAGGGAAGAAGCTGAGCCATCTGCAAAGAAGACACCACAGGTGAAGCCCTGCTGCAACCAACTCCCCACTTTCCCAACGACAAGAGAAGATCTGCTGGATGAGTCTTCTTCCTCTGAGCTGGTGGGACCAACCAGTTTGCCCTTTTCACCTTCCAAAGATGTCTCTTGGTCGAATTGCCCGTGCCAAGCACCCCGGCGGCCGGATAGCCAAGCTTCACCACTTTGACCGCGAATAAAAGGACTGCACCTTATAATCGGGAACTCCGCGGCTGGTTTCATCCCTGGGCAGTGCAACGACTCGAAGTTTCCTCCTCGACGAGATCCTCTCTTCCCCTGGTCGGAAAAACGAACTGCAACCACTGCCAGGAACAACTGCCACCGCTGGAGCTTCCTCTCTTAAGGTACTGTCATACCTGGCCTCCCTTTCTACAGATTGCTAAAGATGACCGTTAAATCCTTGGCTTTCTATACTGGGTTGGCCCCAGACCTAACTTTGTTTCTTGAATTAAACCAACCTCTTTTGATAAATCTGCAAAGACTTTTAGTGTAACTTAAACTGTGTGATCCTGGGCACGTTTCGCTTTGCTCCATTTAAAGTGGGCCTGGCCTATGAACTTTGGCTCTACAGTATATTCTGCCTTTATTCTCTTGCTCTGACTCTTAAAAAGTGTTGACTGTATTATTCTTATGCTCTGCCTTTTTCTCTCCCTCTAACCAAACTATTGGAGTGCCATCTTAGTTAAGCGTTCACATCTGTCTTAACAAATAGTGGTGCTTTAACTCTGACTTTTCTAATAGTTATTAAGGGAGGTGTGTATACTTTATCTGACTGTGTTTTAACTTGCTTTTGATTTGGAGGGCTAGTGTATTGCCCAAAAATGTGTTTTAAATAAATAACTATACTTCTCCAGCATGGGGTCTGGCATGGATTCACATGCTCATGAATATTCCCCGTCGTCAGGCTGGGAATCCTCGGTAAAGAAAAAACCAGTATCAGTTTCGTTTCTGATCTGTCTTTCGTAGTAATAACCAATCACTGGTCTCTGCGTCATACTGACCACAGCCAATGACTGCCCTCTACCTAAGCACCGCCTCTGGCAGCCATCTTCAGATTTTTACCGCACGTTCATGTGTTGGGATCCTCGTGCTATTGCTCTCGAGCGTTAGTGCTATTTTTCGCGCTTTTTTCACAAAAACTTCGATTCTTTCGGTCAAAAGAGCCTCAAGCTCCACCGATCCTACATCCGATCAACGGGGACCCGTGTCGGATTCGTCTGTGCCCCTCAAGGGTGAAGATTTCGTCGAGCTACACTTTGGAGGACTCCAGAAGCTTCTCAGGCCCGGTCTCGGAGATGGCCCAGGAGAAGGGAAGCTCGACGCCCGGAAAGCTGTTCAGGGTCTGCCCTGGATGCCAGCTGCAGAACGTCTTTAAGGAGGACGAACACTCTTTCTGCCTTTACTGCCTTCATGAGGACAAGACGCACGTGGAGAAGGACTGTGCGTTTTGCGGCAACATGTCGGAACGGACCATGAAGGACCGCCATCAACGTCTCGCCAACTGGCTGGAGGGTAAGAGCCCGTCTGGCGAGAAGAAGAAATCCGAGCGGTCTTCTAAGACCTTTGAGGGCGCCCCGGCGACGGGGGCCCAACATAAGGCTAAGCACCGCGAGTCCGCTGGCACCGGGAGCGCCGAACGGTCGGGCTCTACGGGCGCCAGGCAGGGCGCACCCTCCCCGGCACCATCAACCACGAGCCAACGCTCTGGGTCGGGTAAGAGGAAGGCCGAGCACCCGGCAAAGCTCCTGGAGAGGCCCCGGTCGAGCTCTAAGGCAGAGGAGGAGCGTGGCAGTGCCCCCTCCCTCAAGGATAAGGCGGTGAGCGCACCTAAGGTGGTGAAGGCCTTGATCCATCCGACCAAGCCCTCTATCGAAACGGTCGCGGCGGCCCTGGCTCAGCCTGTGGAGGCTGCACCAGTGGTGGCGACCTCGGGGCCCAGAATCTCCCTGCCTCCTCGGAGGGAGTCTTCTTTTGTGCCCATCGATAGGACCCCCGTGAAACCCTCCGTGGGGAAGAAGGGGGGGGCAGGGCGTCGTCGTAGATTCGGCCTCAACCTCAGAAGAGGAGCTGATCGAGGTCTTAAGCCACGGCCTAGGCGTGGAAGAAGGCCAGCCCGTCGGAATGGACCCCGACGCAGGTGACGACGACGACATCGTCGAGGATACCGACGGGGCCCCTGCTCGCCCGTCGGATTCCCCTCTGCCAGCGCCGCAAGACAACTCGGCGGCCATTTTGTTGGCCATACAGTCCTTATGCTCCGAGATAAGGACGAGGCTACCGTTACCGACGGAGGAACCTCTCCCGTCGGGGGATCCAGAACCGGGACCTTCTGGTGTTCCCCCTACCAAGAAAAGAAGGATCCATCCACCACCTCCTTTTCAACCGTCGCGCCCCGTCCAGCCCTCCTCCCCGTCCACCCGAGGGGATGATACGGGGACTGACACGGCAGCGACGGGTACGGACGACGAGGCATACGACGAGGATATTCCGTCGTCGCCTCCCGCCAGGGCTTCTCCGCCCGACGAGATCGGATCTTTCCACTCCATGATCTCCAGGGCTTCCGAGCTTTTCCAACTCTGCCCTGAGGAGAAGAAAAAGGAAGGCTTCCTTTATCAGCGGCGCGAGGCCAAGAGGAAGACGGTCCTCGCAGTGCCTCTGTTGGACGACATTTGGGATGAGGGCCTTTCCCTCCTCAAGAACCCTTCCACGACGCCAGCTAGAAGAGACCGGTACGAGAAAAAGTACCGGGTCCCGGACACGGCCCCCCTGTGCCTCCGGGCGCAGCCTACCCCGGATTCCGTCGTCTCCGCGGCAGCCAGGAAGAAAGCGGGGGGGGTGCGGCCTCCACATCGACTTCCCCGCCGGACGGCGAGGGAAAGAAATTGGATGCTATGGGACGTAGAGTCATCTCGTCGGCAGCGACGACGATTAAAGCGGCCAACGCCTTGGCTATCGTGGCTCGCTACGACAGGGAGCTCTGGTACAAGATAGCTCCCCTGCTGGATTTTCTGCCGGACGACAAGAGGGCGGAGGCCCTGGAGATCCTGCAGGAAGGTGAGGTGGCCTCGGACCACGCCATCACCGTGGCGACGGACATCGCCGACACTGGGTTCCGCCAGCTGGGCAACGGCGTTTGCCTTCGACGCCGTGGATGGCTCAAAGCTACGGACTTCCGGCAGGACGTCCAGACCAGAGTCCTGGACATGCCCTTCGACGGGAACAACCTGTTTGGGAAGACAGTGGACGATTCCCTTCAGGCCATCAAGGCGGATACTGAGACGGCCCGGGCCCTTGGATTTCTGCAGCAACGACGGACGCCCTTTCGGAGCAGCGGAGGCAATGGCGCCTCCAAAGGTTCCGGCGGCGGTTTCGCTTCCTACCGTCAAGCGGCCCGCTCGTCGTCGCAAGAGGCCTACAGAGGACGAGGCAAGTCTAGCGGACCCCGCCGTCGTCGCCAAGGAGGTCAAGGCGGCAAGGCCGCGTCCAAGCAGGATTGAACCGGCCGTGGGGTCGGGCCCCCACCGAAGCACCCCGGTGGGAGGCCGGCTGGCGGGCTTCGTCAGCGTGTGGGAGTCCATCTCCACCGACCTTTGGGTGCTGGACGCCCTGGCCCGGGGCCACGCGCTCGAGTTTCAAAGAAGGTGCCCGCGCGTCCCCCCCGTGGCCAGGAAAGAACTTCACGTCCCTCAACTTCTCCTGGAGGTAAAGGCGATGCTCAGGAAGGGCGCCATCGAACTCGTCCCAAAGAGGCTTCGGGGCTCCGGAGTCTACTCGAGATACTTCCTCGTGAAGAGGAAGCCGGGAGGATGGCGCCCCATCCTAGACCTGCGGCGTCTGAACAAGTTCATCAAGGCGCAGAAGTTCCGGATGGTCACCCTCCAGCACGTCCTGGGTCAGCTGGAGGAAGGAGACTTCCTATCGTCGTTGGATTTGGAGGATGCCTACTTCCACGTTCCCATCCTAAAGGGGCACCGAAAATTCCTCAGGTTCGTGGTCCAAGGGCGTCATTACCAGTTCAAAGCCCTTCCCTTCGGACTACGGTCGGCACCCAGGGTATTCACCAAGTGCCTCGCACCGGTGGCGGCGCAGCTGCGCCGCGAGGGGATTCACGTCTACCCCTACCTGGACGACTGGCTCATCCGCGCCAAGACGAGGGAGCTCGCCGTGGTCCACACGGCAAGGACCGTCCAACTCCTCACGGACCTGGGATTCTCCGTGAACTACGCCAAATCCCACCTGGTGCCCGTGCAAGTCGCACTGTTTCTGGGAGCGAGGCTCGACACAGTGTCCCTTCTGGCCTCCCCGTCGGAGGAGAGGACCAGGACCATCTTGGGCAAGGTGCAACGGATGTTGGTGGCCGACGCGGCCAAAGTGAGGTCCATCAAGTCCCTCCTCGGGATGATGTCTTCCTGCATCTACCTCATTCCCATGTGCAGGCTCCGGATGCGCCCGTTGCAAGAATTCCTGGATGCGCGCTGGATCCAGACGACGGGCAGCTTCGAGGAAAGGATCAAGCTCGACGAGAGCTTCCGACGAGCGATACGGTGGTGGGGCACCCGCGCGCATCTGACGGCGGGCATGGACTTCCAGACCCCAGCCCACCAGGAGACTGTGACCACGGATGCCTCCCTGGAAGGGTGGGGAGCGCACACCGAAAATCTGCACGCAAGGGGACTCTGGCTCCCGACGGAGAAGTCCCTGCATATCAACGTCCTGGAGCTCCGTGCAGTGTTTTGGGCCCTCAGGTCCTTCCTTCCGTCCCTCAAGGGCAAGGTGGTGAGGATCTTCACCGACAACACCACCACCATGTTTTACATCAGGAAACAGGGCGGAACCAGGTCCCCAGCGCTGTCCAAGGAGGCGCAGGACCTGTGGCATTGGGCCGTCGCCCAAGGGATTTTTCTGGTGCCGTTTCATCTGGCAGGGATAAAAAACACCATCGCCGACTCACTCAGCAGGGAGCTGCGCTCGTGCCACGAGTGGGAACTACGGCAGGATCTGGTGGATCGCCTCTTCCGACGGTGGGGCACACTCCAGATCGACCTGTTCGCGACGGCGACGAACACCAAGTGCCGGAGGTTCGCCAGCAGGTTTCCCCAGACGAGGAGCATGGGCGATGCTTTCTCGTTCCCCTGGGAGGGCCTGTTCCTCTACGCGTTCCCTCCCTTGCCTCTGCTAATCCGGCTCGTCAACCAGCTCAAGAGGTCACGGTGCAGGATGATCCTCGTCGCACCTGCGTGGCCGAGGCAGATATGGTTCCCGGACTTGCTGGACTTGTCAGCGTCCCCGCCGATCAAGCTGCCGGCGGACGCGGATCTACTCTCCAGGGAAGGAGGCGCCATCCTCCACCACGACCCGAAGTCGCTGAACTTGCAGGCCTGGCTCCTGCAGCGCTAGAGCTTGGAGGATACGACATACCGGCCGATTGCAGAGAGGTTCTTGCAAAGGCCAGGGCGTCCTCGACTCTTAAATGCTACGGACACAAATGGAAGAGGTTCTCTGTCCGGTGCCACGCACAGAAGATTAACCCTCTACGGATTACGGCTCCCCAAGTACTGCCGTACCTGCTGACGCTGGCCAAAGCTGGTCTGGCACACGCGTCCATCAAGATTCATCTTGCTGCGATCTCCCGATACACCAGAACCACGGGGCGGACGTCCTTGTGGTCTCATCGTCTGGTGAAAGAGTTCATGAAGGGACTGTTCAGATCGTTCCCGCCGGTGAAGGCTCCGGCCCCGGCGTGGGAGCTCAACGTGGTGCTGACCAAGCTCATGGGACCTCCGTTCGAGCCTCTGCACTCGGCCCCGTTGAAGTTTCTATCGTGGAAAACAGCTTTTCTTGTGGCCATCACCTCTGCACGACGAGTGGGAGAGATCCAGGCCCTTTCCTGCAAGGCCCCGTACTTGACTTTCCACGACACGAGGGTAGTGCTCAGGACGCACCCCTCCTTCATGCCCAAGGTACCGTCGGACTTCCATCTCAACAAACCCTTGGTGTTACCTGTGTTCTTCCCGTCGCCTTCGTCGCCGGCTGAGAGGACTTTGCACTCGCTGGATGTAGCTAGAGCGCTGAAGTTCTACGTGGACCGCACGAAGGGTTTTCGGAAGACGTCACAACTCTTTGTGAACTTTGGACCTGTCATTCAGGGGAAGGCTCTCTCGAAGGCTTCCATCTCCAGATGGCTCTCCGGCTGTATCATGTGCTGTCACCGGTTGGCAAACCGACCGCTGCCTGGCCGTCCGAGAGCCCATTCCACCAGAGCGATCGCAGCTACCACGGCGTTCCTATCTGGTGTTCCCCTGCTGGACATATGCAGGGCTGCTACGTGGAGGTCGACGCACACCTTCACGAAATTCTACTGCGTCGACCGGGATTCCAGGGAGGAGTCCAGGGTCGGCCAAGCAGTGCTGCGCAACCTGTTCGCCTGAGGTGAGCCTGGTGAGGAGGTAAGATGCTTAATGTTGAGTTGATGTGATGCTTAATGTTGAGCCTTTGCCACCTCCCGTGGTTGTGCATGTGTGTACTGCTATGTATTCTTTATTCATGAGCATGTGAATCCATGCCAGACCCCATGCTGGAGAAGGAACAAGTTACTTACCTGTAACTGTTGTTCTCCAGCATGGGTCTGGCATGGATTCACATGCGAACCCTCCCGCCTACCCCTCTGCGGCTCTTCACTTGGTCATACTGCCACTTCACGTGCTTCCAAATCTGAAGATGGCTGCCAGAGGCGGTGCTTAGGTAGAGGGCAGTCATTGGCTGTGGTCAGTATGACGCAGAGACCAGTGATTGGTTATTACTACGAAAGACAGATCAGAAACGAAACTGATACTGGTTTTTTCTTTACCGAGGATTCCCAGCCTGACGACGGGGAATATTCATGAGCATGTGAATCCATGCCAGACCCATGCTGGAGAACAACAGTTACAGGTAAGTAACTTGTTCCTTTTGATACAAAGCTCTGGTCGGTGTTTGTTTGCTCTACTGTATTTTTATCCCTATTGTGTATACTCTACATACTGCCTTACTCTTCTTGAGAGAAGTCTGACTGCTCAGCCACAGCTACCAGGTAAATCTGGGTGGTGCAGACTGCTTCCAATTGGGTTTACTGCTTACTCCTGTAGTCTTAATCTTTTTGCAGTGTTCCGTAAGGGAACTGCACAGGATTCTGCCTAACATGTTTACATGCTTGGTACAGCAGCAAAGGGCCATCCAGTCCTCAGTGACAGTGTGGTGCTTGATGAGGGTACAAGCAAGTAGGTATATTTTTATTATATGTAATGCTTACAAAACTTTTATTTTTTCAACGTACCTGCTTACACCCTCGCCATGCACTGGTTGCCCTCTCCTACACCGTGGCCACGCTGAGTGATGGTAGAGTACAGCTCTCCTGTTAGTCAACTAGTCTATGCAGTTAGAGCAGCACACACGTGATATCAAACATTGCTCCCCGTTGCCAAATGCATTAAACAACCACAATCCTTGGTTTAAATGGCAGCAGGCAATTTAAAATTAAATTGTACATTGGCTATTGCATCCAAGCATTTCTAGTGTTCATACCAACTAGATTGGGTTATAGAACACTATCTCTTTTATGGCATGGTTTCAGCGTTATGGTGGTGCCTCACACTAACAAAATGAATCAAAACCAAAAAGCAGTATGCAGTTATTCATGCCCATTGAAAGATACTTGTTTTACCTCTTCGGATCAGGCAGTAGTAGTCTTTCTTGTACTTCTGGTCCAAAAGTACCCATTGAGCAGTGTGGGTCCAAGCAAGGGCGGACATGCTCCTTCCTGTTTTTGTTGGGGAGTATTCTTACTCCCTATTTTTATTTTTAAGTATTTGCCTATTTTTTAGACAATGACCATGCGCCCCTTATCTGTAGGTTTGTGGCAAGCTACACCAACATATTCCCTCAGGAAATGCCTGCAAATGGCTATGGTTTATAAGCAAGAACGCTTTGAAATTTGCACCGTGGTGTACCTGCAGTCTGCCACGGCTTCTTAACAGGAGACTGCCTCGCTACTAGATGTGGGCATAAACCTTTTCCAAATTGAAACATTCCTATGCAGTCTGTGGGAGGGGCTATTCCAGCCATTCCCCATAGGGGGAGGTCTGTGAGGGAGAGGAGCAACACCACGCCAGACAAATAAAATAATCTGATTTAGTTCTGATCGAAGCTTTGTCCGTGTGCTTTTCTGTATCATTGGCTCCAATTTCCAATATTTCGTTACTTGAAGGTGGCTGTGCAATTTGATTAACTTCCTATTGCTTTGTTGCTTCCCTTCTAATAATGAATAGAAAACACGTCAGTGTAAATTCAATCTCCCCAACAAGGCTTCAATTGACAAACATTTGCAAAAGACCTGTAGCAGGAAAAGCAGTGGGAGGAATCGCCCGAGAAAGACCAGGAGGATAAAAGCTTGGTGTTTCACAATCCCAGGCACGCAATTCGGTATCTAAATATAACTCTTGAGCTCAGTGCTATGGAGGAGCTTTGCCCTACACCGATGTCCCCCGCCCTTCCCGGGATTGCACAGATAAAGGTCCCCTGTACAAAGCCGCCTAGTCTCGGTCTGCAGGAGAGCTCGGCCTTAGTGGAACTCTTTTGTTTGAGTGCTCATTAAGCTTGCAGTTGGAATGGAATTTCCTCTTTGCTGTCTGTACCCTGGGGCTTTGAGATTGGCAGTCCATTCACCAGGACCGCATGGGTGGTTTGGGGAGGGGATTTGAGGTGGGCAGAGGGGATTATTAAGGCATTTTGTGCCCATATATTTGCAACCTCCGTGCTACTTTATAGTTTATCACAATTTTACAATGGGTATAGATCACAAACACGTATTTGCATATAATTGTAAAGGTACATGGCGCTTAAACTTCACATTATTCATAAACGCTGACATACTGCATTTCAAGATTTCAAGACTTTTCTCTGGGAGAAATGGTGTAATGTTCTTCATTCATAAAACAGAACATGTGGAGAAAGATGGATCCGATTAGTGCATAAACCAGTAAAGGAACAATGACGCAGTAGGATGCAAAATATGATTCTGACTTTTGTATGTATGTTTGAACCCTACTAGTAAGCACATTGCCAGTTTACATCATGCCTAGTTAGCACATCATTGCCCGTTTTATGTGTACAGTTAACACATTAGCTACATACATTCTGCCCAGTGATCAACTGACTTTATGCCCACTTTTCACATAATTGCCAGTTTCCTTTATGCCCTGTAGGCACATGGTGGTATTTTTCAATTAGTTAGTCCATCAGTGCCTATCAAGTGACCACTCCGAGCACGTTTCATCATCTGCAGCATGTGCTGTAAAGAAGGGAGGCAAAGACTTTTGTAGGCTGGGGCTAGCCTGAGCGGAGCCGTGGCAGGCTCCAAATACTGATCCCAAGCCTTGGTGCTGCAGGGCACCCTACTAAATGGCATCAGCAGTTCCAGTGCTTGAAATTTCTCCTATTTGGTCATCATGAGTCTGAGCATGCTCGAGGAGACGTGTGCTTGTTAAAGATAGGTTTATAGGGGAAATGAAGTCGTCGGTCAGCCCAAGCCTCCCAACTGAATGCTGAATCCGAAAGAGTGTGTATGGTTCGTCTGTAGACATTTACTGTTGGGGTGAGCGTTGTCCTAATTTAGGAGCACCAAGACCATTATGTGCTTAAAATGGTTGCATACTTGTCTCGCTGTCACAGGCCTATTTCTTCAATAGAAGAAGACCAATCTGATCATTCGGGTATTCCGAAAATGTTAGTGTATGCAAAACATCCAGGGGCCATAATTGGTGCCATTTGTCTCCCAGCCCTTTCTCAGAAGTGTTTCTTTTGTCACATAATGGGGGTGATTTTCTCAATGATTGAGTTAAGTATATAGTGTGCAGGAGATTTATTCACAGGCAGCAATGCATTGATAAACGGAGCCAGAGATGTATTTGTAACATGAAGGCTGCAGTAGTAGTCATCTTTATTTCGGCAGCAACGCTATGAAAGCAGGAATATTAAGGAATCAGATAAAACATTTAAAATAAAAGGTTGGCCCATAAAATAGTCATTTACAATTGCACAATACATTTCATTCTCAGGCGCCAGGAGTTTTTGAAAAAGGCCAAATGAGTTTGTAGGTCAACATGATTTTGACTACACAAGAAAAATTCCATCGAGTTTTTCGTTCTCCTTAGGTTGTGCTTTCAATAAGTAGGGGAAAGCCATTTGAGGCGCATGTTCCTGTATCGGGGGCAAGTTAACAAAAGGTGCTCAAAGTCTTAGTCTCCCTGCCTACAGATTTTACAGAAGTGTAGATCGCCTTTGCCCCAGCTGCTTATGACTGCTGCCAATTGAAGTACACCCAACCTTGCTTTTAAGAACAAGGTGCATGCTTCCATGTCATCAGTACAAGATAAATATTTTTCTTGGCCGAACAAGTGCTTCCGCTTGATGTATTCCGCTTTTGCACCAGCCATGCCGATCTCTGAAAATTTAGTTTTGTAGTACTATTCCTTGTATCTCTGCTTGTTGCAGTCTTTCCCTACCACGTGGTCCTGGGGGTTCAAGTGTAATCGTAGGGGGGAGGCATAGTTTCCTAGTAAGGTCTGAGACGTTACTAACCCATGGGAGGGCTCTAGTGCCTTCTTGCGCAAGTACTTCAAAGAGGGCTTCCTTGTAGGTACGGAGGGCGGGTGAGCTAAAGTTTGTGGCAATACATTAAGGTTCGGAGTTTAGCATCAAAAGCAAGACCATCCACCCCCAGCTCTAATCTAATCTGGGGCACTCTGGGAGGGCAAGGAGATTTTTCAACATTGCCATTTCCCTCTGCTCCATCCTACTGAGATCAGAGGGGCCCCAAATTTCAGCACCATACATGGCAGATCGGTTTTGACAGGTCCTTAGAACTTCCAGGGCCTGAGACACTGCATTCCCCCATAATAGTTCATGAAACCTTGCAACGCTGCCCCTTGCCTTGAATAATGAAGTAAGAGTTTTTCTATCTCTTTCATCAAGATGGACTCCCAGATAGTCATAGAATACGACTCCCTCAATCTCCAATAACCCCAAGTGGATTGGGGGCAAGGGGTTTCCTGCTTCTTTAGACCAAAGCATAGCCTTGGTTTTGTTAAGATTAATTACAAGGTCCAACCTTGCTGATATGGAAGCAAACAAATGTAACACCTTCTGAATACCTCATCTGGTCTTGCTAATCAGGACAGTATCGTCCTAATACAGCAGGATGCCAGTTTTCCTCCCTCCCCCGGCATAGGGGCATCCAAGTCGCATTGAGAAATCTCTTCAGCAATTTGATTTATGTATAAACTGAAGAGAGTTGGGGTGAAAAGGCACCCTTGCCTGAACTCCCCAAGAAACCAGTAAGGGCTTGGATAGGCCTTTGCCTGCAGCAATGCGAACACTGGTGTAGGTTCCTACATGCGGGCTGCGTATGGCTGCCAGCAGATTGACAGGGATCCCTATTAGGAGCAGCCTTTAACTTCTATCTAGGGATTTAGTCGAAGGCTGGACGTAAATCAATGAACACCAGATAGAGATTTTGGTTCCAAAGTCTCACATATGTATCCCTGAGTAGAGCTAGCCTAAATACTTTGTCCACCTGGCCAATGCCTAGTCTAAAACCTGCCTGCAGAGGTGAGACTGTTACTTTCAAGGTTCCAAGCCTCATGTTTTCTTAATGAAATGTTTCCGTAAATTTGAGGCTACTTCAATTGAAGATATATGCCTATAATTTTGGGGATCACCCTTGTCCCATTTCTCTGAAAACGGGGACTATAGTTGCACCTCGCCAAGACTCTGGTATGAGATTGGTACTCATAATTGAAAACAGATGTTGAAGAACAGGGCCAAATTCTTTCTTTAGTACTAAAGTTCCCCAGGAATTGCGTCTGCTAAAGGTGATTATTATTTATTTTTTTCCCCCTCTTCTGTGTGCCGATTTGCTTCCTCCACTTCCTCTAAGGAGATATCCAGCACATATTCTGACAACAGAGCCTGCATCCCATTTGTTCAGAATTGGCCAGTAATTGTGCTTCGCAGTCCTGATGATAAAGGGAGTTAAAATGTGAGAACCAGTTTTCCGCAGTGATACTGTTGCAGCGACACAGCTGCTTGGTATGTGTGGACACCATCTTCCAAAAGGCGGATGCGTTTTTCGACCCAGTTGCTAGCTGGAGTTCTTATTTTTTCTTACACAACATTTCCCTCTTGCCCTCTGTAAAGATACCGGTGGGGGATGTCTGTTCTTCCGCTCTCTATATGGTAGAGGAGAGGCACAGCGGACCCCGGCCAAGATTCTCTATAAGGTAGCAATGGACGAGCAATCAAGGCCTAGCTTCTCAGGAGGTGATGCAGGCTGGTTCTTTAGTACAGTGTAGATCCCGGACCCCCACAAAGGAATGTCTACACACTGTATTACTGAAAAGTCTTTATATAATTAATATTCAAAGGTATGTACACGATCACAATAACGCACTTTGTACTCGGAAATCAACAATGATAAATATATACAATCCTAAAGTGGTACCACCAATTTTGTCAAATCTCATTAAAGTGCATCAACTGTACGGTTAAAATGTCACACAGACCAATAACAAGGAAACCAGCAATAGACATGGGAAGGAACGCAAGATGGTTGAAACAATAGGCAGAATACTGGCCCCTACCGATAGACACAGTTCTGTGTGGAGATCCCCCCCCCCAACCTGGGCAACCTGTAAAATAGATATATAGCACAAGCCTTGTCCATATATTGGTCAATAGTCTTATTTCCTCCTATGTTTTACCCCAAAGTACCTGGTGGAGTAGAGGTTTTCGAAGACGCGTCGAAGGATCCTTCTTGAGTGACTCCCTTTAAAGCAGGAGCCACGGATCGTCGAGAGGCCTTGAAGATGGTGATCTTGGCATTGACGAGAAGTTCAAGGGTGCCGAGACCATGAAGTCGATCCAGGCGGTGCTAGTCAGCGACGTCCTGCGAGGATGAGGTGTGTGGGGCACCTCGGCGATGGATTGTTCCGGACCTTAAAGAGTTTCAGAAGAACTGTGGCCCAGCAAGGGCGTCGAGTCGCCGGAGTCTGTGGCCTTCAGGTGGCAGGAAACCCACCAGCGGATTCTCCTCTGCGCGTTACTTGTGTCCGACTTTTTCCGGCGGGACAAAGAGGTCGACATTTCGGACAAGGGAGTCCTTCGATTCTAATGTTCTTAGGCAAAGGAGCGAGCGGCTCCGGTCGTCGGCGGCACTCCAGCGGTTACACAAACCTGCGAACCCTGGTCGACGGCAATGGACTTCGACAGTGGCGAAGTCCGGGTGCTTTGCTTCATTCTCCTCGGCAGTCCTGTCTCGGGTCGGCAGCCTTTCGAAGGTCTGACTTCCAGGGAGCTTCGGCGAAGGTTAGCGGTGCTCGATGGTCCCTCGGAGCACGCGAAGAAGGCGCCTTACCAGGTCCTCTCTCGGATCAGTCTTCGACGAATTCGGCATCTTTCAGATCAGGTCGAAGCAAATGCAACAGCAAGTCTTCTTCCAGCTGGGCGTCGAGGATCAGCAGTTCCAGTTACTCTTCAAGTATAGACACAGCTTCTGAACAATTTCCAGTGGTGAGAGGTCCCCAGATATACTATCCTGTCTCTCATCCACACTGCTGGGTCACACACAGCAGCCAATCATACAGAAGGGCATTCATGCAGTCAATCAGCCAATCCTCCTATCCTCCTCCCTCTCAGACACTCACAACAAGGAATGTGGATTGGGACAAGTACCCAGCCGTTCAACACTACACACTGCATTCAGGCCAGTTTTGGGCAGGGCTGTCTCGGTCTTTGTCTCTCATACCAGAAACCAGACAGCCACAACAAGAAGTGCATATTGGTCATACACTCCATTCACCCAGGTCCCACCCACAGGGCGTACCCACAACATAGTCACTGGGAAGGCTCCAGCCAGTCTGGACTGGACTTCACAACAAAACCATATATGGAAAAACCATATATGGAACTTCCACCCAACAGCCAGTCAGGGGGAAGGGACAGAGTCGGGGCTTCCCATGACTTTGGGAAAACAAGGTAACTGGCAATAGAAAGCAAGAGGCCGCAGGGGCCATCTTGTTTTCTATCAGGAATCAACTGATTCCAATGGCAGGGCCTGGGTATCCCAAAATGGAGGATACTGGGCGCACCTGTCAAATTCAGCATGGAGCTGCCACCAGCCCATACCCTGCTCTGTGGGCCACCCACAGGTGCCCAAAAACATACACTAGGGGCTCAGGGTTGTACCCCCCCATCCATGGGTGCCATAAGGGTATCCCATGGGTCTGTTCACCAAACCAAAAGAGAGCTGCACCGCCAGGAGTCCCACATGAACTCCTGCGTGGAAAACACGACAGAACACACGATAAAAAGGCAGTAAAGGACAAGGATACGGAGGCCCTGTCCCTCCGATGCATTTCCAGCATCACACCCTCCAACAAGGTTTTATATTCGAGGGGATTAGGTCCTCCGACGTATTCAATATCTATGTCAGTAATCACCACAGCTGTGCTGCTTTGGAAAATCTTTTGACTCCTGCGTCTCTGATGTCGATACACTGTCCTCGAGGGCCTCCATCGAGCCAATGTCACCAGATGTTATAAGTAGGACGCCCATAGCCTCAGTTCCATTTTTTCAGCAAACGCGTTTGCTTCGGAGATCTCGGCACGCCTCGACTGAGTTCTGTTCTTTCGGTTCCTCGAACCTGTTAGTTTGTGAATATCTGATGTCCTCGTCGTCTTCTACCCCGCGGCTGGGTTTTAATAAGTGTCAGGTATGCGGGTCCAAGATGTAGTTGACGGATTTGCACGACGCCTGCCTCTGGTGCCTCAGTGAGGACCACAACACGGATGACTGTGTAGACTGCCAGTCGCTTACTTTGAAGGCCTTGCGGGAGCGTAAGAAGAACCTTTCTGTAGGTAAGTTGGCCAAGCCCCGGAAGTCTAAGTCCGCCGGCCTTTCGACTGACTATTCGAGGGGCGACTCTTCTCTTCGTCAGTCCGGGGGAGGGGGGTCTCGGTCCCGGAGTAGGTCCCGCCATTCCTCTGCCTCTTCGAGGCACTCATGGTAGCACCGTCACCGGTCGCCTTCCTTGTCCGAGGACTCCGCCCGTCGGCGGGTTGCTTGTCCCAACAAGCATTCCACTCCTGCCGAATGGGATTCCTTTCGGCAGCAGATGGCGATTTTTCAGTCGCAGGGCTCTGGTCCGTCCGCGCCGTCGAAAGACGCCGGCCGTGACCATGCTAGAGACACCACTCGCTGTCATGACCCTCGCCCAAAACCCCCTCTGGCAAACCCTTCGGCCAGGTGGAGTCAGGACTTGGGCCTCTAGAGCCTGGCATCCTCTTCAAAAGCCCTATGGCGCCAGGCTCATATACCATAAAAAATGAGCTTGGGAACTACTTTATTGTATTGTCAGCCAACATGGAGGCATCCACATAGCTTGGTTCCTAAGAACCAAGCTATGCGGTCTAGTGTTTTGGGTGTGGTAGCCTACGGACTACTTTACCTGGAGTATTTTGTTGGGGCAATTTAAACCACACCCGAGCAAGACAACCTGCTTCGTGTTACTTTGCAGCTTGCAACATGACGCTCACCGTGTCCAGCTATTCCTTCGAGCCTCGGAGAAGCAGAACCTGCAAGCAGACAAAAGGAACACCATTAGCAGCAGCATCTTACCTGCAGTCTTCATCTTTGAACACTCGCAGCTACTGAGAACAGCTTCCTCGAATCTGTACGTCTCCCAGACAGAACAACCTGAAAGAGAAAGATAGAGGCAACATTGCAGAAAACAGTAGACATTTACAAATGACGAACTGCTTAAAAGGCTTACCTGGCTGGTCGCCTCTTGGCTGGCACCACTCCGGACATTCCACTTGCGCTGAAGAACACCACAACCTACAAGGAAGGAAAACACAGGTTAGCAAAGGCAAGACTTTGCAGCGCTGCCCATAGCGCTTACTTACCGCATCATAGCGCTCTTAATGCGCCATAATTTACCAGCGAGCCTCAACCAAGCCAGTTCGCCGCGCTGAAGCTCCGCATACCTAAGGAAGAAAAGAGACATTTTAAACAAAGAAAGGCATGCAGGATAGCAACTAAAGTACAGCAATAAGACCTACCTGAACCATATCAAACGGGCCGGCGTCAGTGAAGTAACTGGACTGCACTCGCCCATGAAAGAACGCGCCCCTGCAAAGAAGGCAGGACGGAGAGCATGCCTAATTCTACCACAAGGTGAGGAGACGGTGCCAGAGGGACTGAAATCATACGGGGGTGGAAGGAGGATACTTACCCCAGTCGGTCAGTCTTGAACACAGTCGTCCTGTATTTTCAGGCAGAACCTTCCCCTCAGACCACATCCGGGCAAAGCTGAGAAGCATACCAGCGAGTAACCCGGCTGGGTGGCGTCCCTGTGGATACTAGGTGAGCGTAACGTTTGCATGCCTTCGGGCTCGAGTGGTCGTCGCGATCACCGGGCGCCTTCGAGGTCCCGGTCGGACAAGGTTGTTTTCTCTAGACATGCCCGTTCCAGGTCCCGGTCCTTAACGCCCTCAAGACTATCGGAGCCTGTGAAGTCTTCGAAGAAGACAGCGATGCCTGTGACGCTAAGGTCGTTGAGGGGACTCTCTCAAGGCTCTGCCTCCGAGGAAGCCGTTGACTCCATCGGCGCTCAGGCCACACACCTCCAGAGGTGGAGTTCTGTAGGTCTGAGCCTGTCACCCATGCTAAGTCCTCATACCTTTGCCTTATGTCGAGGGTAACAGAATACTTGGGGTGGTCTGCGCCACCAGTGGATTTTCTGCAGGATGACCTGACGGATATCCTTGACCATGGTCCGCCAACTGAACCGGTACTGTCATTCCAAATGGCCTTGCAAAGAAGGTGGCGGCTTGGACTGCTCCGGAGAGCCTTCCGGCAGTGAGCAAGTATTTGCCGCAAAAATACCATCCAGCTAGTAGCGACCCCTGCTACTTGACCACGCACCCCACTCCGGAGAGTTTGGTGGTGCAGGCGGCTATGGCCCCAGCAAAGCAGGCGTGGTACCCTACCATCCCTCCTGATAGCGACGACAAGCGTTTTGATGGCTGGGCGAAGAAAGTGTTTTCTTCAGGGGGCTATGGCTTTGCAGGCAGCCAACTCTGTGTGTGCCTTGTCACGTATCACGCACACTCTGTGGAACTGTATTTCGTTAGTGGCTGACCATATTCCCAAAGGGGAGGAACGGGATGGTTTTCTTGCCATGGTGCAGGATGGCAGAGATGCCATGTGAGTCAGTTCAGTCTGGTCTGGACATGGCAGATTGTGTCAGCCGGTCCATGGCGGCGAGCACCGTAATACACTGGTTTGCATGGTTGCGGAAGTCGGAGTTTGCTCCTGATGTGCAAGTCCGGCTCCTCAACATGCCCTTTGATGGTGAACATCTTTTTGGCAGCAAGGCTGACGAGAGCCTTGAGAGGTTGCAGTCCTCCAAAGCAGCAGCGAAGTCGTTGAGCGCTGCAGTTCACCAACCTCCGCCTTTTCGTCCTAGGGGACAGCAATGGAGGGGAGGTTCCTTTCGATATTACTCATCCTTTAGTGGATCGAGAGGAGCTGCAAGTCAAAGGGGCCACCGTAGTGCCAGAGGTTGAAAAAAGGGTACTCGAGGTGCCAAGGCCGCTCAGGCGGTTGCCTCTTTACCCTCAGGCAATGCCGCAGCCGCTTCAGCTCAGTCATGAGGCCATGTCCCATGGTTCGCCGGTTGGGGGAAGGCTTGCGCAGCATCTTGTAGAATGGCGTGCCATTACTTCAGATGTGTGGATTCTGGAGATCATAGCCCACGGCTACTGTCTTCCTTTCCAGCAGAGGCCTTGCGACAATCCACCAGGGAATTTCTCTTTGAAGAATCCGGATCCATACCTTGCGCAGGAATTTCAGTCCCTGCTGGAGAAAGGCGCCATAGAACGGATGCCTGTAGTGGAGAGGAACGAGGGATGATATTCCCCTTATTTTTTGATTTCGAAGAAAGACTGGGGATTGAGACCCATCATGGACTTGCACGGTTTGAACAAACTCCACAGGAAGGACAAGTTCAAGATGGTTACTCTCTCTCTCGGGTCCTCCGGGCCCTTCAACTTCAGGACTGGTTGGTGTCTCTCGACCCCAAGGACGCTTACTTTCATGTGCCGATCCATCCCAAGCACAAGAAGTACCTGAGGTTCTCAGTTGGCGACTCGCACTTTCAGTTTCTGGTCCTGCCGTTCGCATTGACCTCTGCCCCAAGTGTTTTCACCAAGCTCATGGTGGTGGTGGCAGCGTATCTCAGGAAAGGGGGTGGATTCACGTCTACCCCTACCTGGACGATTGGTTGATCAGGGCGCGCTCTCCCAAGCAAGTCCTGGATCATCTGTCTGTCACCTGCCACTCCCTTCACAAGCTGGGCTTCTCCCTCAACTTATAGTCCCACTTGATGCCAACTCAGCAGCTCCAGTACATCGGACCAGTGCTCGATACATCCCTGGGGCAGTGTTTTCCTCCCCAGGTGAGGGCTCTTAAAATTCAACAGATGGTACACAAGTTTCAACGTGCCCAGAGTCTCCCGGCGTTCGAGTTCTTGAGGTTGCTCGGCCTCATGGCATCCTGCATTCTTCTGGTGCCAGAGGCCAGGTTGCGGATGAGATCTCTGCAATGGGCTCTCAAGACGCAGTGGTCAGTCCTCAGCAGGATGTTGGACCCCGTTCAGGTGCCGCCCTCAGTCGCTCAGGACCTGCTGTGTTGGGCCGACGAAGGCACTCTGATGAGGGGGGCTCCATTTTGGCTACCCTGGCCAGAGGTGACGATCGTGACGGACGCATCCCTCACGGGTTGGGGATCTCATGCCAACGAGTTGACGGTCAGCGGTCGTTGGTCTCGGTCGGAGTCCAGACTCCATATCAATCTGTTGGAGCTGAGGGCGTCAGGCTTGCCCTGAACGCTTTTCTGCCGACTGTGCGAGGAAAGAATGTCCTGATTCTGACAAACACGGTGGCCATGCACTACCTCAACAAAAAGGGAGGGGGGGGACAGGGTCACTTCCTCGGTGCAGGGAGGCGATGCAGCTCTGGTTCTGGGCCATCCAGCAGGGAATTTCGATCTCAGCAGTTCATCTGGCCGGAGACGAAAACGAGACGGTGGACTCTCTGAGCAGGCAGAGCACGGTCTCTCACGAGTGGGAGCTGGCTCAGGATATTCTCCTGGAGATCTTCGTCCTTTGGGGGACCCCTCAAGTGGATCTCTTCACCTCCAGTGTCAACCGAAAGTGCGAAAGGTTCTGCTCGTGGGAATTTCCTACAAGAGGAGCCTTAGGAGACTCGTTCGTGGTGGAGTGGTCCTTCCCACTGCTTTGAGTTTCCTCCGGTCCCCATCATCCCGCAAGTGCTGCAGAGGTTACAGAGGTTCAGTTCCTGGATGATCCTCATTGCTCCGGCATGGACCCGGAGGACGTGGTACCCGGACCTTCTCGACTTATCCATCTGCCCTCCACGTCGTCTTCCCTACCGAGACGATCTGCTCTCAAGGGAGGGGCGTCAGGTTCTTCATCCAGAGGTCAGATCCCTCAACCTTCACGCTTAGCTTCTGAAAGGTTGAGGTATAAGGATTGGGACCTTCCTGAAGATGTGATGGTGGTGTTGCTTTCGGCCAGACGGCCGGCAACAAAGTCCCTGTACCGTTGCCGTTGGAGAAAGTTCTGCGACTGGTGCAGGGTTAAGAATGTGGATCCTTTTTCATGTGACATTCCTGTGGTTCTGTCTTTTTTGCTTTCTTTAGCCCACAAGGACTTGCAAGTGGGTACCATTAAAGGTTACCTGGCAGCGCTGTCCCTATTTAAGCGCTTGTCTGAGGAGTGTTCTTATTTTAAAATCCCTTTAATTCCTCAGTTTCTGAAAGGGCTCACTAATGTGTTCCCTCTGTCACCTTTCCAGGTGCCTGGTTGGGATTTGAACCTTGTTCTCAAGTTTCTAATGGGTGCTCCATTTGAGCCTTTACATTCTTGTCCTTTGAGACTGTTAACCCTGAAAATTGTATTTTTAGTTGCGGTCACTTCCGCAATAAGTTTCGGCCTTTATGGACCATACTGCATTATCTCTAGTGCTGTCGGTATGGTGATTGTTTAGACCATCTTCAGGACAAAAGGTTTTCCGTTTTTCAAAGGTCAAGTCCCCAATTTGGCGTGTTTGGGCACCAGGTCAGTGAACGTGTTGGTAACTTTTGTTGATACCCAAGACTTCTCTTGAAGCAAAAGTTTTTCTAATCTGTTTAGGTTCTTCAGTGTGGTGACAGTACTTATGTATTTGTGTTGTAGATCGGAATTGAAGATATGATCATTGGGGGAAGAATTGATTTCTTAAATGAAAACTTTGTCCTGAAGATGTCCTTAACAATCACCATTCCGACAGCTCTAGAGATAATGCAGTACGGTCCATAAAGGCCGAAACATGTCGACTCACAAGGAAGCACTAACATTCTGCTTACAAAATCTGTTTTGCACGTGAAAACCCCACTGTATGCACAAACTATTAGTGTTCATGTGTATATGATGGTATCGGGCAATAATATTGTGGCAGAAATTGCAGCAAAAATGCCGTGGTTTGACCCGGTAAAGGTGTACCTTATTATACCATTTAAGGAGAGCGGGGGTGTCCCCCGCTCCCCTTAAATGGTATAAGGGTTGCGGGGGTGTCCCCTGCATCCTTTACATGATTGTGGTGGCAAACCCACAGCATTTTTGCTGCACAATTTGGTATTCACTGCCATTTTTGCCACGATGTTAAGACATGGACCAGATAGGATTGATCACATGTCTTTTATGCATTTTAAAGTCTTAAAAATCTTAATAAAATTGCAAACATTGTGAATATATGAGAATGTTCTAGAGATTCTGTCTATCTACCTGATAAATAAGTAGAGTAACATGTCCCTGCCCTGCTGTCCACTTAGGAACAAAAGAGGGTTAGTCGATCTTGAGGTTCATATGTATTTGCCTCAAACATTTAGATACCAGTTTG
The DNA here is from genome assembly GCF_040938575.1 of Ambystoma mexicanum. Classification (NCBI taxonomy): domain Eukaryota; kingdom Metazoa; phylum Chordata; class Amphibia; order Caudata; family Ambystomatidae; genus Ambystoma; species Ambystoma mexicanum. The sequence goes on along the minus strand of NC_090921.1, from coordinate 1,015,431,525 downwards.
CTACCACCCTGCTCTTGGTGCAGCATAGATTGCCAACGTAGCATGCTGCAACCAACCCGTAAATCCTACCATTTAGCACCTCTTGTAGGTAGTCCCACTCGACTAAAATAATTTGTCATTTGTATAGCGCCTTTTTCCATTGGTATGGCTTCTCGCCCTTGGGGGGTGGGGGCTTGGGGCGAAGTCCAAGGTATGGGAAACTTGTCGGAGAAGTTTAGAATGCCTGTGCGCATTTTGGGCAATACAAAATTGGGTGGGGATGGCCAAGCCCCTATTAGCTACCCATGTGTAAGGGTGCTGTGAGGTAGTCTGGAGTGTGAGTGCAGGAGCCTCGTGTCCAGCTAGACTGAAATGTTGACATGGGACGTTGCTGCCTTCTGATGGCAGAGGTGTTGTGCATTGCCTTGGAGTGCTGTTTGGTAACTGGTGCGTGCAGGTGGGTGGCCGTACCTGCGGCTAATATCCATCAACCTTAAGAACGATACGTACCCTTGAGTCCTAGCTAGTCCCATGTTCTCGTCGATGGGGTGCAGAATAATGTTCTCCAGTCTGCTTGGATTTATCCTCTACCTTCCTCTGGAGACATCTTGAGGGCAAGCAATACTGCCACTGCCTAATTGCCATGTGAGTAAACCCGAAGTAAGGCGAGGGTTTGTCAGGTTGCAGTTGGGAGGAGCCAGGTCTTGTGGGCCTTGCGGAAGGCAAAGTGAGCCTCTAAGTGGCAGATGCTAAGTGAGTTGAGTTCGTGTCTGGGAGTTTGTACCCCCCCTCTTCCAGAGGATTTGAAGGGAGGGATTACAAGGAGGAGTGCAGAGCCTGAGCTCGTGGTTCTAGCTGGTTGGTAGCAGGTACATTTGTGTTTGGGGAATTCAGGGCCCGTCTTGTGTAGGGCACGGTGGGTAATGTACATGGCTTTGAAGGTGTCCCGTCAGCCGATGGGTAACCAGTGGAGCACCCGGATGGCAGGTGTGATGTGCTCTCTTGGGGCGAGGGTGAAGAGGAGTCTAGCTGCAGAGTTTTGGACCCATTTTGCAGTTGATGAGCAGGGGCACCCATGTACAGGGAATTAGCATAGTCTAAGCGGGAGAGGATGATGTCAATGATTGTTGTGACTCTGCATTTTCAGACACATCTTCCCTTAACTCTCCTACTCTCAGAGGTGCAGATGGTACGATCTAGATACAGCATTGATGTGGTGTGAAAGTGTTACATCGGCGTCAATGGTGCATCCTAGGTTATTTACTGTATCAAATGCTTTCTCAGCCTGAAGTGATAGGATTCAGGGGATCCTCCTTTTGTGTGCCACATCCAAAAGGTCAACTGCTTTCTGGGCATTGTCGGCATCCACGGTTCTAATCGATTAGCTAACATTTTCTGCATACATCTTCGCATCAATATTTATTTATTTTATTTATTTTAATTCTTGGTAGAGCGACAAATCTCCTGCAGGCCTCGCGGCACACATGAAACGCGACAAACAGTGAGATTAACGGAGATCAGAATCGGAGACCGAGAAATAAGCACAGCACTAAGGAGCAAAAAAGGTCTTCAGGTTCTTTTTAAAGTCAGATAAGGAGGTGGAGGACTTGAGGTGAAACGGAATCAAGTTCCACCAGGTTAGGGCGAGAACATCAATTTTGTTTTGCCAAATTTGGCAAGACTGAAGCGAGGCTGAGTCTGGCCTGTTCAGTTGACCTGAGAGGACGAACTGGAGTGTGATGATGAATCTGTGCTGAAAGGTAACTGGGTGCAATGTCATTCAAGCATTTATACGCGAGTGTAAGTATCTTGAAAGAAACCCTGTGCCGGATAGGAAGCCAGTGTCGTTTTTTCCGGGCTTCAGCAATGGAATGTTGTCTGGGTAGGCCAAGGACGGTACGTACTGCGCCATTTTGAGTGGTCTGAAGAGCTGTGACATTAGCGGGAGACGTGCCGGCCAGAAGGCTATTGCAGTATTCCAGCCTTGAGTTGATAAGGGACATTCAGTTGACGGGTAGAAAAGGGCGTAGTGAACAGACCTGTCTGTTGATCCAGCCACATGTGGCTCTGGTTTTGGCCACATGTGGACGCATAGAGTTTGGCGTCAAGTGACCCAGAGTGTCTTGGCGCTTTGGACAACAGGGAGACATATTATCTAATATGGTTTATGTAGCATCGCTATTGTGCCCTCTCACATGGTCTGCGTGACTGCCTATTCCGCCATTGTTTTGTTTAACATGCCTGCATTGGGCCCTAGAAGGACCTTCTGCAGTTTTTTGTAAAATACAATGGTGAATCCATCTGGCCACTGCGATTTCCCCGAATCCAGGAGGAGATTCCCACCAGCATTCCCTCTTTAGTTATTGGTGGTTTCAGGGTGTGCTTTTGGTCAGGTGATGTTTCTTGAAGTTGGACCTTTTTCACGGAAGCTATTTAAATTGTTTGGGTTTAATTTAGAGAGTATACATCTCAGTGTAGAATTCTTGAGGGCCATTTTCTCTTTGAATATTCTTTCCCTGCTTGTGCTTAAGGGCTGCTATTCCATTGGTTTTTATTTGTGATTTTAGCTGGTAGGGCAGAAGTCGTTAAGCTTTCCCACCCTTGTAAAATTGCTGCTGAGCTTTCCATAGTAAGAAGTTGTCCATATAAGTTTGAATAGTTAATGGCTTCCTTGCCAGTTCCTAGTTTTAAGTGCCCTGCATGATCCCATTTTGTTTATCCCCTACCGTTGCTAGATTGTCTTCTATATAGTCTTTTCTTCTAGGGCCCTATGTTTCTTAAGATGAGATGCCTTGGCAATTAGAGAACCTCTGATCGTTGCCTCCATTGTGTTCCAGCATATTGGAGGCAAGGCCTCGCTAGTTCTGTTGAGGCAAAGCCCCTGATCTCTATCGGTCGCGGTGAGGCACACTTGGTCTGCTAAGAGCTTAGCTGCAATTTCCATGTGATTTTTTTTTTTCTATGCTCTTCTGGCTGCCAATATTGCTAAAAACGGGTGCATGAGCGTTAACCTAGCTTGCGTCACCTATTCAAAAAGATTTAATAAAGTACAAGCCACAACAATTACCTGACATTTGTTTTCTCTTAAAATAACAAGCTAATCTTGATATTCTGGTATAGCTCCTTTGCACTAACCTACTATGCAAGCATGACCTAGAAAAACCTAAAAACCCTAGACTGGATCCACCCACAAGAGGTTAAAATCTAATATGAAAAAGTGGCTTCATGAACAGAAGAATGTAACTAAGATATGTCTGGACACATTAACCAATAATGTGCCCTCTCCACCCATGATTCAGATACTAAACTACCACACTTTTACCATATGACTAACCTCTGTCCCCAGAACGCATTTATAAATCGACATAGATGCTTCATTGCTTGGCTCTACGAAAGGTTACCAGACTTGCAAACATCCACATCGCTTTATATTTGTTATATGAATAAAGTTTGTGCCAGAATTTGTTGCTTTTGATGCCGTACCAAAATCGTCACCCGCAATACCAACCATCAGCCAAATATTGCATACAGTCAGTCAGTAAGCAGGCTACATGGATGTGAAGCCTCATTCAATGCTTCCTCTTTGTACATATGTCACACAAGTGCTTTGCAGCGGTACCCTTGCAAGTTAACACATTATGAAACTCTAATATAAATTTGTCTAAGGATTTTGGCTAGACAAATGTCATGCTCAGCGTCACTTACTTTAGCATTGCTAACATTACCCTATACGTGGAGAGCAACATTGCCAAATCATTTACTTGGCCTGCAAGAGATGATGTATATGGACTGTGCCTGGCATTACTCCTCTAATATTATGGCGATGGATATTTAGGTAGTAGAATGCTTTTCACACAATCTGCATCCTTTCCAACTGTTCAGAGTTCCATTGGGCATAGACCTTAAAGTATTTGGTAACTCGATGCTATACAAAAACGGCTTCACTTAGCACTTGTATAATACTGTAGGGTTGTAGGCATGGGGTGGTTGTAGGCATGGGGTATGTTGCAAGACATGCATTGCAAAATAATTGTGTACATGCTGATTCATGACATTATCTTAATGCACATATCATAATGAGACATTAGATATATTTTGCTTGTTATGCATATTCCAATGAGTGTTTACAGCTACAATACCTCACTTTTTACAGTGCTCTGTCAACTAGTATCAGAGGACAGCACAGGAGCCGTGGGATGCAGGGTTACAGTAGGAAGGGCAAAGGAGAACACGCCTTGGTGATGAACAAATCAGAAAAGTTCAAAAACCAAGTCAAATGTTTCGGCAATACAGGGAAGGACATGGATAATGAAGGGGTGGGAAAAACTGGGTTGTAGCTGTGTGGCGATGGAAGAATTTGAATGGGGTGGAGCAGAATCTTGCGAAAGAAGGTGTGGCCATTTTTTCCAGATGGTCCCTTTATGAGGTGGCTGTGGAATTCTTGCAGCCATCCTGTAAATGAGATTGCAACAGTCTGTGAGCAAGGTTTTTGAAAGACAATGTTAAAGTAGAGAATGTTCAGGCAATGCAACTTCAAAGTAGTGGAGTGGGGCCCAGCCTCTATAAGGACATGGTGGCCCCATTAGGGAGGATAGTTGCAGCTGGTTTGAGCATATTCAGATTATGGTGGTCGCCATATGAAGCCCCATGTCACTAAATAACAGTATCGTTGTCGAAGTGCTGTGGTTTTGGCATGTCAAAGCAGTAGATAGTTGGGTTGCATGGAGACCACATAGTCTGCTGAAAAATTAGAAGTGAAAGAAGATATGACCCTAAACCAATTCAGGGAAAGTGCCACCATACTTGCAACTGAATAGCATAAAAATACAGCATTTTTTCTAATCTGCCATTTATTTTGTCCTTCAAGTTGACAAACCAGTCTTTCTTAAATGCATACTTTTTTAGCAACGTCTCTTTGGGCTGAAGACCTTTTATTTAAATGAACCTTGCCACTATGTGAGAGTTTCCACATTACCCTTATTTCCACATTGCTTGTATACTAAAGTTTTGTGCAAAGAAAATACAACAAATTGGGTAGCCACATGGTACAATTTGCACCTCCTGAATTCGGCTTTACTGTTCATTGTTCACTATACAAGGGTGTTGGATGGTATGGAATATGCCATGGGGTAGATCTGGCCTCTACCCTGGTCATTGTATATGAAGGTCCTACATTTACCTCCCCGTTTCTGGTTGCATGTTTCATCATTACCATTTCAGGATTTGAAATTGTCAGAGCTGGTAGTTAGCTACTGCTTGTTGGCTAGAAGTGCCTGATTAACTTGACACCAGCATCTACTAGGAGCTACGTTTAACTCCCCAGGTCAATTGGTGCCATGCAAACATTACCTATGTGATGTGTGGAATATGTGTAATAATAAGTTGGGGACATACAGGGTGCAGAATTTGCACTAGCCATTGGTTACTGAAATGTGACTCTTGGCGAGTAAGAAATTGTGTGCTTCGTGTACACATAGAATTGAGGTGGCGAGTGACTGGTTTCTGGATGGCGCGTAGCTTGCAACTTGATTGTTCCCGCTGGGACCTATACAGGAGACGTTTAAAGCATATAGTGTCTTATGTAATGGCCAAAAGGTTAGTGTGTGCATCTTATGTGAAGTTAGATTTGCAATGACTATGTACTATTTCCTTATTCCCCCCACAGGCAGATCATATCTACAGGGTAATGTTGTATACCCTAGAGCTGCTTTTAGCTCCTGGTCAACATATTTTTATTTTGATCCATGCTGGTTATTCCCTGCACTCTTTCCCATATCTCTATACCCTTCAACCCTTTGCCGCATTGGCTGCCACTATCTTTATGTTTTCTTCCTCTGCATAAAACCATCCTTGTGTTCTGAACATCTGAAAGGTACACTCTGCATTCTGTAGGTACAGTATAGCAGTTGTCTCCTGGTTACCTCATCCAGAAGAAGTTTACTTTAACTGTAGCTTTTCCATTCCTTCACTTGTGTCAATAGCGTTTGTTACTTAATTGGAGAAGTCCATTTGGATTTCCCGAGTGACTGCAAGAAGATCGAGAAAAACACAATTTGGATATCGTGAATTCAAAACCTGATTCGGCTTTGCTGCTCGGTTTGTTTATGGGGCGAGTCCTATTGCTATCCATAACCAATGTGGATAATTTCATGTTTTCAGGAAGTGCTTTTTAATGACCCCAAATGTAGCTTTGGTACAAAGTAAGTAGTGAAATATTGTGCACACCTCTGATTATAATTTATTATAAGATGCTTATTTCAATGTTCACCTTTCTTTTAAGGTTGGGACAAACACTCGTATGGTTACCATGGTGATGATGGCCACTCCTTCTGTTCCTCTGGAACTGGCCAGCCTTATGGTCCCACTTTCACTACTGGGGATGTTATTGGATGCTGCGTGAACCTAATCAACAACACTTGCTTTTATACGAAGAATGGCCACAGTTTAGGTAGGCAAACATTTCCTTTTCTGCTCAAAGGGGTTCATTGTAGACTTATTTTCTGAAGTATTCCCTATCCTCAATGTCTTGCATTTTGTTGCCAAACTCCTGCTCTAACCATCAATAACATACTTCCTCTTAATCCTTGACAATGTTTTCACTCCTTCGTTAACCCTTTAAACATTTTAGTTTCTCTCACTAACATTTCAGAATTCTCTTGATTTTACTGTCCTTAAAACAGGGTCCTTGACAGTAGTTAAATTGGTGTTCCACAATGTTTTACAATTTACAATCTTCTGCTGGTTATCATTTTAAATGTTTTGTTCCATTCGTTTTCCATGTTGTGAGCATCAGTCTAGGGGACAGAGATGGAATGCATTTTTTTAGACCTCCTGGAACAACCCCTACCACCATGGCCTTCAGTACAGTGCTTGCAGCAAGGAGATCTCCTCCCCTGATGGTCCTAACTAATACATGGCCACTGTACACTTTATTGAAGGCATAACATATGATAACCGACTAACTTTTACTGTGTGGCCTTCTGGGCATGGTTTATGCGCACAGTTTTCCTCTGTATTGCCTCATCAGGTATGGCACTTTAAATCTAGATTGTGGGCCTGCAAACATTTGTTGTCTTTGATTTAACTTGAGGGAGATAATCTGCATGGCATATTTAAATATTTTCAAAATCAAAAATTCAGAGTATAGATTAACGGAAGTACTTTTAATTCTCCAACTGTTCCCCTAAGATGCATGCATTTCCACACCACCCTTAATGGTACTGTTCACACAGAACATGAAAAAAGGCAGGTTTTGTTTTTCAATTAATTTTTTTTATTTTACTCCAAGAATAGCCAGTATGTTCTAAAACAATAATTCATGTGTTGCAGAAATTCTAAGATGGGAGGCAACCAAGAATGCCCTCGGTTCAGGCAGTCCAAATCCTGTCTTTCGGTGCTATTAGCTGCCTTTTGTTAACTCCTGCCTTTTTCCACCTCTACATGAATTTGGGCATTTCATGTTGGATTATATATGAATTGCGTCTAGGCTTCGACCAGCAGCATTGTAAAGAGTAACATCACCCTTGGCAGCAAATTGATCATCTTCACTGCCGTCATCCATCCCAGCCACGTAATTGTTCCACCTGGCAAGTTCGTCCTTTTAAGGCTTGCAGCAAGGGGTCCTAATTAAGTTCATACAACCTTGCTAGGTCTCATGACCCATATTCCTAGGTATTTTCTTTTTAATTTACCAGTAGCATTCCTTCTACGTATCTTGTTTCGATTTCTTCACCACCTTCTCCCATTACCGATAGCGCACATGACTTTGTGTGGTTAATCCTTATTCGCTGAATTTTGCATGCGTTTCCCTCAGGTGTTGGATTGTGCTTTCTATGTTCATGAGATAAAATAGGACAGTGCCTTCTTGAACTCTACCCCTCCGAATGTAAGACCCTCAATGTTTGAGTTACGTATTGCAACTGTTCGGGGCTCTGTCATTAGGGAAAATGGGAGTGGCGATAGAGGGCACCCTTGTCGTCCCCTTCAAAGAATGAATTCTCCTATATCGCACCTTTTCTAGGATGGCCTTAAGGAATGCCCACTCTACCTGGTTGAGCCTGTTCACAGAGGAAAAGGAATTGCACATCAACCTATGAACTGTGCTGAATCTTTTGAGCTGGTATGGAAAAGTATTGCAAACTGGACTACCACCATGTTTTACATCAGGAAGGCGCATGCTCAAGAGCGCTCTTCTTGGAAGCGCAATCTCTATAGCGCTGCGCCATTCTTCAGCACACGTTTCTCGTACCATTTCACCTGGCCGGAATCCAGAACACCATTGTGGACTCTCTCAGCAGGGAGCTGTTATTCTGCCATTGCATTTCTTCAGTGAGTGGGTACTCCCTCAGATCAACCTCTTTGCAATGGCTGCCAACGCCAAGTGACAAGCGGATGACCTTAGCCGAAGACTTTTGGGGATGCCTTCTCGTTCCCCTTGGAGGGCTTCTTCCTGTACAACTTCCCTCCAATTCTTCTGTTGCTATGAGTGATCAACACACTCGGATGTTGCTGCTGCCAAATGATCTTCATTGCACCAGTGTGGCCCATGCAGATCTGGTACTCTGACCTTCTCCAATCATTATATTGGGAGACCTCGATCTAGAATACAAAGATATGAATGATGCCAAAGCCATTGACTTGGAAAGTTTCCTGGCCGACTTCGGTCTCACCCAACATGTCAATGAGCCCACCCATATCAAGGGTCGCACTCTTGACTGGGTTGCTGACATGAACTGTGCGCTTAACGTTACCTCTGTCTCCTTGCGCATGGTCTGATCACTACAAAATATCCTTCGCCATTAACTCCAGTCCACCCACAGTTAAGCCCAACCTTGCCTCTCCCACTCCAACAAAAAGGATATTGTGGCTGAGAAATTACTCCCAGTTATCCTTCCTCTACTGAACTCTGCATCCTCCACGTGCTTGGACCCCACAGTGTTAGTAGAACCCTACAACGGTGTCATACTAAAAGCCCTCAACACCATTGCCCCCTCAAATTGCGCAAACAAAAACCACGGCTCCACCTTAACTCCTGGTTTACCCTTCACTTACGCGACCTGCGTAAAGAAAAAAGAAAAGCTGAGGCTCACTGGAAAAGTTTACCCTCTCTCAACAAAAATAACCTTACCTCAGCCTCCCTTACCTACAAAGAAGCCATCCTTGCTGCAAAAAAGGAAGTGTACAACAAAAGGATAATTCAAGCCCAATCTAACACCAAGGAACTTTTCAAGATCCTCAAGGAACTTGAGTCTCCAGTTGCCCCGCTTGATACGTGCACCCCTGACACCGAGTGGTGTTCCAACATTCATAAGGCACTGCTTGACGACATTGCCATGCTCCAAGCCAAAATTAATACAAAAAAAGCCACCTCTCTGACTCTACGGGTAACACCCCATCCTACAAAACCCATCTCCTAAACACTCCTTCAAACCTTTCAGCTTCTCACCCCTTACCATTAAGAAAGTCGAAAATATCATAACGAAGCTCAAGCCTTCCAATTGCCAAGGCGACGCCTGCCCTGCACCGGTCATAAAGGAAGACGCACATGACCTTGCCCCATTATTTACCTCATTCATCAATGCCTCCTTCAAATCGGGCATTGTACCCGACAACCTTAAGGATGCCTGGGTCATCCCTTTAATCAAACCTAATTTCGACCCCAGTAATCCCTCTAACTACAGGCCCATCACCACTGTGCCATACCTTCTTAAAATTCTGGATCGAGCGGGCGATCTCCAAATCCAGGACTACCTTGAAACCAACAATCAAATAGGGCTTAGACAATCCAGCTTCCGTCCTAGGCACGGTATGGAGACAGCCTTAATTGACTTGAAAACCCAAATCGAGGACTTGAAAGCAAGAGCAAACGGGTGCTCCTGCTCCTTGATCTTTCAGCAGCCTTTGATTTGGTCGATCATCAAATCCTCTGCCACCACCTCAAGATTGCAGCCCACTTCTCCGACGCAGCCACATCTTGGATCAGCTCTTTCCTAGCGAACAGAACCATGAGGGTCTTATCGTCCCTAGCCGCAGCTGAGCCTGCCCACGTCCCATGCGGAGTCCCTCAAGGATCTTGTGTAACTCGCACACTTTACCATGTGTTTACTAAACCACTGTTTGATATACTTGACTATCTGGGTGTCCCTACACCAATTATGCGGACGACACCCAGATACTCATCCCTATCACTGGCGACTATGTAACAGATGCCAAAGCACTCAATGTAGTCTACACTGTCATCCAGGCCTGGATGGCACATCATGGGCTCAGCCTTAATCATGTAATCATTAAAGTTAATCATTTTTGGCTCTCAATACAAACTCACTCAACTTGACCCCAAATACAAATCCTTCATTATTGATGGGAATGATATCAAATTCTCTAACGTCACCAAAACACTTGGAATATATCTAGACTCCACATGTCCCTCAATCGACAAACCAACGCAGTTGTCTCAGCGTTATCATATACTTGTAAACTGATTACCGCATGTCGCCCCTTTTTGACAACGGAGAACTGCCTGATTCTCGCCAGAACCCTCCTCATGTCCAAAATCAATTATTGCAATGCCCTCTACTTGGGGACTAGTCAAAGAAACATTGATAGACTCCAGGTCACGCAGAACAACGCCATAAGGGCAGCTCTCAACGTACCTAGGCGCTCTCACATATCTAACACTAGACGCAACTTGCATTGGCTACTCATCACTCATCGCATTTCCCTCAAAGCACTCGCCTTAACCCACAAGGCCCAGAACAACGCAGCCCTGGCCTACATATCCACGCACTTCACACGACATGCATCAACTAGATCCCTAAGATCTGCCTATGCTCACACACTGACTATTCCCAGTTTCAAGCTTCAGACAGCCGGAGGGTCGAGCTTCCCAGTCCTCGCTGCTAAGCTCTGGAACACCCTACCCAATACTCTTGGAAACCTTCCACAGTTCCATTCTTTCAAAGCTAAAACCAAATTGTGGCTACATGAACGGGATGCCTTTGCCTCCTCTCTATAACCCTGACATCTGTTATTCCCATTACCGCCTGCTCATTGTACATAGTCTGTTTATACTGTATACTTAGATTCGTTCCTCTCATCGCTATAAGGTGCTCTGAACTGTTTGTAAATGTGTTTAAAATGTATTATGTATATTGTATCTTTTTGCTGTAACTGCCTTTTAAACATGCACCCAGATACCCGGGGACAATGTGCGCACTACAAATAAACAAAATACAAATATATGTCTGATTGCTCAGGCCATGAAGCTACCTCCACTCCCCGACCTCTTCAGAGGAGGGTCAATACTGCACATGACCCAGCGTTGGACCCTCACGGCCTGACACCTGCAGCCTTCGAATTTGGACACTGCTTGCTGCCTCTGGAATGCAAGAATACCCTAGCGAAAGCCTGGGCCCCCTTTACATTGGCTTGCTGAAAGTGGAAGCATTTTATAGTGTGGTGCCTTCCACGGAAGATTTCACTGCTGCAAGTCATTGCTCCGCAGCGGGTTCTGTACCTGCTCTCGGTCATGGATGACCTCGCTCATGGTCCACCTGGCCGCCATATCCGGTTACATACAGACCCCAGGAAAACTCCTACTGGCTCGTTAAAGAGTTTCTTAAGGGCCTCTTCAGGACATTCCCTCCAATGAATGCTCCTGCGCTGGCGTTGGAGCTCAACGTGGCACTGTCTAAACTGATGGGGTATCTGTTTGAACCATTGCATCAAGACCCTTGAAAGTTTTTGTTGTGATAGACCGCCTTACTGTCTCCAATCACCTCAGACAGGTGGGTCAGGGAAATACAGGTTCTCTTGTAAGCATCCGTAGTTGTCCTTCCACGCCACTATGGTAAGGTAGTTCTACAAACTCATCCTTCCTTCATGCCTAAACTTTGGTCCTGCCAGTTTTGTAAGTGACCCCTGCTTAGCCCGCTGAGGGCGTGGCATTTGCTGGACATTGCTCATGCTCTCTTTTCAGCTTTTTGTCAATTTTGGACCTGTGGGACACGGGAAAGCTCTGTAGAAGGCTTCCATCTCCATGTCTCCGGCTGCATCATGCTTTGCCATAGTCTGCTTCCAGGTCCCCGAGAGCCCATTCCACCAGAGCCTTCGCAGCTATGGCGGCCTTTCTCTCTGGTGTGTCCCTGCTCGACATCTGCAGGGCTGCTACATTGAGGTATACCCAAACCTTCACAAGATTCTACTGCATCGGCAGGTGTTCCAGTGAGGATTCCTGGGTCGGCCAGGCAGTGTTGTGCAATCTGTTTGTTTGAGGAGTCTGTTGCAGGGGTAAGTGTATTGCTTTCTTGAGCCTTGCCACCTCCTGTGGTTGTGTAATCATATTCATGAGCATGTGAATTCATGCAAGACCCCATGCTGGAGAAGTAAAAAGTTACTTATCTATAGCTCTCGTTATCCAGCATGGGTCTTGCATGGATTCGCATGCAAACCCTCCTTCCTTCTGTTAAGGATTTCAGTCAGGCAACGCACACCTTGGTCTCGGCCTAGTATGCAGCGCACGACTGAAATACTTTTTTTATGTTATTAGATTCAATATTGAGATGGTACACCACTCCTATCACACCTTTTTCAAATACCCTGGGTCGCAATGGACCATGAACCAGGCTGGTTGGTAAAATAAAATATATTTATTTGAAAATTAAAAAGAAATCATACACTTTTTAATATGGGGCAGCAATCGCCAATGTCGTGATAACAATAGGAAAGTAAGCAATGCACTTAGTTTAACCTTCTATTGACACATCTACAAAACACCAGGGAGCGGGAGCTTTTTGATTTTAGGAAAGATAGCACTTAAGTTAGAATTTCCCCCTGCAATGTTCCCTCAACCCACAAATAATCAATTTGAGGGGATTGGGTCCTCTGACGTATTCCATATCTGACAGTAATCACCACAGCTGTGCTGCTTCGGAAAATCTTTCTGCGTCCTGCGTCGATGACGTAGATACACTGTCCTCGAGGGCCACCGTCGAGCCGACGTCACCGGATGTCATGCCCGTAGCCTCGGTTCTGTTTTTTCCACGAACGTGTTCGCTTCGGCACGCCTCGGTTCTTCGAACCTGTTCGTTGTGAAGATTTCCATGATGTCTTCGTTGTCTTCCACCCCGCGGCCGGATTTTAAGAAGTCTTGGGACTGCGGGTCCAAGATGTCGGTGACTGATTCGCATGATGCCTCCTGCCTCTGGTGCCCCAGTGAGGACCACCTAAAAACACAAGGGTGTTCCTGATCGAACTAAGTTGAAAACATCATTTATATGGCTGTCAGTAATTATTCAACTGGTAGCCTAAACAGCAGTATATATCAAATTGTCAGTATTAAATTTATTGGTATCTCACCAGTCAAAATAACCTTATGAGAGTAAAGTGGGTACACTAGTATAGAAAAATAAACTTTCTTTTATTTTTTTGTTTATAGCAAAGAGAATGACAATTCAGTGAGTATATAATATAACAGAAAACATACATAAACACAGTTTATACAAACAAAGAAAGAACACTGGTTGACCAATTCCGTCAATGAAAATAAAATGTATACAAAAATTAGCGAAAGTAGGGGTACAACCCCATAATAAACTATACATATGCAAATAGCATATGCATGCTGCCGAAAAAATGGTTTAATGTTGGCAGAAAAAAATATATGCCAAGATAGTTAATAGAGATGCAACTAACCCTGGCTGACCCTTACTTGTTTTAGGGGTAAAGTGAATCAAAATGCACTAGGCAATGAATGCTGTGTGTAGGGCCTAATTTCGACTGAAAAGAACATAAACATTAACACACAAAGTGTTGTGTATTGGGCCTAATTTAAATCAATGCCATAGGTCATGCACCAAACAATGAATGCTATGTATAGAGCAATATCATACTTTTTGGTTAGAAATCACAACAATATTAACAGTGTCGCACAAATATACATTTGTGAAATTGAAATGTACACTTACTTTTAGGTTTGACAAAAAGTTTTATATAGTGGTTTACATAAGCGGGCATGAATCATGACACAGGCTGAAAGGGGTGTACAGCGCCTACCGCTATAACGCGTGCATGGCCACAGTGATAAAAAGCAGGGGAAAACAGGGCCTGCAGTTATCACTTGTGACTAGTTGGCAGTTCGGTGGTATATGAATAGATGGAGACCACCTTCATCAGGTACACGGATCTTGACAATCAGCCTTTATTCGCACAGTAGAAAAAGAGGTGCCCCTGAAATAATAATTAGAGGGGATATTTAGAGCTCAAAGGTTATGCTAAAGAGTGGGAGATAAACCAGAGATCATGACAATATATGGTGAACGCATCAGGCCTCAATCACCCAACCACTGGGAGGCTGTAGCCCCATAAGTGAATAAAAAGATGGAGAGGTGAATATAGAGAGTAGCCCTGGTAGTGTAGAGTAGGAAACACCCATGTGGAAAAATTCAGAATGAATGCTATTATGAAGAAGGAAGTATATAGTGAGGCAACAGGATGCCCAAACCGAAGGGATAACACAAAAGACAAGTAATGCCAATCGTACCTTGGATGGCACATACTACGCTTACTACGCTTTATTCCTACACATCCCACTGATTGGTTCACTGTGCACTCTGAGATTCAAAGATTCTTCAGGTCAGTTAGACTCAAGATCTTCTTCCCAGATAAACACAATGCACTGGATGAAAGTGAAACGGGTTTGCATCCACCATCCACATTCACTCCGGAGGATAACACCATGCCGGCTGAACTTCTTACATTTGAGAAATGTATCCTAAGAGACCTTAGCGACCTACAAAAACAGCAGAGGTCTACCTGGTATAATCTGTCACACACAGAGAAACAAGCTTTAAAATCTCTCAGTAATAACCCTCAAATAGTCATCAAACCGGCAGATAAGGGTGGAGGTATAGTAATTTTGAACCAGTCACAATACCATACTATGGTTCTAGACCTTCTCAATGTACCAGGTAGTTACGGTCTTCTCCGTAAAGACCCTATAAAAGACATTCAGAAGACTATTTTGGAAATCACAAACTACGCCTTACAACACTCCTGGATCACCTCTAAAGAAGCGCAATTCCTAAACAAACCTGATTGTTCCACTCCCAAATTTTATGCAATCCCAAAAATTCACAAAGATTTGGAAAAACCACCGGGAAGACCAATATTGGCAGGCTGTGGTACCGTTTTGGAACCCGTCTGTCAATTTATCGACAAGTACCTTCAGCCCATTAGCCAACAGAGACATACCTTAAAGACAGTACCGCAGTGATCTCTCTGTTTGAAGGCAAGGCCTTTGACCCGTCTACTAGTTTACTGGTAACACTTGACATTACGTCACTGTACACCAATATTCCACGTGACGAGGCCATGGACTGTTAGAAATAATTTGATACATTCTACACAGAGATTTAAAGCCCCTACTGAATTTATCATGGTATTATTGTCCGTGGCTCCTACCAAGAACTATTTCATTTACCAAAACCAATTCTATGAGCAAACCCAAGGCACCGCAATGGGAGCGGCCTTTGCTCCCAGTCTTGCTACCATTTTTATGGCTGATTTTGAGTCTAAATTTATTTTTTCAGACATCAATCCATATCGCCAATATATTGAGAGTTGGAGACGCTATATAGATGACATTATATTCATCTGGCATAGCTCCTCCCTTGAACTTGACTCCTTTTTACTTTGGTTGAACTCCTGCCACCAGACGATCAAATTTACTCATGCTACGAGCAACATCGAAATCCCCTTTCTTGATTTACTTATTCAACATCAGGCTATCAACTTGTCTGCTCTCTCTTCACTAAGCCCACAGATCGCAATACTTTATTGCACTTTGACAGTTATCACCCACGCACTCTCAAAGAAAATTTACCCTACTCCCAATTTTTGCGCATAAGACGAAACTGCACCTCTATAGCCGACTATGACTATCATGCCACTAATTTGACCGCTAAGTTTCGGCAGCGAGGCTACCCCAAAAAATTGATCACCAATTCTTATAAACGAGCAAGATTCACTCCTAGGGACACTTTACTATTACCTAAAGATAGCGAGCCACACAACAAATTAGTATGTGCCCTCACATATAGCCCCCACACTTTTCTCATTAAAGCCATTAAGAAACACTGGTCAGTGGCCCAACTAGCCTTACCAGCAGAACCACCCCCGATTTTTGCAATGAAGAGACAAAGGAATCTCAAGGACCAACTGGTCCATGCATCCTCCTCACATAAAAGTTCAAGATCCACCACAACAAGTTGGGATCTTCGCCCACTTACGGGTCATTTCCCCTGTGGGTCCTGCTCCATCTGTAAATTTGCAGTTAGAACCAAAACATTCTCTGTACGCGGCAAACCCTGGGAGTTACGACATCATTCAAATTGCAAGACTGCCTGAGCGATATACTGCATTGAGTGCCCATGTGGGCTCAAATACATAGGTAAAACTACACGGCCAGTCCATACTAGAATCACGGAACACCGTTCCAGGATTCGTTGCAAATCAATCGACTCACCATTAGTGAGCCATTTTATGGAATATGACCATACCACAGAGGATTTTCGCTGGTGGGTGATTGATGTTGTAAAAAATTCTACCAATCCCTCTCAAGCCCTCTCTAACAAAGAGGCCCGATGGATTTTCCAATTGGACACAATCGCCAATGGCTTAAATGAGGCATCTCCATTGTGGCATTAAAGCCCCTTATATTTACATTTTTATCATTATTTTTTTTTTTTTGTTTACATTTTCTCCTATCTATTTATTCTGTATATTGGCCATATAGCGCTTTCAATTTCAATTTTATTCATCCCCTCACTAATTGTCTAGTATTTTTCCTATTTAGTTATTGTACACATTCTATGTTATTTCTCTCTGCATGACATTAGCCCCTTCCAATAAAACAAGATTTGCTCAACAATGCACATTTCTTGGTATAGCAGTGCTAGCGTTAGTCCTCTTTCTCTGCCCTTCAATCCTTCTATATGGACCACGGTCTCCATCTTAATACTCCGTGTTTCAGTCCTTTTTTTTTGTTCACACTTTCTCTTCCCAATGCGGTTCACGCCCCTGGAAGAGCGCTATGTGTGTTTACTGGCACTTCACTCCTACACTGCCGGCAAACAGCTGACATCGGTAGGAGCCCATAGCAGCTAGCTCAGCGCTGTATCTGCTTGGATGTATGCACTCGGATGAGGTCTTACCAGTAAGTTTAGTACTGCATACGTTCCTGTATATGCTTTACTAGCATGTCTGTTTTTCCAAAATAATACCTTTTCTAAACAGCTCGTGTATGTTTGTCACGTTCAGGTCTCTTGTATCTTTTTTGCACAATGGCTTGATGCAAACAGCCACAGGTTCCCTTTATAAACACGGTGAGTCCCTCTATTTTTAGTGTGATTAACACACGGTATGCTAACTACGTTGCTTTCTCACACTTATAGCTACAACGTTTCTTCTTTCACCAGCTTAGCCTGATATTGTATTCGAGGTTCCCTAGTATGTCATCACAATGCTCTGACTGCATGACAATTTTTTCCTGGCAAGCGTAGTATGTGCCATCCAAGGTACGATTTGGCATTACTTGTCTTTTGTGTTATCCCTTTGGTTTGGTCATCCTTTTGCCTCACTATATACTTCCTTCTTCATAATTGCATTCATTCTGAATTTTTCCACGTGGGTGTTTCCTACTCTACACTACCAGGGCTACTCTCTATATTCACCTCTCCATCTTTTTATTCACTTATGGGGCTACAGCCTCCCAGTGGTTGGGTGATTGAGGCCTGATGCATTCACCATATATTGTCATGATCTCTGGTTTATCTCCCACTCTTTAGCATAACCTTTGAGCTCTAAATATCCCCTCTAATTATTATTTCAGGGGCACCTACTGTGCGAATAAAGGCTGATTGTCAAGATCCGTGTACCTGATGAAGGTGGTCTCCATCTATTCATATACCACCGAAACGCCAACTAGTCACAAGTGATAACTGCAGGCCCTGTTTTCCCCTGCTTTTTATCACTGTGGCTATGCACGCGTTATAGCGGTAGGCGTTGTACACCCCTTTCAGCCTGTATCATGATTCATGCCAGCTTATGTAAACCACTATATAACTTTTTTGTCAAACCTAAAAGTAAGTGTACATTTCAATTTCACAAATGTATATTTGTGCGACACTGTTAATATTGTTGTGATTTCTAACCAAAAAGTATGATATTGCTCTATACATAGCATTCATTGTTTGGTGCATGACCTATGCCATTGATTTAAATTAGGCCCAATACACAACACTTTGTGTGTTAATGTTTATGTTGATGTTCTTTTCAGCCGAAATTAGGCCCTACACACAGCATTCATTGCCTAGTGCATGATTTGTGTCATTTATTTTGATTCACTTTACCCCTAAAACAAGTAAGGGTCAGCCAGGGTTAGTTGCATCTCTATTAACTATCTTGGCATATATTTTTTTCTGCCAACATTAAACCATTTTTTCGGAAGCATGCATATGCTATTTGCATATGTATAGTTTATTATGGGGTTGTACCCCTACTTTCGCTAATTTTTGTATACATTTTATTTTCATTGACGGAATTGGTCAACCAGTGTTCGTTCTTTGTTTGTATAAACTGTTGTTTATGTATGTTTTCTGTTATATTATGTACTCATTGAATTGTCATTCTCTTTGCTATACACAAAAAAATAGAAAGTTTATTTTTCTATACTAGTGTACCCACTTTACTCTCATAAGGTTATTTTGACTGGTGAGATACCAATAAGTTTAATACTGACAATTTGATATATACTGCTGTTTAGGCTACCAGTTGAATAATTACTGACAGCCATATAAATGATGTTTTCAACTTAGTTCGATCAGGAACACCCTTGTGTTTTAGTCTTTGCTCCATTTAGTTCCTGAACGTGTGGGAGTTCCTCTTTGGTATATATCGGTGAGGACCACGACATGGATGACTGTGTAGACTGCCAGTCGCTTACATCGAAGGCCTTGCAGGAGCGTAAGAAGAAGCTTTCTGTAGGTAAGGTGGCCAAGCCCCAGAAGTCGCGATCCACTGGGCTTTCGACTGATGATTCGAGGGGCGACTCTCCGCATCGTCGGCTTAAGTCCAGGGGGGTGGGATCTCATCCAGGAGAAGGTCCCGCCATTCCTCTGCCTCTTCAAGGCACTCACGGAAGCGCCGGCATCGGTCGCCTTCCTAGTCCGAGGACTCCGCCCATCGGCGGGTGGCTTGTCCCAACAAGCACTCCACTCCTGTGGAATGGGATTCATACTGGCAGGAGATGTTGGTGATTTTTCAGTCGCAGGGCTCCGTTCCGTCCGCGCCGTCGAAAGACTCCGACTCCGACCGTGAACGTGCTAGAGACACCACTCGCGCGCCTTCTGGCTCAAGCGGTCGTCGCGATCAACGGGCACCTTCGAGATCCCGGTCGGACAAGGATGTTCGCTCTAGACATGCTCTGGTCCCGGTCCTCGACGCCCTCAAGACTGTTGGAGCCTGTGATGTCTTCGAAGAAGAAATCGACACCTTCGGCGCCAAGGTCGTCGAGGGACTCTCTCGAGGTTCCGCCTCCAAGGAAGCCGTCGACTCCTTCGGCACCCAGGCTGTCGAAGGACACGCTTGGGGCTCTGCCCTCAAGGACTGTGTTGAAGCCGTCCGCGCCACGCTCAACACCGATTCCATCGACACCCTCGACGCCTTTCGAGGCTGCTTTGTCAGAGGTACCCAGTGGTACGGTGGAACCCTGTAGAAAGGCTCTGGCCAAGACTAAAAATGTTTTTGTCCCTTTTTCTGTGCACTCATTCCAGCCTCTGGATTATATTTCTGAGGTGGATGAAGCATCTGAGGAAGGTATGGTTCCTGAGGTGGTGCCTGACTAGATTTTGTCTGGGCATAGCCAGATTGAAGACCTGTGATCTGGACACCTCTCCGGAGGTGGAGTTCTCTAGGCCTGAACCTGGCACCCATGCAGAGTCCTTGTACCGGCGCCTTGTCGAGGGTCACGTAAAACTTGGGGTGGTCTGCGCAACCAGTGGATTTTCTGCAGGATGACCTGACGGATATCCTCGACCAAGGTCCACTTACTGACCCGGTACTGCCATTCCATATGGCCTTGCAGAGAAGGGTGGCAGCAGCTTGGACAGCTCCGGAGAGTCTCCCGGCAGTGAGCAAGTCTTTGCCGTGAAAATACCGCCCAGCCAGTAGCGACCCCTGCTACTTGACCACGCACCCCACTCTAGAGAGTTTGGTGGTGCAGGCGGCAGCGGCACCGGCAAAGCAGATGTCGTACCGTACCATCCCTCCCGATGGGGACGACAAGCATTTTGATGGCTGGGCGAAGAAAGTGTTTTCTTCAGGGGGTATGGCTTTACAGGCAGCCAACTCCGTGTGTGCCTTGTCACGTTTCACGCATACTCTGTGGAACTGTATTTCGTTAGCAGCTCATCATATTCCCGAAGGGGAGGAACGGGATGGTTTTCTTGCTATTGTGCAGGATGGCAAGGATGCCGTGTGAGTCCGTTCAGTCGGGTCTGGACATGGCAGATTGTGTCGGCCGATCCATGGCGGCAAGCAACGTAATACACAGGTTGGTGTGGTTGCGGAAGTCGGGGTGTGCTCCAGATGTGCAAGCCCGGCTCCTCAACATACCCTTTGATGGTTAACATATTTTTGGCAGCAATGCTGACGAGAGCCTTGAGGTTGCAGACCTCTAAAGCTGCAGCGAAGTCGTTGAGCGCTGCAGTTCGCCAACCTCCGCCTTTTCGTCCTAGTGGACAGCAATGGAGGGGAGGTTCCTTTCGATATTACTCATCCTTGGTAAATCGAGAGGAGCTGCACGTGAAAGGGGCCACCGTAGTACCAGGTGGAAAACTGGGTACTCGAGGTGCCAAAGCTGCTTGGGCAGTTGATTGATGGGATTGAGACCCATCATGGACTTGTGTGGTTTGAACCAGCTCCTCAGGAAGGACAAGTTCAAGATGGTTACTCTTTCTCAAGTCCTCCAGGCCCTTCAACTACTCCAGGACTGGTTGGTGTCTCTCGACCTCAAGGACTCTTACTTTCATGTGCCGATCCATCCCAAGCACAAGAAGTACCTGAGGTTCGCGGTTTGGCGACTCGCACTTTCAGTTTCGGGTCCTGCCGTTCAGATTGACCTCCACCCTGAGGGTTTTCACCGAGCTCATGGTGGTGGTGGCAGCGTATCTCAGGATAGGGGATTCACATCTACCCCTACCTGGACGATTGGTTGATCAGGGCGCGCTTCACTGAGCAAGTCCTGGATCATCTGTCCATCACCTGCCACTCCCTTCACAAGCTGGGCTTCTCCCTCAACTTAGAAGTCCCACTTGACGCCAACTCAGCGGCTCCAGAACATCGGAGCAGTGCTCGACACATCCTTGGGGCAGTGTTTCCCTCCCCAGGTGAGGGCTCATCACATTCTGCAGATGGTGCACAAGTTTCAACATACCCAGAGTCTCCCAGCGTTCGAGTTCTTGAGGTTGCTCGGCCTCATGGCATCCTGCATTTTTCTGGTGCCAGAGGCCAGCTTGCGTTTGAGATCTCTGCAATGGGCCCTCAAGATGCAGTGTTCAGTCCTCCGGCAGGATGTCGGACCCCGTTCAGGTGCCGCCGTCGGTCGCCCAGGACCTCCTGTGGTGGGGCGTCGAAGGCAATCTGATGAGGGGGGCTCCATTTTGGCTGCCCTGGCCGGAGGTGACGATGGGGAGCTCATGCCAACGAGTTGACAGTCAGCGGTCGTTGGTCTCCGTCGGGAGTCCAGACTCCATATCAATCTGTTGGAGCTGAGGGCCGTCAGGCTTGCCCTGAAGGCTTTTCTGCCGACTGTGCCAGGGAAGAATGTCCTCATTCTGACGGGCAACACAGTGGCCATGCACTACCTCAACAAAAAGGGGGGGGTGCAGCGTCACTTCCTCTGTGCAAGGAGGCGATACAGCTCTGGTTCTGGGCCATCCAGCAGGAAGTTTTGATCTCTGCAGTTCATCTGGCCGGAGACGAAAGTGAGACGGTGGACGCTCTGAGCAGGCAGAGCGCGATCTCTCACGAGTGGGAGTTGGCTCAGGAGATTCTCCTGGAGATCTTCGCCCTTTGGGGGACCTCCACAAGGGGATCTCTTTGCTTCCAATGTCAACCGGAAGTGCAAAAAGTTCTCCTGGCAGGAATTTCCTCCAAGAGGAGTCTTAGGAGACGCGTTTGTGGTGGAGTGGTCCTTCCCACTGCTGTACGCGTTTCCTCCAGTCCCCGTCGTCCTGCAAGTGCTGCGGAGGTTCGGTTCCCGGATGATCCTCATTGTTCCGGCATGGGCCCGGAGAACGTGGTACCCAGACCGTCTCGACTTGTCCATCTGCCCTCCACGTCGTCTTCCCTACCGAGACGATCTGCTCTCACGAAAGGGGGGGGGGTTAGGTTCTCCATCCAGAGGTCAGATACCTCAACCTTCACGCTTGACTTCTGAAAGGTTGAGGTATAAGGATTGGGACCTCCCTGAAGAAGTGATTGAGGTGTTGCTTTCGGCCAGACGGCCTGGAACCAAGTCCCTGTACCGTTTCTGTTGGAGAAAGTTCTGCGACTGGTGCAGGGTTAAGAATGTGGATCCTTTTTCATGTAACATTCCTGTGGTTCTGTCTTTTTTGCTTTCGTTAGCCCACAAGGGCCTGCAAATGGGTACCATTAAAAGGTTACCTGGCGGCGCTGTCCATATTTAAGCGCTCGTCTGAGGAGTGTTCTTATTTCAAGATTCCTTTAATTTCTCAGTTTCTCAAAGGGCTCACTAATGTGTTTCCGCTGACACCTTTCCAGGTGCCAGGTTGGGATTTGAACCTTGTTCTAAAATTCCTAATGGGTTCTCCATTTGAGCCTTTACATTCTTGTCCTTTGAGACCGTTGACCCTTAAAACTGTAATTTTTTAGTTGCGTTCACTTCAGCTTGCAGAGTGAGTGAGTTGCAGGCACTTTCTGTTAAGCCACCCTTCACGGTGTTTCATAAGGACAGGGTTGTCCTTAGAGTTCGTCCTTCCTTTCTTCTGAAGGTTGTCTCGGAAATTTCATTTAAGCCAGAATGTCATTCTTCCGGCATTTTATCCTCCTCCGCATCCTGGTAAGGAAGAGGAGAGGCTCCATAGGTTGGATCCTAGGAGAGTTTTAAGTTTCTACATTTCACGCATGTCCCGGGTCAGAGTGGACGATCAGCTCTTTATAGGTTACGCTGGAAGGCGTTTGGGACAAGCTGTTACTAAGCAGACTTTGTCTAGATGGATTATCTTGGCAATTTCTGAATATTACTGCTTGGTGGGTAAGGACCCTCCGGTAGACTTACGGGCCCATTCTACTAGGGGTATGACTGCCTCTGCTGCCCTGCAGAGGGGTGTTCCTATTCGTGACCACATGGGCTTCGGTGCATACTTTTGTAAGACACTACTCCCTAGATTCTATCCATGGGCAGGATCTGGCCTTTGGCAAGGCGGTCCTTTACTCTGCAATTTAATTGGCCATTCTAAATTTCTATATTGTAAATTCTTTGCCCTCCTCCATACGTTGGTACTGCTTTGGGAGTCTGTCATAGATATGGAATACATCGGAGGACCCAATCCCCTTGAAGAACAAGTTAGTTTCTTACCTGGTAACGTTCTTTCGATGGGATGGTCCGACGACGTATTCCATATCGCTCCCTCCCTATCTGCCCCACTACAGAATTTCTTATGCGATTGCAGCTTATGTTTCCGCAAGGCTTTCTGTGGTCATACTGGCAGAAGATTGGAGCCACACGTTCTGGGGAAAAAAAACTATAACTGAGGCTAAGGGCGTTGTGCGTCCTACTTATAACATCCATCAGGGACGCCCTCCCTCAGAGCCGAAATTCAGAAATTACTGGATCTCTGAGCGGTGGAACCCGTTCCCCTAGGGGAACAAGGGGAGGGCTTCTACTCCCGGCTGTTTACAGTGCCCAAACCCAACCAGGCTGGCCCTCGCCCCATCCTAGACCTTTCCCTGTTCAATCTCCCTCTACCCCAAGAGAAATTCAAGATCACACCTGGTCAAAAAGTCCTCTTTGCAGAAGGGCGATTGGCTCAGCGTGGTGGACCTTCAAGATGCGTATATGCATATTCTGATCTGGAATCCACACCGGAGATACCTACGTTTTTCCATAGGGGAGGAGCACTTCCAGTTCAGAGTGCTCTCCTTTGGCTTCAGCTTGGCACCGCGTGTCTTTACGAAGATGTCAGTTATCACAGCTTATCTTCGGCTTCAGGGTATCCATGTGTATCCGTATTTGGACGATTGGCTGCTGTGCAGTCTTTGCCTGCTGAAAGCCTCGAGCAATCTTCAGTCTCTCCTCCAGCTCCTGTTCCACCTTGTGCTGCTGTGAACTCGCGGAAATCTTCCATGATGGTCTCTCAGGACCTGACTTTCCTGGGTTTTCGTTGGAACACGATCAACTGCAGAGTTGATCGGGGACAGAATGGCAGATCTGTTGGCCATGTGTCAGATGTTTGTGCAGTCAGAGAGTATGTCGGCCTGTTGGTTCCAGAGGCTTCTGGGCCTCATGTGTATTGGCTCTTCCTCTTGCTCGGCTCAAGATGAGGGGAACGCAGGTCGGCTCTTAGGAGTTCTTGGCGTCAGGCTGCGAATCCCGACTCCAAGTTAATATCAATTCCTGCTTTCATGAGAGCGGACCTTATGTGGTGGTTGTCTCTCAGCAATCTATCAGTGGACGTGGCTTTTCAGGATCCCGCTCCGATGGTGACAATCACGATGGACTCTTCCATTCTGGGGTGGGGTGCAACGTTGGACCTTCTTAATGTCTCTGACCTCTGGTCGCCCCAGGACAAACTCCTTCATATAGATCTGGAGCTTCTGGCGCTCAAGGCGTTCAGGCCGGTCATTGTCAACAAAGTGCTCCATGTCCACACAGACAATGTGGTGTTCATGTTTAACATCAAGCAAGGGGGTACCAAGTCCCCTCCTCTTGTGGATCTTGCCATTTAGATTGGGGAATGGGCGGTTCAGCATGGCATCTGGCTGGTGGCTGTGCACATCTCGGGCCAGCTGAATGTTACGGCAGATTCCCTCACCCGATTAACAATGGTCAGATACGAGTGGGAATTGAAAGCGGAGGGCCTCTTACAGATATTCCTTTGTTGAGGCACTCCGGAAGTGGACCTCTTCGCAACGTCAGCAACAAGAAACTTCCTCTGTATACTTCCAGAAATGGGCTGGGAGCCTCCTCTCTGGGAAATACTCTCGAGATTCCCTGGCACAACATGAGGGCCTATGCTTTGCTGCCTCTGATTCATCGGATGATCTTCTGCTCAGCTCCGTGGTGGCCTGCCAGGTTCTGGTTCTCAGAGCTTCGACATCTGAGTGTGTGCACCGATTAGGCTTCCATTGGTCCCCGACCTGCTTCACCAGAGAGATTGGCAGCTGTGGCACCCCTCCCCACAATCGTTCATCTTGGCGGCATGGTGCCAGAGTCCAGATCTTTAGAGCATCTCAACCGGTCTTCCGATAACCTGCGCATTATTCAGGCAGCCAGGAAGCCCTCGACAAGGTCTCAGTACAGAAGCAAGCGGCTTCGGTTCTGTCTCTGGTGCTTAGCCAAACAACTGGACCCCAGGGGGGGCTACGATCAACACAGTGCTGTCCTTCGTCTCATCTAGCAGAGTCGGGCATTCATGTCCTGTCATGCAGGACTTATCTTTCGACTGTGGCCGCCTACCTTTCCACGGACCAGTGCTCCTTTTCACTCACTATCAAATCCAGTGGTTAAGAGGCACTTTACAGGTTTAATGCGTCTTTACCCTCCAGTTCGCAAACCGCGTCTGACGTGGGATCTGAACGTGGTCCTTAGGGCCTTGTGCCATAAGCCTTTCAAACCAATCGCTACGGTAGATCTTAAGCACCTTTTGTGGAAGGTGTTTTTCTTGGTCGCCGTTACTTCGGCAAGGCGGGTGAGTGAGCTCCAGGCTTCGTCGGTGGAGCATCCCTTCTTGGTTTTCCACAAGGACAAGGTTGTCATGAGGACAAATCCTTCTTTCATACTAAAGGTGGTTTTAGATTTCCATCTAAATCAGTCAATTCCCCTTTCTGTCTTTTTTCCAAACACGGCTTCGGAAGCTGAGCGGGTTTTGCATTGCCTGGATGTTAGAATGGTCCTTAAATTCTATCTGGACAGAACAACTGAATTTAGGAGTTCTTCTCAGCTATTGTTGACTTTTGGTAACCCACAGGGTAAGCAGGCCTCCAAAGTGCCCATCTCCAGATGGATTGCTGGGTCTCCAGCCTCCTAAAAGGGATTCACGCACATCCGTTGCTGGGCAAGGCAGCTGCTGTTGCCTTTCAAAAGCAACCCCTGGGAGACCATCGCGAAAGCGGCTACTTGGGCCTCCCCATCGGCTTTTTGTAAACATTACTGTTTGGACATGAGCTCCAGATCTGATGCTCAGTTTGGTCAGGCTGTGCTGAAGAACCTCTTTCAGTAGGGGGTTTCCATCCACCCGTAGTTCCTGTGAGGAGTGCTTGTGAATCTCCCATAAGTATGGAGGAAAGGGGATGGGACCTAGGAGTATAATAAGGTTACTCACCATAGTGACCACCTTACTCCTAGTCCATAGTCCCCTTTCCTCCATACCCCCGCCCGTCGTCACCTCTAACAAGGTTCCTCTGTATTGCTTAAAGGTCTCTGACCTGGCGATAGAAAAGGACTGATGGGCAATGAGCTGGGCGGAGCTAAGGAGGGCGGGGTTACGGCCGTGTGCAGTACCCTGCATAAAAATAGAGGAAAGACACATTTTTGGAAAATGTGGTGCTTTTTACAAAGTGCTCCGGTCCCGTCTCGCAGGATGGAGGAAAGGGGACTATGGACTATGAGTAAGTTGGTCACTTCGGTGAGTAACCTTATTATTCTTCACTAAAGCAACAATGTAAAGGTACAAACGATCACAAGCAATGGATTAGCAAGAGCACACAGTTCGAAAGTGAGTGGAAGATTTAAAACAGTTGGCAATCAAAATGACATGTTGGAAACTTTACAAATTTCCGTTTTCCATGTAACTTTACTAAAACTGTTTCTTTGAAAAATCAGGTGAAATATTGAGGTTTTTAGGTAGGGAGATGGATATATATATATATCATGGGTATATTATGGAGGTGAAATTAGGTCTCTGTCTCTTAAACTGAGTGAGATATCCAAGATAGAATAAGGTGCGTTTTGGGAAAAATTGGGCAGTGAAAATGGAAAAGCGGCTTTAGAATGGATGCTAATTTTTCGTAAACTAGATTTAATGTCTAAGAAAAAGAGTAAGCCACTCGTGAATCTCTACTGTTACACCGCAGTTGTAACCCATCATGTAGTGTACCCCGTTTCCTTCAGGGAAAATGTATTTAATACAATTTGCGACTGGCTTATGTTCTATGCAAAACAAAAATGAAGAGAAAATCGGCGCTAACACTAAGAATCAAAGGCAGGGTTTCACAGATAATGCCAACAATTTTAACAGGATATCGGGGTCGGAATAGGATGGCTTAGAGAGGGGAACTAAGGGCAAGGCAAGGTATACTATGGATTTCTATGGGTTCCTATTGATACTCATAGTCCACTTTCGTTTAGGATTTTGGGACAGTCAGCGTTCTGGTTACCACACGGTCTGGTCTAAGAAAAAAGGACAGCC